>NC_086379.1:30930657-31538141 GCF_036588685.1 Mytilus trossulus | reverse complement strand
CTCATTGAACTGTATCTAAAAATCGAAAAAAAAACCAATGCATTTTCACTTTTTTTTCCCTGAAATATTACTGATTGATTTTTTTTCAAAAAGGTGCCCATTTGTATAGAAAGCACATAAAATTGGTGAACAAAATCGAACTTTATAGATTTATCTTAAAGTGGGATTGTGGGTATAAATTATCTTTTATATAAATATAGGAATTAGCTGTTTTTTTTCTATAAATAAACTTTATCCTACACTTAATAGAAAAATAAAATATAAATATGGGGTCACTGTTTATTTAAGCTCACAATCTGCATTCAAAAAAAGTAAGCATGTTCGTTAAGTTATTTTTTTCTGTGGAACTAATAGGAGAAAAGGGTAATATTGACATAAAAAAGAACTTAAGGGGGCTCCTGGGTATAAATGAATTTTTTTTTTCTAATATAGGATTTCGCTATATTTTTTCATAAATAAACTTTATCATATACTTAAAAGAAAAATGAAATAAAAAAATGGGGTCACCGTTCATTTAAGCTAAAATCTGCCTCTGGAAGAAGCATTCATTTTTGTTAATGTCATTTTTTTCTGTTGAACTTATAGGAGAAAAAGAGGAAATATCGAAATAAAAAAATAACCTAATATAAGAAATCGCTTAAATTTTACAGTTATTTAGTTTATGTACAGCTTATTTGAAAACAATGATAAAAAAATATAGGTCACCGATGAGTTAAAAAAGATATTTCAAATTTAAGGCCAAAAAATGGCATTTTTGCACCAAAGGGAGATAATTTGGACTTTTTTCAATTTTTAAAGTCATCTGGGGCCAAACCAAATCATTTTTTTTTTTTGTTTTTTGTACCATATCATAAAGGAACAACTAATAGTGTAATAAATAAAATTTGTAATGAAAAAATAAAGGTTTAATTTTTTGCTAAAAATTTTTGTACCCACGAGCCGCCTTAATTACAGAAATTGTTAAAATTGTACAATAGTTTAGTTTTAAGTACAGATAAATTTATAAATTATATGTTACATCGTTTAGACTAATTGATAGTTATTTAACTGGCAATCACTTCACATCTGCTTATTTATACATATGTTTTAAACTATATGACTATGACTACAAATTGTGTATGGCAGATTTTACAATAAGAAGGAATTGTTGTTTTTTTGTATCCATCAAAAAAGCAATTGCTGAAACTGTGAAACAGACTGTGTAATGGAGTAATGCATTATGTTATTGAATAAAATGTGTCTTTCTGAGTAAATAAAAATAAAAATTACTCTGTGTTTGTGTTTTTTGTTAGAATTAGAGGGTTTTTAATTTCAAAATATTGGACATGGAATAGACATCATGACCTACTTTACTGACATCCAGCTTATTTGGAGTGGAATTTTGAAGTATTATTTATAAGTGGAGCCTAATAACATGGACTTATATTTTAATAAAAAGTCTTCTTTTGTGTTTCAATCATAACTTTAAGGCAGATTTTTATTGGTAAAGGCTAAAAAAGGTAATTAAATAATATTGTTGCTAACGTCACGTCTTTTCCGTCCATTGTGGTATGTCACGATCGCAATTTTCTTGTTGGTTCTCAGACAGCCCATTGAAGTTATTTTTATCCCTGGTTTTATAAATAATTGAAAATAGCAATCATATTAAATTTGGATGACGTAAGGGCATGAAGGGGGTCAAAGGACTTGAGGAATCAATATCATTGGCTGTTTTATTTTTTGCGAACGTTACTGCTCGAGGTTTCCGTCCAAATCAGTGTCACGTGAGCAACATATATTTAGTTCTGTAACTCTCCTGTATAGGAGTTACGATATCGCCCTTTGCAGAAATAGATTCAGAGTCAGTTCCTTCACATGATGGGGAAGCAAAGAAGGTAAGTTGTATGTAATATCGTTACAAGAGGACCTTAAATATTTTCCGTCCATCAAAAAGACGTTCGCAACAAAACGTAATGTCATGATAGTAGATGTTGCTAATGTTACTATTACGAATTGGTTTCTTGTGGATTCATTTGATATAAAGTACACCTGCAAATGACATTCTGTATATTTAGAAATTCTAAACCAGACTGTACAATTTTATTACTCCAGGCATATATTAAACATCACTGTGTGCATACATTTTAACTTTTAAAGATGTTGTTGCTAATGTGACATGTCCAAATGTCGCTAACGTTACTAATTTATGTCTCCGTCACGTTAGCAACATGAAAGTAGGAGACAGAACACAATACTGTAAAATCTGCCGTATGTAAGAGTAGCAGTTTGAATTTGTCTGGTGACATCCTGTATGTATGTTAGTACAATTATTCTTGATTGTTGACAGCACAGATATTTTCACACAAAACAAACTGTTGATATTTTTTTTCTTTAATTACCTCTGTAAAAAGACTCTTCAATGTCTCAAAATTCCACTTGCCAAAATATCGTGAATTATATTTCAGTATTACATCCTACAATAAATAAGATCAGATCACTAAATCATAAGTGCAAACAGATTAATATAAAGAGTTATTTATGTATAACTAAATGTTCCTTTTTGTGTTCATTGTACTATATACTAAAGGCACATGAGATCTATGCATCATAGACAGACATACTGACTCAATAAGTAACACTGCAAAACCGATATTAAAATATTAAAACTGGACTCTTTTCTATCATTAATTACTTAAAACCTTTACTAAATTCTTTCATACTGTGGATTTGTTTATTTTTGTGGGTACCAATTTTCATGGATTGAAAAAAACTTGCATTTTCTTTGATATTTGATTTTGTGGTTTTCCAATGTCTGCATTCAACTTCATAAAAGATGTGTAATTCAAAGAACATTTGAATTTGTAGTTTATCAATACCAACGAAAATTGATACCCCCAAAGAAAAACAAGAGGCTCTCAAGAGCCTGAATCACTCACCTTAATTCTTTTGGTTAAATCTCTCATCAATGATTATTTTGGCTTTTCAATTTATTTAAATGTTTTTGGATCGTCCTATTTTCTTCAAAAGCCAAAAAAAATAATCATTTTCTCCTATGTTCTATTTTAGCCATAGGAGCTATGTTTCTTGACATACAAGGAAATAAAATATAAAATTTATACTAGATACTCTGAAACTCATTTAGCCTAAGTTTGGCTGAAATTGATACAGCAGTTTCAAAGGAGAAGTTTTTTTAAAGTAAGTCAACATGATGAACAAATTGTGAAAAAAGTCTTTAAAGGGCAATTACTCCTTAAGGGGTCAATTGACAATTTTGGTCAAATTGACTTATTTGAAGATCTTACTTTGCTGAACATTATTGCTGTTTACAGTTTATCTCTATCTATAATAATATTCAAGTTAATAACCAAAAATAGCAAAATTTCCTTAAAATTACCAATTCAGGGGCAACAACCCAACAACGGGTTGCCTGATTCATCTGAAAATTTCAGGGCAGATAGATCTTGACCTGATAAACCATGTAACCCCATGTCAGATTTGCTCTAAATGCTTTGGTTTTTGAGTTATAAGCCAAAAACTGCATTTGACCCCTATTTTCTATTTTTAGCAATGGCGACCATGTTTGTTGATAAATCATAACTTCGGATACAATTTATAAACTAGATACCCTAAGGAACATTCAGTTAAAGTTTGAAATATTTGGCCTAGTAGTTTCAGAGAAGAAGATTTTTGTAAAAGATTACTAAGATTTACGAAAAATGGTTAAAAATTGACTATAAAGGGCAATAACTCCTAAAGGGGTCAACTGACCATTTCGGTCATGTTGACTTATTTGTAAATCTTACTTTGCTGAACATTATTGCTGTTTACAGTTTATCTCTATCTATTATAATATTCAAGATCATAACCAAAAACAGCAAAATTTCGGGCCAGGTGAGCTAAAAATGAATCCACAGTAAATATAAAGATTTGGTTTTAAAGTTTGGTTGTACCTGTAGAAAAATGTAGAATAATTGGTATTTGCAAACTGAGCACAATCATCGAGACAATTAGAGAAATGTTATTACATGTGTCCTTCATTCAAAAGAGTGTCAAAATTATGATATGATATCTTCAAATCAACAAGATACATTTGCTGTTATTCAGTGGAAATTTGAGCATATTGTACATTATAAGTTGCATGACACCAGATTACGGGCAACTGCTGGTCATTTGATGAAATTCCAGATTATTTGAAAACCCTGACAGGTATTGAAACATCTTGGGTGAGCTGGTACATTCACAGGTCATACCTACAAAATACAGGTCAGTTGACAGGTATGATAGTTAACTATTGGGCTAGAGATATTTTTGGAATGAAACACTGGTAGCATTGTTATTCAAAAATATAAATCATAACACATGTACATGTATTGTTGTAACATAAGTTTATAGATACCTCTAACTCATATGGACCTGGTATTTTACTAAGAAGTGCCTCTTCAATAATCTCCCACCTTTTTCTCAATATCTGTTTATTATTCTGAAAGTATATATGCATTTCTGGTGTTTTTAATCACTTTTGCTACAACTATCTGGTATCACAAACTGGAAAGTGTTAAATTCAAAATAGAAAAACAAAGTATTCTCAATATTTTAAGAAAAAGCATTGAACATCAATTGAGGTGGTATTGTTCTTTCATTTTCAAACTAGGAGTTGGATAGAAAATTAAACAAAGTGTTTTCAATGGTAAGATTTATACTTCCTATATAGACTGACATACCTTGCCTTGGAAAGGATATTCATTCTGTGGAGAACATGGCATTTTCACATGGTCATTATTCCAACCATCTTTATACTGTGCTGGATGAGGCGTAGGTGGTAACTTTGGATCATACTTGAACTATTTAATTAAAAATCATTCATAATATAGAATGTTGTGCTCCATGCACTATGTTTATTTTTTCTCAAAAGTAAGCCACATAAAGGTTTTGACAGCAATAATGTAATCTTAACCAAAAGATAAACCAGATGCTCCACAGGGCACAGCTTTATATGGCCGCAGAGGTCAAATCTTGAACAGTTGGGGCAAGTATGGACATAGCATTCAAGCTTGATACACCTCTGAATTTGGATTGAGATTAAATAGTTGACACAACATAGGTTTCTGACACAGAATGATTCTAATTATGAAGTACCTGTGTGAAATCTGAGGTTAATTTATAAGAAGGTGGTGCTGTAACATATAAAACCTCTAATTTCAGAAAGAAGTCGTTTTATGTGAACAAAAATTGAAAAACGGACGAAAATTGTTCAAACTATAACAGTTAAGAATGGAAAATTGTATTTAATTAAGCATATTTTTGCTTTTTACCATTTGTTTTCAACTGTTCTAAAAGTATTTTACGGTTAAAAGCTGATCCCTAGTAAAACAGTTAAATACCGATGAATCAATCAGGTTTTACATGATGTTAAACAAAATAATGTAGACAAATCTAGACATAGATATTTGTTTACTGTTGAAATGTGCAAAGTTTTTTGAGACCTTCAAGTATTCTAAATTTATGTATATGTCATAAATGATTGATTACATTATTGAAACTGGACAACTAAAATGGGGATAATATGGTCATAAATAAATACATATATATTTTTTTTAAAAGTGTTCATTGGGGAATACTTGTATTACCTTAACAACTACAGCAAAAATAAAAAAAAAGACAAAATGAGCTCAACGCTATATCTGTCTTATAGCAAATTCATTTTTAAACAACTTAGTTTATGTATCAAGAACTATAAATTATAGGATAGAACTGTTTAGAATTGTGAATATTTTCATTTACTTATACACGAAAGACTTAGATTATTCCTATTTAATAACTGAAGGGTGTCCAAACGTATACATTTAAACTGTCTGTAAATATTAAAATTGATAATGACCTAGCCATGTTCTCCAATTTCATATTTGATAGCTGTCGATTTAAACTGTTAAGATCAAAATAACCAGAAAAGGAAAATTGGACTAGAACAAAAAATTGAATGAATGAAGCTATTCGGCAGTGTACATCAACGGAAAATAACAAATGAATAATTCGGGTTACTCCCCACGTATATACGACAAAACTTATCTGTTTAAATTCTCTGTGAATATGGAAATGACCGAAAAGTGTCACTGATTTGATCGATCAGGTGTGAAGAATCGACTTTCATGCCAAATTTTAAACCAATTATCAAGTTATCGAAAAATTGGCGGTAACACAGATGAAACCTTTGAAGTGATGAGGATGTTATTCCTTTCAATATTACTTCCATGCTTATACTATAATTATTGCGTAAAAACCAAGCAAAATGCTTATTTGGGACCTTTGTTTTGGCCCCTAATTCCTAAATTGTTCGGACAAAAACTCACAAAATCAATCCCAACCTTCCTTTTGTAGTCATAAACCTTCTGTTAAAATTTCAGAGTTTTCTGTTTACTTATACTAAAGTTTTTGTGCGAAAACCAAGAAAAATGCTTATTTGGGCTCTTTTTGGCCTCTAATTCCTTAACTGTTGGGACAAAACTCCCAAAATCCATCCCAACCTTCCTTTCACGGTCATAAACCATGTGTTTAAATTTCATAGAGTTTTATTCACTTATACTAAAGTCATAGTGCAAAAACCAAATGTCTTCAGATGATGAAAAGACGTTGATGACCACAACGATAACAACACCGACAAAGTAATACCAATATCAAGGGGTACAATCAAAATCATGTGATGGATATACACACACAGGAAGTTACAGTCGAACTCGCGGCTTGAAAGGTTAGTAGTTGCATTTTCTTGTTTATATCAATTAAATTTTGATTAATAAGTTGGCACACCGAATGTCGGATAGTATGTAGTTTTAAAATACACAATTGTTTTTGCTAGAAAGCGTGCAGTTATTGCAAACACTTCGACACAGTTATCTGGTGAAATTTTGGAACTGTGTCGAAGTGTTAGCATTAACTGAACGTTTTCCAGCAAGGATAATTGTGTATTTCAAAACTAGATAGTATCCGACATTCGGTGCACTACCTTATTTATTAAATTTTATTGATATAAACAAGTAAATACAACTACTTACCTTTCAAGCGGTCTGCTCGACTGTTACTTCATGTGTGTGTGTATATCCATCACGTGATTTTGATTGTACCCCTTGAATATACGACCAAAAGATTTTCAATTTTTGCAATTGTATAAAAAGGGCACTTGAATACTTTTTTTCAACTTTGAATAATGCTGCATAGACTTTAATATATATACATTTCTAGTCTTATTTCTAGAGTATGGATGATTATGGAATGCACAGTTGGTAGGTTTAATGTTGTTCAATCTTTAGTTTTTTGTGCAGTATTGGGTTTGTTCACCTCACAAAGACTAATTTTTTACTACTTCATTTTTATAGTAAACCAACTTATTTTAGCAGATACTTTATTTTCTGTTTAAAAGTACTTTCTACTCTATTTCCCGGTGATTTAATTTTGTGATTCTAAAATTGTCTCAATAAAGATAAATAAGCAAAAATCGTAGTTTTACAGATTCGAGTTATTTTTTTCTATTCGCGAAAGTCATGAAAAATAAATTGCTTGCGATTATTAGTTGGTTTACAGTATATATAATTCTTACTGGCACTTTTATAAGAACTGTATGGTTTTCTGTTGAATGTAGAGCTGGCAGTTTATCCATGCAGTCAGGCATTTTATTCAGTCTATTCAAAGGTTTTCCCTAGAAAATAAAACATATGATATTGTTTACTTCAAAGAAAACTTAATGTTATCATTACTAATCATTTTAGCTATAGGCAATTTGTATATAACAATTTATTTGTCTTTGAAAAATTGAAATACAAAAATAAAATACAAATATATGTATATATATATACAACTTGTCTAAACATCAACCCAACAATGTTAGATCTGTAAAGAAAGCAAATAATTTGTTCTTCCCTCGCCGGGATTCGAACTCATGCTACTGAGATATCGTGACACCAAATCGCCTGCACTGTAACCATACTGCTTTATAAGATATATATTTATATATATAAACGAATCTAAATTGAAAACTACGTTCAATCCTATGATTGCTTTGGATAAAAACCGCAATTTTTATCCGTGTGCATGTAAAACAAATTTTGTTGTAGAAGGGTCTAAATAAAGCAAAAACAACATTTTTCCAAAAGACTGAAAAGTGAAAAAGTATATTTAAACAAAACGCATTTACCTAAAATGTTGAACAACTGATGTTCTCAAACCCTGGTGACTGCCATTGGCAATTGCCAAATAAAATTGATCACCAGATGAAACAAAATGGATCTAAATATAAATCTAATACTAAACAGAAAACGATAAACTTGTGGCCAAGATGTTATGCCACAAACACAAGGTGTCAATATTTTTTTTCTGTACACCAGATCTAGATTTCGACAATATATGTCTCTTCAATGATGTTAGGCATCAAAACGGTATTTGGAAGGCCATATAATTTTCCCTCAATTTCAGATAGACTCTTGAATTTTAAAAGTCAATATAGGATGAACCGATCATATAAACCAGAGGGAAAATATGATACAAGCCCAAACGAAAAAATAAAAAACTTGAAAACTACATTCAAACCTATGACTGCGTCAGATAAAAACTGCAATTTTTATACGTTTGCATGTAAAACAAATTTTGTTGTAGAAGGGTCTAAATACAGCACAAACAACATTTTCAAATAGACCAAAAAAGTGAAAAAGTATATTTAAACAAAACACATTTGATTAACAGGTCGAAAATTTATATATATGTTTAAATAAAAAAAATTCCCTCTATCATAAAGGGTTGGATTATTTACCTTCCAATCAGAATTAGCTTTTCTTTGACTTGGTTTCCTGGTTGGTATATCTGGTTTAACACTATCTCCATCCTGAGAACCTTGAGAGTCTGCTACGTCAGAACTATTTAAATAAATCATGAACATTAAATTATCTAAAGTACTTCATTGGCTATATTTTAAGAATTGTACTACACAAATGAATAAAGAGATATTATTTCAAGCAAGTTTTCATTAAAGGTGAAAACAAGTGACATAGAAAATATTCTCATCACTTGTTTACTTTACATAGTATTTCAAAAAACCAACAAATCTTCATTAAAAATAAATATTCACATTTCATTTGTACTAGTGTTTATCATTTGCAAACAGATTTTGTAATTGTTTCATATATACAGGGTTTCCGCTGGGGGTCGCCATTTTCGCAATTTGCGAAAAAATAATAATTGTGGCGATTAAAATTCGTCATTGGCGAAAGAATTTGGCGAAAGAAATATATATAACGATTTATTTTCAGCCATCTTGTTTATTTACTTTTTTTGGGTTTCTCTGACTTTACCTATCAGACAATACTCGGAATTCACCTTGAACTCGTTAAGATTTTGACAGAAATCAATAATCAGCTGATTGCATTCATAGCTATCGACATCAAAGGATTAATAAATAAAGGTTTTGATTGTATGATATGACAAAATGATATAGTTAAATGGCTTCTGTTACATGTCAAAATAGGGATTTATTAACCACTTTACGACGCACGTGTTTGAAGCAAAGTTTTTACGCTTCCTCTTCTTCTTTTAATGATAGTCCAGAAAAGAAAATTGTTGTTATGACGAAAAATGTTCAAAACCGAGAAAAGTCTCTGATTTAAAACTATATCATTTAACTTTCATTTAGATCATCTATTTGAGTGGTTACTTCAAAGTCGTTTCAGAGAGACACGTGTTTCCAGCATATAGTTTTACTTATTTACGATGGTCTAGAAAAGAAAACTGTCGTTATGAAGAGATCTATGCAAAAGGTTGGCATGAGAGTAACCCTTCAATGTAATGATTACACCTTACACGAGGGATCAATTCCATGTAATAAGATGCTTCGTTTAGTTGTAAAAACCACTTCTTTTCAAAAATTTTAAAAGAAAAATACATTTGTGTGACTTGGCGAAAAAAAAAAAAAAAGTGGCGAAAAAAATATTGTTTTGGCGAAAGAAGTGGCGAAAAAAATAATTGACCCAGGGGAAACCTTGCATATATATATATATATCTCATTATTAAGTCACCAAAACGGAGTTTTGGGGACTTTATGTTTTTGTTCGGTTTCTTATTATTATGTCACCCGATCGACAATGTCGGGTGACATATTGTTATTCCTCCGTTTCTTTGTTATTATTATTCTTATTCTTCCAATGATTTTTGTCCGGCAGCTTTTTTGGAGACAATGGAACCTGACTCTTGATGATAGTAAACTATAATGAGGAACAAAAAATTTCGGGTTGCAGTGGGTCTCAAGACCCAAAAAAATGGCTGCCGTTACCATGGAAACGGAACAATTGTGAAAAATTCCAGTTTTTGTTTTTGGTGAATAATTTGGAGATGCTTAAACTCAGAATCATTATATTTTGATACAATGAAGGTGCCAGGCATATACTGGTTTTGGGTGATTTTGGTCATTATTGGAACTACTATGTTGCCATGGAAACTACACCAAAAATTTCAAAAATATGAAAATGCTCCAATTCATTTGAAACTTTAGCATAACAATGAGCAACTTGAGTAGATGTGGAAATTGGCGTTGGAATTTCAAAAATGTCTGCCGTTTCCATGGAAACAGGGCAAAAATGGTAAAAACGCTTTAAAAACCATTAAAAGTGGCATTTACTTCATTAAAATGGTAGGTCAAATCTATTGAAACTCTGATGGTATGTTCCCTCCCATGTACCAATGTGGTATCTGCCATTAGAAATTTGGAATGGTATCTGTTACCATAGAAACCAGCCAAAATGTCAAAAATTTCAAAAATTTCAAAATGCTCCAAAATTGGTGAAACTTAATATATATGTTGACTGTCAAGTCTGCATGAGATTTTTGAAGTTGGAATTTCCAAAATGGCTACCGTTGCCATGGAAACTGCAGAAATGTCAAATATTTTCAAAATGCTCAAAACTTAATGAAATTTAGTATTATTGTTAACTGGCATGTACAGATGAGACTTTTGACTTTGGAATTTCCAAAATGGCTGCCGTTGCCATGGAAACAGAAGAAATGTGAAACTTTTGACAATCCTCTAAATGAACTCAAAATTTACAAAAAGATATATCGCAATTCATAGATCTGTATTCACTGTTTTATTATTTTGAAATGGCTACCGCTTAGTGGCAATGGGGGAAGGGTGACATCCGCTATTGCTTGCAATGGCAATTCTAGTTATTATTCTTATTTTTCTTTTTCTAACCCCTTAAACGGTCCTACCATTTTCTTGGAAGGAGTAGAGGATGGAAATTTTATATCTTGTCTGGGTATGGGTCTGCATCATGGGGGTTGCAGAACCCAATGTCCATGATACCAGGGTGTCATCTTGGCATAATTAGGGGGGCTCAAAGATGGGTGGGGTCAAATTTTTTTTACATTTCTTAAAATTTCTACTGTATATAGAGTAGATGGAATTATATATTCTCTTATGAATATTTAGAGACACATGTCTGCCTCAACTTGGCACTAATTTTATTTCAGTAGGGGGTCTCCTGGCATAATTTTAGGGGGGTGAATTTTCATGGAACATTCCAGAACATCAAAGTTGAATTTATTCCAGACACATTTAATGGTATATGATGGTATATAAATATGGAGAGAACAATTTGCAGCAGCAGTTTGACTTAGGAATATTCAAAATGGCCGCCGTTACCATGGAAACAGCGAAAATATGAAAAAAATCAAAATGCTTCAAATTAAATGAAACTTATAAGAAATGTTGCCTAACTTATGTAGACTTGACTTTTGAGTTTGGAATTTGCAAAATGGCCGCCGTTGCCATGGAAACAGCAAAAATGTCAAAAATTGCAAAATGCTTCAAAATCGATGAAACTTACAACAAATGATTTCTAGTATATCTTGACTTGACTTTTGAGGTTTGAATTTCCAAAATGGCTGCCGTTACCATGGAAATGGCTCAAATGTAAAAAAAAACTAAATAATTCTTCATATTGAATAAAACTTTACACACACATTATTTGGCATCAATGATAATGCAGAACAATGATGTGGGATCCGTTTTGGTGACTTTTGTGTTAGCATCCTAACACAGGATTACTTGTTCTGATTGTATTTGTGTTAACTGTGCAATTCTGAAGCAAACACATAAATTGACAATGTACCTCAGTTCTGGCAATGACAAATCTTTGTAAATGTTTGATAAACAGAAGTTGTCTCCCTTATTAAGTACTGTATATACTGTTTGATAAACAGAAGTTGTCTCCCTTATTATGTACTGTATATACTGTTTGATAAACAGAAGTTGTCTCCCTTATTATGTACTGTATATACTGTTTGATAAACAGAAGTTGTCTCCCTTATTATGTACTGTATATATACTGTTTGATAAACAGAAGTTGTTTCCCTTATTATGCACTGTATATATACTGTTTGATAAACAGAAGTTGTCTCCCTTATTATGTACTGTATATACTGTTTGATAAACAGAAGTTGTCTCCCTTATAATGTACTGTATATATACTGTTTGATAAACAGAAGTTGTCTCCCTTATTATGTACTGTATATACTGTTTGATAAACAGAAGTTGTCTCCCTTATTATGTACTGTATATATACTGTTTGATAAACAGAAGTTGTCTCCCTTATTATGTACTGTATATATACTGTTTGATAAACAGAAGTTGTTTCCCTTATTATGCACTGTATATATACTGTTTGATAAACAGAAGTTGTCTCCCTTATTATGTACTGTATATACTGTTTGATAAACAGAAGTTGTCTCCCTTATTATGTACTGTATATACTGTTTGATAAACAGAAGTCTCCCTTATTATGTACTGTATATATACTGTTTGATAAACAGAAGTTGTCTCCCTTATTATGTACTGTATATACTGTTTGATAAACAGAAGTTGTCTCCCTTATTATGTACTGTATATACTGTTTGATAAACAGAAGTTGTCTCCCTTATTATGTACTGTATATACTGTTTGATAAACAGAAGTTGTCTCCCTTATTATGTACTGTATATACTGTTTGATAAACAGAAGTTGTCTCCCTTATTATGTACTGTATATACTGTTTGATAAACAGAAGTCTCCCTTATTATGCACTGTATATATACTGTTTGATAAACAGAAGTTGTCTCCCTTATTAACTGTTTGATACACAGAAGTTGTCTCCCTTATTATGCACTGTATATACTGTTTGATAAACAGAAGTTGTCTCCCTTATTAACTGTTTGATACACAGAAGTTGTCTCCCTTATTATGCACTGTATATACTGTTTGATAAACAGAAGTTGTCTCCCTTATTATGTACTGTATATATACTGTTTGATAAACAGAATTTGTCTCCCTTGTTATATACTGAATATACTGTTTTACAAATCTAGTTGCCTCCATTATCATTTATTCTGGCCGTGTTTAAATATACGATTAAGGCGATCTTTGGTTACCCATATATACATAATCAAACTGTAGGTAACCATAGGCTGCCTTAGAAATATGTATAAAAAAAAGAGCCTGTATATTCATAAATTTTTTCTATGTTGTCATTCTTTCAAAGAAATTGCAATTGTAGTCTATGTTTTGCAAATTAATTAAATTCTCCACAGGGCACAGCTTGATACTACCACAGATATCAACAAGAATGTGTCCATAGTACACGGATGTCCCACTCGCACTATAATTTTCCATGTTCAGTAGACCGTGAAATTAGGGTAAACTTTAATTTGGAATTAAAAGTAGAAAGATCATATCATAGGGACAATGTGTTCTAAGTTTCAAGTTGATGTGACTTTAACTTTATCAAAACTACCTTGACCAAAAACTTTAACCTGAACTTCGCACCATCATTTTCTATGTTCAGTGGACCATTAAATTAGGGTCCAAACTTTAATTTGGCATTAAAATTAGAAAGATCATATCATGGCATTCATGGGGAACATGTGTACTAAGTTTCAAGTTGATTAGACATCAAATTCATCAAAAACTACCTTGACCAAAAACTTTAACCTGAAGCGGGGCAAACGGACGCACGGACGGACTATCAGAGACACAGACCAGAAACAAAATGCCCCTCTACTGTCGTAGGTGGGGCATAAAAATCTAAATAAATGGTTAGATTCAGCATATCAAAGAACTCCATATATTCAATTTTTGTTGAAATCAAACAAAAGTTTAATTTTGGACCCGATTTGGACCAACTTGAAAACTGGGCCCATAAATCAAATAACTAAGTACATGTTCAGATTCAGCATATCAAAGAACCCCAAGATTTCAATTATTGTTAAAATCATTCTAAGTTTAATTTTGGACCCTTTGGACCAAAAATTAAGAATCTAAATACAAGGTTAAATTCAGCATATCAAATAACCCCAATAATTCATTTTTTGTTGAAATCAAACAAGGTTTTATTTTGGATCCTTTTGGATCCTTATTCCTAAAACTCCCAAAATATGTCCCAACCTTCCTATGGTGGTTATAAACCTTGTGTAGATTCATAAATAATATTTACTTATACTAAAGTTATTACAGGAAAACCAAGAAAAATGCTTATTTGGGCCCTTTTTTGGCCCCTTATTAATAAACAGTTGGGACCATAACCCTAAAAATCAATCACAACCTTCTTTTAGTGGTTATAAACCATGTTTTTAAATGTTACTGATTTCTATTTACTTATATTAAAGTCCAGAAACCTTCCGTCTTCAGGCAATGACGACAACACAGACAACTTGATACCAATATACGACCAAATTTTTTAATTTTGCGGATGATAAAAAGTTTGATAAATAATTTGTATGATTCATTCCCTGAAATCAAAATAATAAATCAGATATTTTTAACTACTGTTTGCAACTATAAATACATGCAAAATTTTCTTATTTACAGTATTTCTACATTATTTCTTACTCCATATTGTATTCAAATGTCTCATCATATTTAAGAGTGTCACCAAGACTGGACTTCTTCAAAATCATTTCAGCTGCAATGTAAACAAAAAAACAGATTCAGTGAACACAATCATTGTATGCTAACAAAACATGAGAAAGCTTTCATAAATAAAAATAAACAGCTGCGCCATGAGCGCATGATACGCCCGTCGTCATGTGTGAAAGTTTAATGCAATAATCATAAATAATTTCTGAGAAAGTTTTAAGCAATAACCATATATTGTTTTTTCCAAAAAACTAAATATCACTTAAACAAAATTTTGAATCAAAACCAAAAAGTATACAGATCTTAAGATTAATTTAACAAAGAAGTGTGTAAAGTTTTAAGCAATAATCGTAAATTGATTTTGAGAAACGGCGTGACATGTAAAAATACCCTCCCCCTTCTTTACAAAATACTAAATAGCTGAACTAGAGGCTCTAAAGAGCCTGTGTCGCTCACCTTGGCATATGTGAATTAAACAAAGGAAGCAGACAGTTCATGACAAAATTGTGTTTAGGTGATTGTGATGTGTTTGTACATCTTCCTTTACTGAACATTCTTGCTGCTCACAATTATCTCTATCTATAATGAACTTGTCCGTGTAGTTTCAGTGGAAAATGTTAGTAAAAATTTACGAATTTTATGAAAATTGTTAAAAATTTATTATAAAGGACAATAACTTCCTAGGGGGTCAATTGACCATTTTGGTCATTTTTACTTATTTTTGAGTCTTAAATTACTGTAAATTATTGCTGTTTACAGTTTATCTCTATCTATAATAATATTCAAGATAATAACCCAAAACAGCAAAATTTCCTTAAAATTACCAATTTACGGGCAGCAACCTTACAAGGAGTTGTCCGATTCATCTAAAAATTTCAGGGCAAATAGATCTTGACCAGATAAACAATTTTACCCCTTGTCAGATTTGCTCTAAATGCTTTGGTTTTTGAGTTATAAGCCAAAAACTGCATTTTACCCCTATGTTCTATTTTTAGCCATGGCGGCCATCTTGGTTGGTTGGCTGGATCAAAAAACACAAATTTAAAACTAGATAAATCAATGATGATTGTGGCCAAGTTTGGATTAATTTGGCCCGGTATTTCAGAGGAGAAGATTTTTGTAAAAGTTAACGCCGGACGACGGACGAAGGACGCCAAGTGATGAGAAAAGCTCATTTGGACCTTCGTGCCTGGTGAGCTAAAAATGAAATTTTAAATCATCACCAAAAAGTATACAGATCTTTAGATTGATATAACAAAGAAGAGTGTAAAGTTTTAAGCAATAATCAAAAATTGTTTTTGAGATACGACGCGACATGTAAAAATACCCTACCCCTTTTTTACAAAAGACAAAATAACTGAAAAATGAATTTTTAAATAATCACCAAAAAGTATACAGATCTTAGGTTAATATAACAAAGAAGTGTGTAAAGTTTTAAGCAAAAATCATAAATCGTTTTTGAGATACAGTGCGACATGTGAAAAAAACACATCCCTGTTTTAGTTACAAAGTGCCGTAACTCAAAAAGTTTTAATCTAATTTTCACCAAAAAGTATACAGATCATTTGACCATCATAAGAAACAACTATAATAAGTTTCATGAAATTTGGATAAGATGTTCTCAAGTTATGGGGCGACATGTTTACGTCAGACAGACAGATAGACAGACGGACGGACACCGGACATTTCTATAACATAATACTTCCTGTAAAAATTTTGACGCTTATAAAAATAAAACTAATTTTTATCTAACTTTATATGAGTAGAAAAGCAAAATCTGACTAATGAAAACAATTTCGAAATCAATGATTTTAGGTAAATAAATTCAAGGGCCTTGGCATAGATAGGAGCTAAAGCAAAATTTCAAATACTGGTCATAGAGTTCTCCTAAACAAGACCAATTAAAAGTAATAACTAAGTCTTCCTATTTGCAATTCTAGAATGCAAATAATTATTTATGGAGGTAGTCAACATTTTCCCCACGTATATTTATCAATTTTGTAAATGAGGTATATTGAGACATCAAGAAAACTTACTTTTTTTAGTAAAAGCTGCTTGAGCTCCTTTTCCATCAAATGATGCACCAAACCCTTGTGTCGTAATGTCAGTGAAAACTTTATTTACAGGATTGACTGCTGGTCTACAAAGGCATAAAAGTAAGTATTTGTATCTTTATTTGTAAACAATTTATTATTTCGAGCAGGAGAGATGACATTAATTGTCCCTGTATATTCAAGTTAAACAACACACTAATAATATTATAAAGATGATACAAATGTATAATTATAAAGCTAAGATAAGTTTAAGAACAAAAATGTTATTTAGTATCAATGTTAACAAGGCCTGTTTAAGGTCCCAGTTCTTAATGTTTTCCAACTAACAAATGTACAGATTTCAATTAAATATGATTAAAAAAAAGAACAAAAAGGACATCATTAAAAATATTTTCATGGTTATGGACTTGTCATAAGGTTTGTCATTTGCACATTTGTTGTTTGGATCAGTGATCACAACTCTGTCTCAGCATACAACTGTATCCTTTTGTTTATTCATTCATTCACCATGTCAAAATTTACCTCAATAATGATACATAAACCACATTTTAACATATTATTTTAACCATTTAATTGCCAAAATATCTTAACACCAAAATAACATTATTTTTGTTAACTTGGTGAAAAATGGAAAATTTCAAAGCAATTTTCAGTCAATCAGTGAGATATTTAAAGTAATAAAACTTTCATTTCATAACCATACTTAATTTAAAGTACTGTAATTTCAGAAATTATTGCGACGTTTTTACTATATTTGCTAACAATGTGACAGTATCAGGTTCCCAATAATAATAAACTTGCATTCATTATTTCAGCTTTTCCTTCATGAGATTTTTGCAGATTCCCCAATTTGCCAATGGTCAAGAATTCACAATAATGCATGCATGCATCAATTTCTAAATTTAAAGAATTTTGTATTTGATGCAGAAGCATTTTACTTGTTAAGAGTCATACAGCTTCATTTATATGTTACTTTACCTAAAAATTACCACCTATGTCATGGTTTTTTTTTCTTCAACTCTTCAATTGATTGAACTCTCCTGCAAAACTGTTATCAAAATTGACAATTTGATGGAGAGAACAATGTTGTTCAAGTTATATATATACATGTAATTACTTTGAGCTTTTTCCAGCTTCAGATTCAGCCATTTCTACATCAATGATTTCTACCTTTTTTTCTTTTACTTGTTCATCTATTTAAAGTAAAACAATAAAAATATTATAATAATCATGTTCACCTTTATATACATCATCCTAACATATACATGCATCAACATTGCATAGAAAGTTATTACTTTTCTTCACAAACTACAATATACTTTACTTGTTTATTGGTTTTTTTAAACTGAAAGCAGGTATTTTTTAATACATCAATGACATTTCAGGATTCCAGTCACTTTCCTTTATCATAAGAACTGAAGCTGATCCCGCAGTAACCTTAGAAAAATGGATCAAGCTTTCATATTCTAAGTTTTCACACAAACTGTGAGGTACATGTAAATAAATACTGGAAGAACAAATGAAGAAGTAGGCTACTGATGGTGCTATTTGAAAACGACAAACGGTTGGGATCCCACTCACATTTTTACCCCCACCACATTCTGTATGTATGTGCCTGTCCCAAGTCAGGAGCCTGTTATTCAGTGTTGTTGATTGTATATATGTTACATATTTGTGTTTTGTTCAATTTTTGTACATGAATTAGGCCATTATTAGTTTTCTCATTTGAATTGTTTTGCATTGTCATGTCCATGCCTTTCATAGCTGACTATGCGGTATGGGCTTTTCTCATTGTTGAAGGCCGTACCGTGACCTATAGTTGTTAATTTCTGTGTTATTTTGGTCTCTTGTGGAAAGATGTCTCATTGACAATCATATCACATCTTCTATTTTTATATTTGCCTTAGCTGTCTGATGTCAATGGATGTGTACTTACCACTATTTGATTTGGTTTTCTTTCTAAAAAAATCTAATAGGGTTCTTTTCTTTTTCAAAGGGGGTTCACTCATTCTATAAACAACTTTACCCTAAAACAAAGTTCAATAAAACAATCATAATGGAGGTGCATATTACAATTATTAATTCACATGAAAAAATTATAAAGGGTTCATTTGAACCCAGTGTCCGGTCTTCTATTTCTGCTGTTATTATGAAAATGGTATACAATTAAAGATTTCTTGCTATTGGGGAATACTGTACAATTGAAGATTTCTTGCTATTGCACAATACTGTGCAATTGAAGATTTCTTGCTATTGCTGAATACTGTGCAATTGAAAATTTCTTGCTATTGCACAATACTGTGCAATTGAAGTTTCTTGCTATTGCTGAATACTGTGCAATTGAAAATTTCTTGCTATTGCACAATACTTAAGGAGCTACCATTTGATTTTTATGGGGGGCTAGGATGAAAAATTTTGTCCTGCATTTTTTTTTAGCTGTAATCTCTGTCCTGCCTTTTTTTAGCTGTAATCTCTGTCCTGCCTTTTTATTTTTCACTCTGTTCGGACCTAAATTGTCGTCCTGACTTTTTTTTTTGCAAGTGTCTCATCCTGCCTTTTTTTACTCAAAACTCCTGTCCTGCCTATTTTTTTCAAATTTCATCCTAGCCCTTATATTCAAATTTCATAGATTTCTGTTCACTTATACTAAAGTTATTGTGGGAAAACCAAGAAAAATGCTTATTTGGGCCCTTTTTGACCTCTAATTTCTAACCTGCTGGGACCAATACACCCAAAATCAATCCCAATCTTCCCTTTAATGGTCATTAACTTTGTGTTTAAATTTCATAGATTTCTATTTCCTTTACTAAAGTTAGCGTGCGAAAACCAAATGTCTTTGGACGTCGAAGACAGACAACTGACATGGACAACACCAACGCCAACGTGATAACAATATACGACCAAAAAAATTCAATTCTTGCAGTCATATAAAAATTGCACACAGCACCAAAGGCTGTTGATCCTTCTCTGCCTGATATTAGGAGTCTCAATCATTTATTTTAAATCAATACAAAAATGGGTATGAAAAAACATCAGCACGTGCAGTTAATAAGAAGTTTTTTTCCATGATAACTTGAAATATCATGGAAAAGGGGGGGGGGGGGGGGGGTGATTTTATTCAATTAAATATTAACAATCCAATGGAACATCATAAAAAATTATTTAAATCAAATCATTAATCTATAATTGGTTTAATAACTCTGATTATAGTGAAAAAGTCAGTTGCATTTTGTTAATCACTTACTAATTTAAAAAAATTATAATTGAAAAAAAAAATGTACCATCCAATACAGTGTTCTCCCCAGGCCGTTTTAGCGCCGCGATGTTCAGCGCTATTTGAATTCACCGCGGTAGACCGCCGCGCTATCCAATCAAAAATCAGCGCTATTGTTTTTGAATTTCAAACATCCTGTATTATTTTGTACACATTCCGATCACGTGATCGACTGGTTTATTTATCCGAGAGATCGTTAATTCACCGAAACATGTCAAATATCGTAGGGACCAGTTCAATAAATGATCAAAATGGCGCCATTTGCAAAACTTTTACTGCCAAATTAACCTTTCCTTCCTCGAGTTTTTCGCTTTTAAAAGATATGAAAGGAATGGACAGAGACATTTAATGCATGTCTCGGGTGCTGAAAAGTTCATTTCTAAAAAATATAAGGGAAGTGTTACCCCCTTCTCTGACAACTTGGTCTCTACCATTGCTTAAACCATTTACGATTATATCATTACTTTTTCGTTTTAATACTACCGAACTGTCGAACCTGAATTGTTTGAAGGAAGCAACCCTGTTATCAAGGGATTCATTATAAGCCCGTATATTACGATTACTTGTCCATCCGTGACCATTTTTCAAATGGATAAGGGAATAAGACAAAACGAAAATTTTGTGTAGATATATATGAAATATCGATATTTGTCAACCAATCATCAATATATGTTATTTAAATATTGCTTTAAATTTAATGTAAACAGAGGATGGCTTGGATTAGGAATAGTATTTAATGCTAAAAAGGCCACAAGTGTAAACAGGAAGTTATGTCAGCCAGTAAGGGAGATAATTTGGGAGGGAAAAACCTAAAAGAAGTATTGTCAAATCTGGACAAACTTATCTGGTGGCACGTATTCAAATGTTTATAGAATTATCAAACACAACCTCTAAAGGTGGTAATTGCTTCAATTGGCATATATAATGTATTTGATTGGTAATTTACCTTTAAAATAAAAAAATCTTTAAAATATTTTTATAGGATTTCTTATATTCATAATTCATAATTGGAATATTTTAGCCTTTTTTTAAGCAAATCTTTGATAATATTTGAATATTATTGAAAGGGTAAGTTCATTTCTTCCTTTGAAATACTATACTCATTTTTATTGCAAAGTTGCACTTTGCTAGAAATGTTTATAAAAGTAAATGTAAAAAATACCAATCTTGTCATTGAAAACTTTCTCACAGAAGCTGACAATGACTTTATTGCTGGTCCTACATGTTCTGCAACATCACCTGTTAGTAATAAGAAATCTTCACATAGGCAGTCTGGTATAGACCCACCATGGAAAAGACTTCTCCTTGGGTTTTACAGAAAGATAATAATATGAGGATTATATGAATTTACAATGGAGAAAAAAACATTTCTTCTATCATGACTATATCCAGACAATAACATTAGCAAACAAAGGGTAACTTCCATGAGCATGATGAGGACAACATTACAAGAGAAAACATCAATAGCATAATATAGGAAAAACACATAAAAAATCAATTACAAACCAACCGTGTGACGCGACAAAGTTACTGAGAATTGTGAAAAATCACGCTTACCACAGCGCTATCCAAAAATCCTGGGGAGAACACTGCAATAGATTTTTAAAATTCAACAACCTTACTAAGTCATGATTTCAGCAGAAGAGAAACAAAATAAGTGCTACATGTATGTGAAATTTTAATATATATTTTTTTGTAAATATTTAAATTAATGTCTATCTTTGGAAAATTCAATATTCTAATTTAAAAGTATAATATTCATTAAAAGTCAACTTCTTTACGCTCCAGGTTGTAAATAATTATAACATTCATAAACAATTTTAAATATATCTTAATTCTTATTCCTTAAACAGAAATATTTTCTATATTGGAGATGAAATTGACTTGGGACTTATTAACTTTAAATATGGGGCTGCATTGGATGGATCGACTTTGGGCAGAATTGACAATCACATGAAAGCTGGGTATAGATCATAGATGTTGTAGTTTAGTACAAGTAGGAGTGTTATGTTATATACATTTGTGATTGTATTGTATGATCTATACAATTTATAATATTGATTTGTTTTGCTGATACTGGACATTGCAATAGTTAAAAGAAATTTTGCACTTCACAATTGAAAATGTCTGATGCCAAAAGAGAAAAATTGATTGTTGTATGACGCCAATGGTCCCAGTTTCCCTAAATAGTAAAAGGACTTTACTTTAGAAAAACAAGCTGTTTCAAATTCTATTTCAAGTTTTTGATCTTTTGTATTGCACCCACATTTCTTCTTACGTTAACACAGCTTTTTACTATTTACATGTATGCTTGTTTATCATGATATATAATCAGTTTCAGGTGTAGGTTGTATCACCTTACGTTTTTCCAGATAAATGACATAAAAAGTAAAATACTAAAATGAAGTTATTTTATAGTGCATCTTTCTATATTATGTTACATTATCATTTTAGATAAGGGTGAAGGTTTGGTACCATTAATTAATTGGCATTAAAACGTCTAGCAACTATCAAACCTGCCAACTGTCACTATTTGCGGGGGATTTCCCCCATGGAGGCTCAAATGCAAAATTTAAAAGAGCAATTTTGTCCACAATTTTATACAAAACAATAATTTAAAATTGGCTATAGGCTAGTAAAAGTATGAAGAAGCCAAAAAAGAACATAAAAATATATTTAAAGGCCCCCTTGAAGTTTTTTTTAAGAATATTAGAGCCATCTTGCACATAAAACCCCAATTGGCATTTTGAAAAGTTGGCAGGTATGAACTGTCCTAAGTCAGGAATCTGATGGTCAGTAGTTTTCATTTATTTAATGTCTCTTTTTTTTTATAAAGATTAGACCGTTGGTTTTCCTGTATGAATGGTTTTTCACTAGCAATTTTTTGGGGACCCTTTATCATGTGTACAGCTTAACTTGCCACTGCCAGTGTTAGCCAAGGCTCTGTGTTGAAGACCATACTTTGACTTATGATGGTTTATTTTTATGAATTGTGACTTGGATAGAGAGTTGTCTCATTGGCACTCACACCACATTTTCCTACATAATTTGTATATCTATATATATATACATGTATCAAACTATTATTATGATATCATAGACATAGAGACTGGATCCGGACAGTTCAGTTCTTTGAATAGAAAAATTCACAAGCTTTTTAACGGGAATTTAAATAGATATTTTCTCCTCATTACATTACCAAACATAGTACAAATGAAAGTTTCATACAGCAGTATCTTGAGTATATATTTCCGTCAAAGCAGTTTATTGGAAATTTAACCGGAAGTATAAACTCGAAAGTGAAAGTTTAATATACAACATTGAAAATTATTAAAAGTACATGCATACATTTACTAAAATAATAAAAAAAAATCTTCTTTTATGATGAAAGAGTTGTATTTGATTATGCTTTGTTCGGATGAATTTATTAATAACGAAATTTATTTAAATTAATAAAGTACTTATTATTTCTCAACTTCCGGTTTTGTCCTTTCTTCCGTCGTCAACAATTTCACCAACATGGTACGATACTACCCATATTTAAATCCACTTTAATCGTTAATATTACTGACCATCTTATTAAAACTTCTCATCAATGAAATATTAAATACAAATTCTTAACTTTGATAGCATATTCGTAGGACATTACATCCATACAAACGATATAAATTGATTTGAAAGATAGTCCATTTCGAGGGAAGTCCCCCAACTAAATGTTATAAGTTGCATTAGATTTAAGAAACTGCATGGATATATCTGCAGCACGAAATTTGTTGGAAGAGACCGATCCCTTTTACTTCATTCTATATCACAGTGTATTAAAATACCAGGAATAACCATTTAATGATGTATTCTATCTGGTTTTTGTCACCTGCCTACTTGATTTGACCATGAGATGTATAGGTTCATCACTAAACATCAGCATATTTAATGCATATTATGTTTCATGTAATTAAAAACTTGATGTTAGATATATATATATATAGTCCATATAGCTTCAACAATTATTTGTGTATGTCCATTATAAATACAGTTCATTTCAAATACTATATCATGTCTGTGTGATTGGTATTAACTACGAAGACTTTTTGGTTTTATTTATTTATGAATACATATGCTACAAAGAAAACACGGGAATGTGTTTATAAATTAAGAGAGAACAACCTGACCAATAAGCCGATAACGGAATCAAGGCCAACAACACTGCAGAAAATTCTGTACTTGGAGTCTTGCTTCAGCTTGCCCTATTAAACAAATAATGTATTCTAGTTCAGCGAAAATGGAAACTCTACTCTGAAACATAATTTTCATAGGTACAAAAACTAAGAGAGACTAACCAAGGCCGGAGGTTCATCAGTACATTACTTGATGAGGGGCAAACATTTGCTGTAATTGAACATGAATTGTAAGTTCTTGTCCTGCCCCTATTAATCTGCATTTTCCAGTGTTGTAAAAAAAAATCTTACAATTCTAGGAACTCCACTTGGCCAATTATAAATAAGAAATAATTTAAATTATAATATATACATTGTACATGTATATAATATCATAAATATGGACGAGTCAAAAATCACCATTTCATGTTATCTGTTGTATACTTTTCAGAGTGAAGGTGCCACCATTCGTACTAGGAAATTTATGACCAATCGTCTGCTGTGCCGGAAGCAGATGGTATGTATAGACATTAGAATGATTTTTTTCTCAATACAAAGCATTGGCTTGTGTTGTCAAATGTGAAGAAGCGCATTACATTGTATATGATTATCTAGATTTGATAGGTGGTTCATTTAAATACATATGTACTGTATGACAACATCAGGAAAGAGGGAGAAGACCATTGTCAACCTAAGGCCACAATTTTTTAATTTTTTGGTTTACGGATTTTCTCCATGAAAAAGTCGGGTCGGTCGGTCGGAAAAAAAAGAAAATAAAAAAGATTTTCAAGACAGAAAACTGATATGCAAAATAAAAATATATTTCACCTTTCTAATAATATATGTTTGTCATACGATTTTGTCATCGTTTTTAAATTTTAGTTTGATGAAATATTATTGCTATATTATTGCTCAGCTGTAAGAGACATCGCATGACATTGTTTAATAATTTCCCGTGAAAAAAAGGTGGTAAACGGAGAAAGACGAAATAAAATCGTCATTTCACAGACAAGAAAAACAGATTCACGGCAGTTATTTTGACTTTAATAGCTTTTAATCAAAACTTGGTGAAAAATAATAAGCACGAAAACTGATAAAGAAAAAAAAAGAAAAACGTCGTACGAAAATAAGTTTCAACACGCGTGTCAAAAACGTAATAGACTAGTCCACTGGAAAACGAGAATATCAGGTTAAATAATCTGTTGTCATGCATTCCCGTTTTTTTATCCAAATGGACGATATTTTTTTATTATCTATGAAACAAGAAAATATCAAATGATTTTTTAAAATTCAGTACTTTAACTTGATGTCATGAACTTCCACCTGTCCACATTTGGACAAGTCTATTTCTATGAGAACATGCATCTTACGGACTGGTGACAAATAAGGGAAACGAAGTTATTGTGTAATTGGTTTTAAACACCAGTTTCGTTCCGCAAAATTATTTGCGCAAACGACATTTCAAGGTCATTAATAATTGATTTATCTATTTTTAGAAACGTAAACTGGAAGTTTCATTTTTTCACAACAGAAAGTGTCTTCACTTCTGTTAGTGATTAATGCATTTCATTTCTTTAAAAAGGATATTTTAATTATTTTTCATAGATAATGCATTTGTAAGGGTCTGCGAGAATAACAAAAAGCCCGAAAATTCGATTTTATTTTTATTCTCGAAATCGGCAATATCGGGTCGGCGGATCCGTAAACCAACAAATTAAAAAATCCTGGCCTAAGGAAATTTTAAAACATGGTATTACATTCAGGTAATCTGTTGAAGTCTATTCAAAATGTTTTATCATGGTACATGTAGATTGAAAAATGTCAGATTTGTCTATTGAAGGAAAAAAACCTCTACAATTGTATATAGCAGTCCACCTTGGGAAGTGGTTAACAATCTCCAAGAAATTGTATTACAAACAAAACATTGGACTGAATATAAATCTAATCATTGAACATTAAGGAACATTTCTTTGCATTTGGTCTCTTGTGGAGAGTTGTCTCGTTGGCAATCATACCACATCTTTTTTTTTTAATTTGAATAAGGTCGAGAGAAAAAAAAGAGCCGAGTTTCCGGTAACCCAACCGACCCTGTTCTTTAGCCCCGACCCTAACCTTTTTATTGGATCTTCCAAAAAAATTTAAAATTGTATCAACCGACCCTGTTTTTGACACAGGCTTCTGATAGATGACATAATAATTTTTTTCTCTTGCTTCTTCTTGAATAGAAAGCCAGTAAAACATTTTATTAATGTCAAAAGGTATTCCAAATAGGTTAAAATCCAAGAAATTTGCATAGCAGGTGCTTCAAAAACATTGCAAATGGCACACTTCCGGTTTTTGAAACTAATTACGGATCCGGACTTGGAAAAACCATAATAATTTTCCGGATTTCATTTATGATGTCCCAAAAACAAAAACAAAGAATTCAGACCTACCAACCCTATTTTTCAAAATGGTGTTACTGGAAACACATATCTTTTTTTTTAGGCCTTAAGGACTCCACATACATATACAACAATTAAAATGTGGTGTTTTTCTTTGTTAAAGCATACCTGGCCACAAAGAAGCAGCTGTTAATACAAATATCATCTGGACAATTTTGCTATGAAAAAATTGATTCAACATAAAAATAACAAGAGCAAGTATTCCTATTCATTACCTGTACCTTTATTTCCGTTTTATCATTGGCAATAGATTTTTTCAATAACTGTAGCATTCATTATTAATTTCAGATTGTAGATGTTCTACATCCCGGCAAGGCGACGGTTGCCAAAACTGATGTCCGTGAAAAATTGGCTAGAATGTACAAGACCACACCAGATGTAATCTTCTGTTTTGGATTCAAGACAAAGTTTGGAGGTGGCAAGACCACTGGATTTGGACTGATATATGACAGCTTAGACTTTGCCAAGAAATTTGAACCTAAATACAGACTTATCCGAGTATGCTTTCTTTTAGTTTCGTTAAAATAAATAGCTATAAAGTTTGCATTTCAACAGCTGAAAATTGCTGGTTTATATAGAACTCAACTGTTTGCTGCTGTGAAAGCTAACAATATTAAATTTATCAAATGTGTACTTGAGAAAAGGTAAGTTCTTTAATCTTGGAGTAAATTTTATCCACAATAAGTACATATTTGTGTATAAATAAACTCATCATAGATACCAGGACTAAATTTTGAATATACACGTGAAGCGAGTTTCGTCTACAAAAGACTCAATAGATTTGCTTTTGGAGATGAACATAATTTGTATATTTGATTGGCATGTTTTTCTATCAACAGCATGGTGTAGCAGAAAAACTTCAAAGAGCAGGTAGAAAACAGAGGAAAGAAAGAAAGAACAGACAGAAGAAGGTCAGAGGAACAAAGAAAGCCAAAGTTGGAGCAGGCAAAAAGGTAAACAAATAATCAATATAAGGCAGGAAGAGTAATCTGATGCGTTCTTGGTTAAACAATTAATTTATTTCCTTGGTAATGGTTCAGAATTTATATACAATGTATGTGTCACAATCTAGTCCTCCTGTGTTACACAATGGATACATCTCTTCGTCTTTCCTCGGTTACTTGATAATGCATGTACATATGTATGTGATATGTGATTCATTTTGTACAGTAATATAATGTCTGTCAACCATTGGCAACTGAAAACCTAGCTGTATAGATAGTTACTTTGTAAATTGAGATATTTTGATATAGGAAACAATACTTGGATGTTCTTTCCCATGAAAAATACTTTTTAGATTGAGATATTTTAATATAGGAAATAACACTTGGATGTTCTTTCCCATGAAAAATATGTATTTTCAGAAATTTATGCAGTTTACTGACTATTGAATGGAAATTTGTGTTTTACATTAGAGTTGCATTATAGGTTAAATATCATTTTACTGAGTACTGCAACTGTAATTTTTCCATGTATGTCATTATAACTCCCACTTTTCAGAAGTAAACATACAGATTACAGATGGTAAGACTTGAGTGGCTTGTATATATATCTATCTTCTGAGTGAAATCCTTCTTATTATTAATACTACTCTACTCATCAACAGGTGCTCCTGTATATGCTTGTTCATAAAACCTAGAAATAAGTGAATGTTTGATGCTTTCCCAAAGTTAAATCTGTTTTGAAGTGAATAATATTTTCAATACTAACCACCTGTATATGAATAGGAAATATTTGCAGATATCAGATAAAGATAATTTTTCATAGTACTGTTATTGTTTGATTACTTTTCAGTATCAGTCTAATTATGATTTTGCAGTTGCAATGATCTTACCGAATCCTTATTCAGCAAAAATCAAATTGTGAAGTAATGCTCAGTTCTTATTTCACCAATCTGCAAATGTTTCTCAGACATTTTATATACATGTGCAAGTTGAAAACTAAATGATGATTAAAAAAACATCTTTAAAAATAGAGTGGACTGAGGTGTCCAGTATATGAAGAGCAAGTCATAGGTTAATCTGTTTGATAGGGTTTGACACTTGATAAAGACAAAACAGTCTATATTTTATATTTAAGGATTTTTAATGAAGGTCTATTTTTTAAAAGCTTATTTAATTTAGACTAAAGTCTTTTATGGAACCAATGAGTCCAATATGAGATTCCAAATTTTTCTACGTTAGGAAAAATTAACAGAAAATACAATTAATAATCATCAGACATTTTACTAAAGAGATGTTTAAATTCTAACTTTCACATTTAGAAAAAAATGCTTGAACAGCTTCCCTTCAACTTATTTTTGGGTGGTTGGGGTATAACTTTCATAATGGGAAGGACAGCCAATCTATGGTGATCAAATATAATTCTAGTTTAAGTTATAATTTAAACAATTATGAAGCTCATTAGAATATAAAACAAGTTTTACAGTTTAAAAAAAAGTATTTTCAAGATTTGATTAAATTCTAAACGTGTCAAACCCTCAATTGTAACTTTTCTTGTCCTTTTACCGTGTATACATGTGTCTGTATTGTTGTCTCTCAAGATCAGCAGATTTTATTGTGTTGTGTATTTTGTATTTGTAACAGCATTTACATAAAATTTAGAAGTTTAGATTACACGCTGCATTTCTTTGCTGCTTTTTAAACATAATTTTAGAAAAAATGTTACATGATTAACCTTGGTTTTCTATTTGTGAAAAAAAAGAACAGCACTAGGTTGTTCATTTTAATTTGTTTTTATCAGTTATCATTTGTGGCAAATTAAAGCTTTGGTTTGAATCATGACAGTTTAGTCATTAGAAGTTCTTAATTGAATAAGACCTCATTATGGTTCATTGATTTTGAAACTTGCATATTTTGCATGTTCAATCTTGTGTTTAAGTCAGTTTAAAGGGAACGACTTATAATGATTCAAGGATTATTTGTATGCAGTATGTGTTAGCATTCCTGATTTACATGGCAGGTTTTTATGGTCCTGCATATTCAGTTATGGCTCATTGACTGATGTTTGCATATTTAGGTTTAAATTCAACATTTACAATTACGATCAAAATTACTGAGACATATATGTTTCTGTGTCTACAGTTTATTTATACCTAGAATGGATCTAATTGAAAACTGTTTTTTTTTTATCTGATTGAATATTTAGTGTATTTGGATTATGTTATTTCAAGATTAATGCAAGTTTCAAAGTTGTCTCAATCTTACTTTCAAGTCTCATTAAAAAGGAAGAATAGGTCACAAATATCAATTTCTTTTCTCTTAGATCCAAGGCTATTAGCTGTTTTTCCTCTTTGAAAGTAAATCTGATGGATATATAGAATTACTATTCATATAAATGTTTGCTGCATTATTTATGATAAAGTTTTAGATGTTAATTTCAGTACTTGTATTACATGTAATAAGACTGAATAAATCGTATGGTTTATTTACTTTCATTTTGGGAAGTAAACAAGTATAGGTTTATCAGCTGATTGCACCAAACTATATGCACAACTTTTTTTAGTCATGTGATTTTCCATTTTTTCTTATCTGCACACGGCACAGCTATTAGATATATCTGACATAGCAAAGATAAATGATATGCTGAAAGACTTTAATTTAAAACAAACTGCAGTTAAATTAATTATCTTTCAACAAATTAAATGTAAAATGGTAAATTTGAGCATAAATAAACATGAATGAAAATGTTTGAATCTTAAACATGTAATATTTGTTCATATGTAAATGTATTCTTTTGCTTCATCCTTGTACTACTTTCAACCAAATGTGCAAAAAATATTATAATAGACATTTTTTTTTATTAATAAAATTTAAATGCATTAACAAAATGAAATGTTTAACATAAAGCTGTGAATAAGTGAGATCTGTAGGGAAATGTTTGTCGTATATGTAGCATGTAACTAATATTACTTATTTTGTCTTATTTCAGTAATGGTATATACAGAGATGGATGTGGCTGCAGCTTATGTTGCCTGTGTATTTATTTTGTATTAAATACATGTCAAGACAATTTATGTGTTGAATGAAATCCAATATAGTGAAATGTCAAGTTTTTGTTTATTCAAAGTTTATAATAGATGACTTGCTTGAGATCAGTTGAATTTCAATAGTAGTTGAAATGATGTCTCCTTAATTATTACATTTTAAATAGGATAGTGATGGTAGTAACATATTTTTGACAATCTCACTAATCATGCTTATTCACATCATAACAAACAACATAAGTAAAGAAATATGCATTAATGAAAAAGCAACTCAACAACACTGTTAACCTGGTGGATAAATATGGCATTCAACAAAAGATACATGTACTTATAGATTTTAACCCACCACCCCAGTAGAATCTATTTCTTCAGTTATTGTTCTCTGCACACCATGATATCAATATCATAAAAATGATGGTCATTCTTCTATTCACCCAGTCTTGTACAATGTAAGTGCTTTATGTGAGGATACTTGCCCTATTTGATCAAATATATATATCAATGGATGAGAGCAGGTGAACATGAAAATGATTATTTTAAAGATCTTGTATAAAGAGAATATTTGTCTCTGATGAATTTATGTCATCATCAGCCTGTGCATTGGTAAACTTGTATCTAAAAAAAAGGTCGCATATTCAGATATATATATGTTGTTTAACACTAGGATTATGTCATAGGTACTTTAGATTGAGGTAAAGTGTAAAAAAAATAAATCAGAAATGGAAAAATGCATCTCCATACATTCAGAAATGTTGAACCTTGTGTTCTTATTTTCCAGGACATCTTGAGGTTTATGAACAAGCGTTCATCCACCAAATAATCCATTTTCTCTTATTTGAATTCATTGAATCCTAATGGTAAAGGGGTCTGTTCTCTAAAATGAATATTTGATGTGTGCCTTGTAAATCAGCAATTGGTTCTGATGGAAATTGAAATTCAGACTATTACATATAGATTAGAGTATTAGGTAGCTACCATTTGATTCTTAGCTCACCTGGCCCGAAGGGCCAAGTGAGCTTTTCTCATCACTTGGCGTCCGTCGTCGTTAACTTTTAGAAAAATCTTCTCCTGAAACTACTGGGCAAAATGAAACCACACTTGGCCACAATCATCATTGGGGTATCTAGTTTAAAAAATGTGTGGCGTTACCCGCCAAACAAAACACGATGGCCGCCATGGCTAAAAATAGAACATAGGGGTAAAATGCAGTTTTTGGCTTATAACTCAAAAAACAAATCATTTAGAGCAAATCTGACATGGGGTAAAATTGTTTATCAGGTCAAGATCTATCTGCCCTGAAATTTTCAGATGAATCAGACAACCAGTTGTTGGGTTGCTGCCCCTGAATTGGTAATTTTAGGGAAATTTTGCTGTTTTTTGTTATTATCTTGAATATTATTATAGATAGAGAGAAACTGTAAACAGCAATAATGTTCAGCAAAGTAAGATTTACAAATAAGTCATCAGGACCAAAATGGTCAGTTGACCCCTTTAGAAGTTATTGCCCTTTAATGTCAATTTTTAAACATTTTTCGTAAATTTTATATATCTTTTACAAAAATCTTCTCATCTGAAACTGTTGGGCCAACTTAATCCAAACTTGGCCACAATCATCTTTGGGGTATCTAGTTTAAAAAATGTGTGGCGTGACCCGCCAAACCAACCAAGATGGCCGCCATGGCTAAAAATGGAACATAGGGGTAAAACGCAGTTTTTAGCTTATAACTCAAAAACCAAAGCAAAATAGAGCAAATCTGACAAGGGGTTAAATTGTTCATCAGGTCAAGTCCTATCTGCCCTGAAATTTTCAGATGAATCAGAGAACCGGTTGTTGGGTTGCTGTCCCTGAATTGGTAATTTTAAGAGAATTTTGTTGTTTTTATACGACCGCAAATTTTGAAAATTTTTTTGTCGTATATTGCTATCACGTTGGCGTCGTCGTCGTCCGAATACTTTTAGTTTTCGCACTCTAACTTTAGTAAAAGTGAATATAAATCTATAAAATTTTATCACAAGGTTTATGACCACAAAAGGAAGGTTGGTATTGATTTTGGGAGTTTCGGTCCCAACAGATTAGGAATTAGGGACCAAAAAGGGACCCAAATAAACATTTTCTTGTTTTTCGCACAGTAACTTTAGTAAAAGTAAATAGAAATCTATGAAATTTTGACACAAGGTTTATAACCACAAAAGGTAGGTTGGGATTGATTTTGGGAGTTTTGGTTCTAACAGTTTAGGAATAAGGGGCCAAATAAGCATTTTTCTTGGTTTTCGCACCATAACTTTAGTATAAGTAAATAGAAATCTATGAAATTTAAACACAAGGTTTATGACCATAAAAGGAAGGTTGGTCCCAACAGTTTAGGAATAAGGGGCCAAATAAGCATTTTTCTTGGTTTTCGCACCATAACTTTAGTATAAGTAAATAGAAATCTATGAAATTTAAACACAAGGTTTATGACCATTAAAGGAAGGTTGGTCCCAACAGTTTAGGAATAAGGGGCCCAAAAGGTTCAAAATTGAATAATTGGGGTTCTTTGATATGCCAAATCTAACAGTATGTAGATTTTTAACTTTAGGTCCCGTTTTCAAATTGGTCTACATTAAGGTCCAAAGGGTCCAAAATTAAACTTTGTTTGATTTTGACAAAAAATTAATTGGTTGGGTTCTTTGATATGCTGAATCTAAAAATGTACCTAGATTCTTGATTATCGGCCCAGTTTTCAAGTTGGTCCAAATCGGGGTCCAAAATTAAACTTTGTTTGATTTCATCAAAAATTGAATAAATGGGGTTCTTTGATATGCCAAATCTAACTGTGTATGTAGATTCCTCATTTTTATACGACCGCAAATTTTGAAAAAATTTTCGTCGTATATTGCTATCACGTTGGCGTCGTCGTCGTCGTCCGAATACTTTTAGTTTTCGCACTCTAACTTTAGTAAAAGTGAATAGAAATCTATGAAATTTTAACACAAGGTTTATGACCATAAAAGGAAGGCTGGTATTGATTTTGGGAGTTTTGGTCCCAACATTTTAGGAATTAGGGGCCAAAAAGGGCCCAAATAAGCATTTTCTTGGTTTTTGCACTATAACTTTAGTTTAAGTTAATAGAAATCTATGAAATTTTGACACAAGGTTTATGACCACAAAAGAAAAGTTGGGATTGATTTTGGGAGTTTTGGTTTCAACAGTTTAGGAATTAGGGGCCAAAAAAGGGCCCAAATAAGCATTATTCTTGGTTTTCGCACAATAACTTTAGTTAAAGTAAATAGAAATCAATGAAATTTAAACACAATGTTTATGACCACAAAAGGAAGGTTGGTATTGATTTTGGGAGTTTCGGTCCCAACAGTTTAGGAATTAAGGGCCAAAAAGGGACCCAAATAAGCATTTTTCTTGGTTTTCGCACCATAGCGTTAGTATAAGTAAATAGAAATCTATGAAATTTAAACACAAGGTTTATGACTATAAAAGGAAGGTTGGTATTGATTTTTGGAGTTTTGGTCCCAACAGTTAAGGAAAAGGGGCCCAAAGGGTCCAAAATTAAACTTTGTTTGATTTCATCAAAATTGAATAATTGGGGTTCTTTAATATGCCGAATCTAACTGTGTATGTAGATTCTTAATTTTTGGTCCCGTTTTCAAATTGGTCTATATTAAGGTCCAAAGGGTCCAAAATTAAACTTAGTTTGATTTTAACAAAAATTGAAACCTTGGGGTTCTTTGATATGCTGAATCTAAAAATGTACTTAGATTTTTGATTATTGGCCCAGTTTTCAAGTTGGCCCAAATCGAGGTCCAAAATTAAACATTGTTTGATTTCATAAAAAATTGAATAATTGGGGTTCTTTGATATGCCAAATCTAACTGTGTATGTAGATTCTTAATTTTTGGTCCAGTTTTAAAATTGGTCTAAATAAAAGTGCAAAGGGTCCAAAATTAAACTAAGTTTGATTTTAACAAAAAATAAATTCTTGGGCCTCTTTGATATGCTGAATCTAAACATGTACTTAGATTTTTGATTATGGGCCCAGTTTTCAAGTTGGTCCAAATCAGGATCTAAAATTATTATATTAAATATTGTGCAATAGCAAGTCTTTTCAATTGCACAGTATTGTGCAATGGCAAGAAATATCTAATTTCACAATATTGTGAAATAGCAAATTTTTTTTTAATTAAGAGTTATCTTTCTTTGTCCAGTATAGTAAGCAAGAAATATCTGCAAGAATTTTTTTTAATTGGAGTTATCTTTCTTTGTACAGAATCAACTTAAATCTTTGTTATATACAATATACAATGTATATTCACTTTTTACTACCAACTGATAAATTTAAATAATCTTACCATTCAGTGATAACAAGCAGTTTTTTTACATCTTAATATTTTATGATGTATTTAAATGAGTAGTAATTGTTGCAAACTCCATTAGAATATTTTAATTGAAATTAGTTTTGGAATAAGGGAAAGGGGGATGTTAATAAAAAATTGGGTTCAATTTTTATACGACCGCAAATTTTGAAAAAATTTTCGTCGTATATTTCTCATTTGAAATTTCATAAATAAAAAGAAAATTTCTTCAAACATTTTTTTGAGAGGATTAATATTCAACAGCATAGTGAATTGCTCTAAGAGAAAACAAAAAATTTAAGTTCATTTGAATACATTCATTCTGTGTCAGAAACCTATGCTGTGTCAACTATTTAATCACAATCCAAATTTAGAGCGGAATCCAGCTTGAATGTTGTGTCCATACTTGCCCCAACCGTTCAGGGTTCAACCTCTGCGGTCGTATAAAGCTACGCCCTGCGGAGCATCTGGTTGGTCTTGTTTTCAAATTGGTCTACATTAAAGTCCAAAGGGTCCAAAATTAAACTTAGTTTGATTTTAACAAAAATTGAAATCTTGGGGTTCTTTGATATGCTGAATCCAAACATGTACTTAAGATTTTTGATTATGGGCCCAGTTTTCAAGTTGGTCCAAATCAGGATCTAAAATTATTATATTAAGTTTTGTGCAATAGCAAGTCTTTTCAATTGCACAGTATTGCGCAATGGCAAGAAATATCTTATTGCAAAATATTGTGAAATAGCAATTTTGTTTTTAATTAGAGTTATCTTTCTTTGTCCAGAATAGTAAGCAAGAAATATCTAATTGTAAGAAATTTTTTTATTTGGAGTTATCTTTCTTTGTCCAGAATCAACTTAAATCTTTGTTATATATACAATATACAATGTATATTCACTTTTTACTACCAACTGATAAATTTAAATAATCTTTACCATTCAGTGATAACAAGCAGTTTTTTTACATCTTAATATTTTATGATGTATTTAAATGAGTAGTAATTGCTGCAAACTCCATTAGAAATTTTAATTGAGATTAGTTTTGGAATAAGGGAAAGGGGGATGTGATTAAAAAAAATGGGTTCAATTTTCTCATTTGAAATTTCATAAATAAAAAGAAAATTTCTTCAAACATTTTTTTGAGAGGAATAATATTCAACAGCATAGTGAATTGCTCTAAGAGAAAACAAAAATTTAAGTTCATTAGAACACATTCATTCTGTGTCAGAAACCTATGCTGTGTCAACTATTTAATCACAATTCAAATTTAGAGCTGAATCCAGCTTGAATGTTATGTCCATACTTGCCCCAACCTTTCAGGGTTCAACCTCTGCGGTCGTATAAAGCTACGCCCTGCGGAGCATCTGGTTGGTTATTATCTTGAATATTATTATAGATAGAGTTAATCTGTAAACAGCAAAAATGTTCAGCATAGTAAGATTTACAAATAAGTCAACATGACCAAAATGTTCAATTGACCCCCTAAGGAGTTATTTTCCTTTACAGTCAATTTTTAACAATTTTCATAAAACTTGTAGATTTTTACTACCGGTTACATTTTCCACAGAAACTACTGGACCAAGTTTATTATAGATAGTGATAATTGTAAGCAGCAAGAATGTTCAGTAAAGTAAGATGTACAAACATATCACCATCACCAAAAACATAATTTTGTCATGAATCCATCTGCTTCCTATGTTTAATATTCACATAGACCAAGGTGAGCGACACAGGCTCTTTAGAGCCTCTAGTTATTGTTGAGCCTTCGACTTTAGTCGAAAAAGCAAGACTAAGTGATCCTACATTCCGGCGGCATCCACAAATATTCACTCTGGTTATTTTTTTTGCAATTTTAATAACTTTCTTAAACTATACTGGATTTCTACCAAACTTGGACAGGAGTTTGTTTATGATCATAAGTATCTAGAAGTAAATTTTGTAAAAATGAAATTCCATTTTTCTGTATTTTATTTATAAATGGACTTAGTCTTTTCTGCGGGGAGACATTACATTCACTCTGTGGTTAAAGTTTTTAGAATTTTAATAACTCTTAAATTATCCTTGATTGTACCAAACTTGGACAGAAGCTTGTTTATGATCATAAGATGGTATCCAGAAGTAAATTTTGTAAAACAAAAATGTGTCCACAGGACACAGATGCCCCACTCGCACTATCATTTTCTATGTTTAGTGGAACGTGAAATTGGAATAAATCCTCTAATTTAGCATTAAAATTAGAAAGATCATACCATAGGGCACATGTATACTAAGTTTCAAGTTGATTGGACTTCAACTTCATCAAAAACTACCTTGACCAAAATTTAAACCTGAAGCAGACAGACGGACGAACAGACGCACAGACCAGAAAACATAATGCCCCTCTACTATCGTAGGTGGGGCATAAAAATAAATACATTTTTTCCGTATTTTACTTTAAAATGGACTTAGTTTTTCTGCGGGGAAACATTACATTATCTCTGAGTGGTTAAAGTTTTTAAAATTTTAATAACTTTCTTGAACTATCCTGGGATTCTACCAAACTTAGACAGAAGCTTATTTATGATCATAAGATAGTATCCAGAAGTAAATTTTGTTAAAAGATGGCTCCATTTTTTTCTGTATTTTACTTTTAAATGGACTTAGATTTTCTTCCAGTACAGTCTGCAGTTTAAGTTTTCAAAACATTTATTAGATTCATTAACTATCCTAGATAATTACCAACTTGGACAGAAGCTTCTTACAATCATATCAAGAAGAATATTTATATGGATTTTTTCCTCATTTTTGTAGAGCCTGCGATTAACAGAAAAAGAAGGCGAGACAGTGTTCCGCGGAACCCTTACAATTTTTTTTAGGGAGGGGTTAATATAAAATTTGTAAAAAAAAAAGACACATTTAAAAAGGGCAGAACCGAATAGAGAGAAAACTAAATACACATGACAAATTTTTTGTCCTAGCCCATTAAAATCAAAGCGTAGCTCCTTCACACAGTAAAAGTGCACACAAGAAAGAATGAAAAAAACGGTCAAAGAGAGGCCATTTCATGGATCAGTTAATAAATAAAGTATTTGTTGTCAAGTCCATATCACTGATATTATAAGTAATAGGTATATTATATTGGGTGTATGAAATGTCCAACTGGCAGGTGTTGAGTAATCGTGACCTTATTTTCATGTTCCAGTGATTAAAGTTGAAAAGTGAATGAATGAAATATTTCACAATGTACATTCAAGTTGGGCATGATTTATTTAATCTTCGCCACATCTTCAAAGGGCCAAGTGAGCTTTTCTCATTACTTTGCGTTCGTCGTCATGTCGTTTGCTTAAGGGGTAAAATGTAGATTTTGGCTTATAACTCTGAAACCATAGCATTTAGAGCAAGTCTGATGTGGAGTAAAATTGATTATCAGGTGAAGATCAATCTGCCCTGAAATTTCCAGAGACATTGGACAACCGGTTACTGGGTTGCTGCCCCTGAATCTGCAATTTTAAGGAAATAATACCTATTTTTGGCTATCATCTTGAATATTCTGATAGATAGAAACTGTAAACAGCAATAGTGTTCATCAAAGTAAGATCTACGTATAAGTTAATATGACTAAAATGATCAGTTGACCCGTAAAGGAGTTATTGCCCTTTATAGTCAAATTTTAACAAAATATTTTCCTCTGAAACTAATGGGCCAAGTTCATTATTAATTGAGATATTTGTAAGAAGTAAGGCAGCAACCATTTGATTTGCGGGAGGGGGGGGGGGGGGGGGCTATGGTTTTTTTTTGGAAAACTAAAATTGAAAGAAAAAAAATGTTTTCGGTTTGTTGCTAAAAAAATAGATTGTTCTTTGCCGAAGGCGAAAAAAAAAGTTTGTACAGAAAAAAAACCATAGCCCCCCCCGAAAATAAAATGGTTGCTGCCTAAGAATGTTCGGTAAAGTAATATCTACAAACACATCACTATCACCAAAACACAATTTTGTCATGAATCTATCTGTGTCCTTTGTTCAATATGCACATAGACCAAGGTGAGCAACACAGGCTCTAAAGAGCCTCTAGATATCTTCATTGGTCAAGTTCTGAGTCGCGGCTGGTAATCTACACAAGCAGAACATTTGGTTCTGCAATGAAAACCGTGAGAGGATTTTTCGGTTGTGCTTGAGTGGAGCAATTGTCACCGCTTTAAAGGGTATAGACATTTCTAAATCGCAATTTTCTTATTCGACTGATCAAAATATTGAAAATCGGAGAATGCTATGCTGTGGTGAATATTTTAACGAAGAGGTAAATGTATCATTTACTGTTGTACGTGGAGTTGAACTCCTACAAAATCAGTTACCGCACGAGATTTTGCCTTAAGGTTTATGTACCCTTTCGTAGCCATTTTTGTACGATTTTTTCAAACCTCAATTGTATCAAAACTAAAAATATAATAAATAATAGAGATAGGCCATTTAGTACATGTTCCAAGGGGAAATTTGATGCAAAGCATTATATTTTACTGTTTCAATACATTTGATAGAAAAAGGGGACTTTTTGGCAAATAAATCAAGATTTTTATAGAAAATCCACAGCCGTTAATACAGAGATTTTTGTTATAAAATTTGAAACATAAATTACTCACTTGATTTTCTATGATGTGCTAGTGTTTATTTTTTACAAAAAGTTCTAAGTAACCTGTAAATTCCAAAAACACCTCGTGCTGAGTCACTAAAGTCGACGCACCCTAAAAGGTGTACTTGATAATGGTCATATTTATACTTGTCTTAATCAATAATTATAGATTATCGTTGATTATCTCAACGAGATTGATTTTCTCGCTTGAGCTGGTACAGCGAAAGTGAGAAAAGCAATCGAGTTGAGATGACCAATGATAATCTGTTTATCGCTATTTTACCAATGACGACGTTGTCAATTTCAACATGTTCAATGTCAATTTCGTTAGCAACGCCACATGGCTTCCTTAGTTTCTAGCGATAATTTTTCCATCTCAAGCGAGAAGTATGATATGAAAATTATCACAAAAAAAGACCAAAGGAAAAATGCACAAAATAGCGATAACTACATTTATAAACTTGTTTTAAATGAAATCAATGCTAGCACTGCATGCAATAATCCTATATCTATCAGTCATCAAATTGCCAAAAATGAGAGTACAAGGATAAAGGCTGTGGATTTTCTATAAAAATCTTGTTTTGATTGCCACAAAGTCCACTTTTTCTATTAAATGCAATGGAAGAGTAAAAAATAATGCTTTGCATCAAGTTTCCCCTTGGAATATGACAAAATGACCTATCTCTATTATTCATTATATCTGTATTTTTGATACAATTGAAGTTTACAAAGTTCGTACAAAAATGGCTACAGAAGGGTACATAAACCTTAAAAAGTTACATTTAAATTTTTAAATGGTTCTAAGTACAGACCATAAAGTTCAAATTTACTTTTTATTCGGTCAATGGGTATGAATGTCGATTTGGGCGGCGTGTACGCTGTCCGGTGTTGATCGACATCTAAATAAATAAAAAAAAACTTATATTTTTATTATGTCATGCGTGAGGGAATCGGTACTGATTGAGGACATCGTGAATGCGTGAGGGGACGTGAAATCATAATACAATTTCCAAACTATGAGTCTTTGAAAGTTGCCTAAGTGTGGTCAGATTGTTCATGAAAAACTGACACATTTTGTGTGCATAAACACAATTAATGAAATAGAATTTTGAAATACATTGTGAGAAGATATGTTTTACGAACAATAAAAGGAAAAAATATGTCAACGATTTGTTTCTAGCTACAAATTAAAGTTGAAAATTTTCCTATCAGCCCATCAGCCCAGTATATATTTTTTACGAAAAGAATTAACTCCCGTTATATTGCGTATTTAAAAAAAATGGTTTCCTAAAACACAAATTTTGATATTTGTTTGAATATTTTGATTTATACAATACTAGTACATCACAAAGTTTTCTTATATGAATAAACAGTCTAACCAATAAATTGCAAATATGTCTCCAATAAAGGCAACAGTAGTAAACCGCTGTTCGAAATTCATAAATTGATTGAGAAAAACATTCGGACTACAAACTTAAACTGAGGAAAAACACAGCAAATATAAAAGGAAAACTACGACACAACAGAAACACAAGTTAACATTAAACTTTAACACACACACTTGGCACTGGACATTTTAAGAAAAAATGGTGGGATGAAACCGGTTTAGTGGCATGCCAAAACTCCCGCTTCTACGGCAATGGTAAATTTATCATCTAAAGACAACATTACATGACAGGACTACAATACAAATAAATGAGAGAACATATAGGACAGAGAAACACGCCAATTATAGCTAACAAAAGGTACCAGGTTAAACAAAACTTATACGTCAGACGAGGCTTACCAGTGGCGCTCAGATGAAAAAAGTTCGAAAGCCAAAACAAGTACATTGAGGAACAAAAGTTCCAAAAAGTTGTGCCTAACACGGCTAGGGTTTCTGCCTGGAATAAATACATCTTTGTTATTTCGAATAATTCATAATTTTGCAACTAGTGAAGTTTTATAAAATGACTATATAATAGATAGACATGATAAAATCGAAGTGGTGACTAACTATGCACAATAAAAACGGATGCATAAAACAACCTAACCCAGCACATAAAAAACACAGCCGAGTTAGCCATACCATCAACGTACAAAGTGACGTCACATGAATTTCTTCAACAATATTCCAAAAATAGGATAGACAAAATTCAGATGATTAGATTTGCAATACTGATATAACAATGAAAATTACAACATTAATTAATATCAAATTGTGGTCGTAAACTATACCGATTATTTGCCAAAATCCACGAATTTGGAGAAATTTATTGGTTAGACTTTTATTCATCAAAAGAAAACTTGGTGATTTATTGTTTTTTTCAAAATTCTATCTCATAATTTTTATTTATGCACACTAAGGAGAAGGTATAGTAAGACCCCTGTTTGGCCCCAACATATGGTGCTCAGTTTTACAAAATTGTTAAAATGTAAACTTATATATATAGTTATTTATCATGTTTATTGGATAGAAGAATGCTTCTGCTACATAACTATGGGCTGTTTTTGACAAACCATTGCACATATACCGGGTAGTAGCGCAATTAAGTCTTGCTAAATTACTGAAATCTCCACAATTCTAGCATTTTAGTTAATTTTTGATGGTTTCCGTGTAAAACAAAAGTGGCCGCATTCGTGTTAATCCTTAAATATAGAAATGTTAGTTGTATTTGATGATAATACATAACATATATAAAGGTTGTGGATGAACTCGGATGCGGCCACTTTCATTTTTAGGCAGTTAAGTAGTCCTATAATATAAGACTCTGGAGGTTCACTGAGCTTTTGGCTAAGATGTCAAAGAACCAATGTATGAAATATTTAATCGCCGAAAATCTCTAAAGACAAGTTGTTTAGATTTCCCAAATGGCAGAAGTCGTAGGAATATTGTTTGTCATCAATACGTAGTCAACTACGTCACTAGTCTTAAAATAAGTTCAATTATTCACGCTGTTGGCGGCAATTTTGAATTAGAAGATGAAATTTTCGTATCTTTTCAATTTGGACGCAGGGGTTCAAATTATCGGTTGTCCGAGATCTGCGACCTCCAACTTTTGCAGTAGGACTTTCTACTTGGTTACTAGCTACGCCCGTCGAACCTTGAAATAAAATAAAAAAATAACTTTGCCGCAAACATTTTTACCGAAGTCTCCTAATTGATCGATCTCAACTTATTTTCATCATTATTTTTCATGACAGAGATGTCCATTTTGTTCAACCGCTAGCTTTAGATAAAAAAAATCGCCGACAAATAATGTGTAAATTCGACTAAAATCGTATCTGATTGACAAAACGACATTGTAAACACAATAAAATGGCTGCCGTGATGACAAATATCGGATCCGATTCCGGAAGCGGATAAGTGAAATTCCGGGTTTGGCGGTCAACTACAAAAAATCCAGACATGTGACAAAATACATCTATGCATAGTAAATGAATATAAACACTAGAATTGAAATGCAAAAGAAAAATGTTAAGGAAAGAAACAGCAGAAAATATTTTATACAGACAATCAAAATTATACTTTTTGACAAATTTTAATGTCAAAATCCAATACTGTGACAGCTGGGAACAGCCGGATACCTAACAATATATACATTTTCTTTATCAGTGATAAATGTTGGTAATGCATGTTAGATGCTTTTAAAGTTAAACATATTACTGCAATTTCAAGAGGTATTTTTTTCTTCTCAATTTTTATGGGTCAGTTAAAATAGCTGGAAGTTTAAAGAAGATGTTTGTATGATTGCCAATGAGACAACTGTCCTCAAGAGACTAAAATGACAGACATTAACAACTACAGGTCATCGTACCGCCTTCAATAATGAGCAAAGCCCTTTACCTCATAGTCATCTATAAAAACCCTGATAATACAATGTAAAACAATTCAAACTTACGGCTTTATTTACATAAAAAAATAACTAAAAAAATTATGCTACACATCATAAACAACAACCACTGAAATACAGGCTTCAGACTTGGGACAGGCACAACTTGTGCAACTATATTATATGACACCTCAATGTAGGCAAATCATATGATATTGTAACGGGAGTGGAAGTGTCCACTGGCTTCGTTTTCCCGTTGTCTACCCAAGTTCTGGGATATCGGACTAAGTACGTAAAACTACGTGAATATAAACAAGATGTTTATTTGAAGACAAACATTATGGTTGAACATACGATTCTGACATAAATACATATTATACTGAAATACGGTGGTGGCTAGTCTACTTGTATAAATAAAGTTTCCATTACAAGCCAAAGTATGAGCATCCGCTCATTTTAAATCCTTAGTGTAGACTGCCCAGAACCCGGTGAGTGACGTCATACTTATAGTTCCTAGGGACAACGAGCCCGGCCGGGCACGTGCCAGAACAGGAAGTCCCGACAAGGATAATTTCATGGCCGGTCTCGGAAGAAAGAGTTACGGAACTATTAGTAATTCTAAAGTTAACCAATTTCCCCAAATAGATAGAATAAACAAGTAAACAAAGTGACCACCATTACACTCCCCCTCTCTTAAGACATAATGTGCCCACACATTAGTTCAAAGATCGGTGAGGTATACTTACCAAAATTTAGAATACAGAAACATACAGTTATCAACAAATTAATCAATTTACTGTTAATGTCAATAAATAATTTGAAAAAATAGTTCATGATATTCGGTCATTCACTTAATGTTCAAAAGTCACAAATACATGTACATCACGAGACATCATCAGATACGGAGTAAGGAATCCAATTATAAAGTTCGATCGGAGCATCCAGGCACACATCTTATCCATGGTTCCAGGTAGGTAAATAAGGTAAAATTCGTCTAGTAGACTTTCCAAATCTGTATAGTATTCCAAGTAAGTGTTTCCCAACATTTAATCCCATGTGGTTTAATAGTTACGTTAAACTTACCGGCATAAAGGCCAATATAAAATCCAATATGTTTCCTCATTGTGTTTAGCTATCCATGCACTGAAACAATTTCAGTTTAATCTCCCATTTTCTGTCAGACACTGGAATAAATTAAGAAGCACATTCTTCTTATAAAATCCTGACTCACCAAGAGTCTTAAAAAGTCTATCATACACAAGCACTGCACCACTTGATCGGGTGCCCCAATATGTAATTTTATAGGTCACCGAAAGCATATAGCCCATGGTATTACTTTAACCATATAAAACACACATTTCTATACTGAAATCCTTACAAACTGATTGTTTGTTTATTAAATATATTCAAAAATTAGAAAGTCATATAAAACAATTGGACTGCAATAATAATTCATTCCTTGTATTCCAGTAATCCCCAAACATATCCTTAGCCATGTGGACAACATACCCATGATAGACCAATTAAGGTTTACAATAAAAATGTATACGCAAAATATATACCTATTCTCGCGCATCTAGCACCTAAGGTATTTCCAAAATTGCCTCTGTATACACCACCGAAAGCAGCTTCCAACAACAGCTAAGATATTGAGTGTACGTTCTTCTATTATCTTTATTCTAGTCACAACTCGTACAAGACAACCATATTCCAGCTGTATGACAAAAATGTCATTTTAATCCGAATCCTCGCTATATCCACAATTTCTACATTTACCTAAGCCACATTGCTTAGCAACTGAAAAGATTCAGTATTAATTTCCTCCACGTAACTATCCCACCAAACTGAAATCATTCAGTTTATTTCCATAGACCATGCAACGAAAAAAATAAATACCATGATGTTGTTATAAATATAAGTGAGTACACAAACTGTACTTTTAATCCTTTTTACAATTTTAAAATGAACCGGACAAATTTCCAGTACATAATCCATGATGGCACAATAACTCTAGCCTATGACTTTTGGTAAAACTTTAAATTTTGGTTTGGTCAATTCCCTCCTTTCCATGCAAGAAAGCTAAATATTTGTTATTACATCCACACTGACAAGACAGATATGCAGACAAAACTGCATGACAGAAATGCAAGTACAAAATGGACTTTTTAATCCAAAACAATTTGAAGTATAATCAAAACAAATTATTTGATTTTCCAAATCCATTTATGACAATAAATATGAATACGAACCAATAAACAGAACTAATAAATTAAACAACCTTTTCATGGTTAGAACGACAATGAGTAATCCCCATTGGTACCTCCATACAAACATTCCTTAGATGGCAGGTGCTTTGACGTCGAAAATATGACGTCATATTGTAAACATGGCGTAAACAAACGCCGACTTCCTGGAAATTGAAATGCCATGATAAGCTTTATAAAACCTTGATAAAATGCAGTTAAATATTTCATATTGCTGCGGTGGTGTACACAAAAATGTTGTGTTTGTTTTCCTTTTATGCAAAAACGGCATATTTCCTCTGGAACGTGAACTTTGTTCACCTTGTGCTCCAATTTGGAATTTAAAATCTGGATTTCTGATTTCATTTTCTGCAGGTAAATCACCTTTAATTGTATTGTTGTACAAAACGATATTGAGTGCAGTACTGGTCATTGTCGGACCGGCACAAATAGCGGAAATGACAAGCAGACGAACAATAAACTGTTCGATTTTGACTCCTAGGGATACAAAAATCCCTCACAATGTTTGTTTTAGTTTATATTGTCCTAAATATCCCTCGGACGAGCCCCCAATGTAACGGGAGTGGAAGTGTCCACTGGCTTCGTTTTCCTTTTTTTTTTTTTTTTTTTTTTTTTTTTTTTTTGGTATGGAAATAGACTTTATTTGTAAACCATAAAATATACTCCAAAATTATTTCTAAACTTTATAATTTTTATAGTAATGAAGACTTTATTGAGAATATTCATGAAATATACATTTTGCCTCCATAACTTGACTAAATTGTTGACCCACGACAATGGGTGAATAAACAATAATAAACAATGAAGAAATTAGTTGATAGGGCCTTTAATTAGGTTTAATAAACCTATACAGTTCAGTAATGACAGTTTCAGGGCCCTGGAGCAATATGTCTGTTATTTAACAGTTATAAAATTCTCTCTGTTCATTGTCTTTATTTCCATCACCTTTTTTCTAGAAGTCTTAGCTGTTTCTTTTTCATTCTCTTGATTTTTGCTGTATTTTTTATCGGTTGAACAATTTCTGATTTCCTCTGATTTTCTATTCTTCTCTTCTCTTTCTCTACTTTTCTCTGTCTTTTGTCCTCCTTTTCTCTGGTTTTCTCATCTTTCAAACGTTTTTCAAAATCCATTATTGACTTCTTCTCTGCTTTCTTCTTCATTTTATTTGACCATGAAGTCTTGAAAGACTTAACTTGTTTAATATCTGAAAATCTTTGGTTTTGCACATTTTTCCATACTCTGCCAGATTTAGGTTTTCCTCGTGTTATGTTTTCTGGGTTTTCACTCTTCTTTTTTAGTTCTGACATGACCAAAAGACAGACTTTAATAAGAAGTCCAACAGAAAACGTGTGATGAAAATGTGTTTCTCAGTGTCCCGTTACATTGGGGGCTCGTCCTCAGCTATTTAAGGCCCTGATAAGACAATGTAAAACAATTCAAACGAGAAAACTAACGGCCTTATTTATGTAAATTTTTTTTTAAAGAAAAACAAATACGTATCACATAAACAAACGACAACCACTGAATTACAGGCTCCTGACTTGGGACAGGCACATGCATAAATGATGTGGCGGGGTTGAGCATGTTAGCGGAATCCCAACCCTTCCTTTAACCTTGGACAGTGGTATAATAGTACAACATAAGAACGAACTAAAAATCAGTTGAAAAAGGCTTAACTCATCAGATAGACAAAAAATACAAGTGGACGTGGCTGGGTACTTATACATCCCGACACAAAAAGACACAATGAACATGTATGGGACAATACTAGTATTACAAATCAAAAGAATTATAAGGGGTCCCTAGAGTCACTGTACACCCTCATGTTTGAGAACTTGGTAACGATCAAGATCCCCACCCCTAAACCATATATATTCATGTATGGGACAATATAGCAAATCATATGAAATATAGGTGGTCATGTGCGTTGCTATTGAAAACCTTGATAAAATATGAATTATCTGCCTTAATGATAAGTTAATTAAACATAAATGTACAATTACATATGAATGTTTAATGTTTGTTCTTTTAAATCTTTAAAAAAAGCTGAAGCAACATTGCCACAGTTTTCATAATTATGTTTGCCTTGGTTTTTGGTTAACTGCCTACAGTGCTTACAGCGCTTTGATTCACAAAACAAAAACCTCTCAAAAGTGACATTTTTCGGCATTTTTGGTAGTTTTTCATATTTGAGCTTGAATCGAATCGTTTCTTATGACTAAAATCTTTCAAATAAACTAATTGAATTAAATAAAATAGACACATAAGTGTTTAAAAAGTGGTCAAAATCTTTCAAAAGATGAACCTGAAATTTGAGGCCAAAATCGGTCCTTACCGGACCTACTCGTTTGTTTTTTTTCATAAACAATCTAACCATATCAAGGCAACTTTCAACGACTGATAGCTTATATATGAAGATATAATTCCAGGTCTCCTCACGCATTCACGATGTCCTCAATCAGAACCGATCCCCTAACGCATGACAAAATGAAAATATGAAGTTTTTAGATTTATTAAGATGTCCATCAACACCGGACAGCGTCCACGCCGCCCAAAACGACATTCATACCCATTGATTGAATAAAAAGTAAAGGTCTGTTAATAGAACCATTTCAAAATCTAAATGTCACTTTTTTCGGCAAATTCTTGTGGGGCAACTAATTTTGTAGGAGTTCAACTCCACGTACAACAGTAAATGATACATTTATCTCTTCGTTAAAGTATTCACCACAGCATAGCATTCTCCGATTTTCAATATTTTGATCAGTCGAATAAGAAAATTGCGATTTAGAAATGTCTATACCCTTTGAAGCGGTGACAATTGCTCCACTCAAGCACAACCGAAAAATCCTCTCACGGTTTTCATTGCAGAAACAAATGTTCTGCGTGTGTAGATTACCAGCCGTGTGAGTTGGTTTCTTTATTATATTTTATTCTATTACAAGTGTGGATAGTATGTTTGACAGTGTCTTTTGACAAAAGGGAGTGATTGTTTTCATATCTGGTGTTATAAACTGTGTCGCACGATGACAACCAACCTGAGCATTAGGAGTATTGTTTATTTAACATGTTCAATATTAAGTTTATATGTTCAAGACGGTAATAACACTAGTTACCAAATGATTATGATAGAATATGTTCCACATCTTTAATTTTGGATACATTTTATAGCTAGAAGAGCAACACATAATAGGTTCATTTTTAGCTCACCTGGCCCTTTTCTCGTCACTTTGCGTCCGTCGTTAGCTTTTACAAAAATCTTCTCCTCTGAAACTATTGGGCCAAATTAAACCAAACTTGGCCACAATCATCATTGTGGTATCTAGTTTAAAAAATGTGTGGTTTGACCATGCCAACCAAGATGGCCGCCATGGCTAAAAATAGAACATCGGGGTAAAATGTAGATTTTGGCTTATAACTCTGAAACCAAAGCATTTAGAGCAAATCTGACGTGGTGTAAATTTGTTTATCAGGTCAAGATCTATGTGCCCTGAAATTTTCAGATGAATTGGACAACTAGTTGTTGGATTGCTGTCCCCATATTGGTAATTTTAAAAGAAATTCTGCTGCTTTTGGTTATTATCTTGAATACTATAATAGATAGAGATAAACTTTAAAAAGCAATAATGTTCAGCAAAGTAAGATCTACAAAAAAGTTAATATGACTAAAATGGTCAGATGACCTCTTAAGGAGTCCTTGCCCTTTATAGTAATTTTTTATACGACCGCAAAATTTGAAAAAAAATCGTCGTATATTGCTATCACGTTTGCGTCGTCGTCTGCGTCGTCGTCGTCGTCGTCCTCGTCGTCCGAATACTTTTAGTTTTCGCACTCTAGCTTAAGTAAAAGTGAATAGAAATCTGTGGTTTATGACCACAAAAGGAAGGTTGGGATTGATTTTGGGAGTTTTGATCCCAATATTTTAGGAATTAGAGGCAAAAAAGGGCCCAAAATAAGCATTTTCTTGTTTTTTGCACAGTAACTTTAGTAAAAGTAAATAGAAATCTATGAAATTTTGACACAAGGTTTATAACCACAAAAGGTAGGTTAGGATTGATTTTGGGAGTTTTGGTTCTAACAGTTTAGGAATAAGGGGCCAAATAAGCATTTTTCTTGGTTTTCGCACCATAACTTTAGTATAAGTAAATAGAAATCTATGAAATTTAAACACAAAGTTTATGACCATAAAAAGAAGATTGGTATTGATTTTGGGAGTTTTGGTCCTAACAGTTTAGGAATAAGGGGCCCAAAGGGTCCAACATTAAACTTTGTTTGATTTCATCAAAAATTAAATAATTGGGGTTCTTTGATATGCCGAATCTAACTGTGTATGTAGATTCTTAATTTTTGGTCCCATTTTCAAATTGGTTTACATTAAAGTCCAAAGGGTCCAAAATTAAACTTAGTTTGATTTTGACAAAAATTGAATCCTTGGGGTTCTTTGCAATGCTGAATCTAAAAATGTACTTAGATTTTTTATTATTGGCCCAGTTTTCAAGTTGGTCCAAATCGGGGTCAAAAATCAAGCTTTGTTTGATTTCATCAAAAATTGAATAAATGGGGTTCTTTGATATGCAAAATCTGACTGTGTATGTAGATTCTTAATTTTTGGTCCTGTTTTCAAATTGGTTTACATTAAAGTCCAAAGGGTCCAAAATTAAACTTCGTTTGATTTTAACAGAAATTAAATTCTTGGGGTTCTTTGATATGCTGAATCCAAACATGTACTTAGATTTTTGATTCTCGGCCTAGTTTTTAAGTTGGACCAAATCAGGATCTAAAATTATTATATTAAGTATTGTGCAATAGCAAGAAATTTTCCATTACACAGTATTGGGCAATAGCAAGAAATCTTCAATTGTTCAATAGCAAGTCTTTTTAATTGCACAGTATTGCGCAATAGCAAGAAATATCTAATTGCACAATATTTTGCAATTGCAATTTTTTTTTAATTAGAGTTATCTTTCTTTGTCCAGAATAGTAAGCAAGAAATATTTAATTGCACAATATTTTGCAATAGCAAAAAAAAAATTTAGTTGGAGTTATCTTTCTTTGTCCAGAATCAACTTAAATCTTTGTTATATACAATATACAATGTATATTCACTTTTTACTATCAACTGATAAATTAAATATAGATTCTTACATTGATACCAGTGGATTATCGGATTTATCCAATCGAGATAGTTAAATTATCAATTTTAAAGTTCGAGCCGCCTCGGCGAGTACTTTAAAATTTATAATTTAACTATCGAGATTGGATAAATCCGATAATCCACGAGTAACTATGTAAGAATCTGTTTCTCTAATGATTAAAAAGACATTTTCTTTTTTAGTTTACCGAAAATCCCCTTCGAGTGCCTTTCACATTGCACGAAGTTGTCAATTTCATTAACACCTGTTATCATATTTTGGTTCATCCAGTCAGCCAAAAAGGTCATGACCCTTAAAATCATCCAATGATCTTCTGAGATCACCAGCAACCACACGTTGATTAAATTTTTTTATACAATGGGTTCGAAAAGGGATAAATTTCCATAGAATTAGAGAAAACAATCTTTACCATTCAGTGATAACAAGCACTTTTTTTACATCTTAATATTTTATGATGTATATAAATGAGTAGTTATTGTTGCAAACTCCATTAGAAATTTGAATTGAGATTATTTTGGGAATAAGGGAAAGGGGGATGTGAATTAAATTGGGTTGGGGTTGGGGGGGGGGTTGGGGGGGGGGGTCAATATTTCTTATTTGAAATTTCATAAATATAAAGAAAATTTCTTCAAACATTTTTTTGAGAGGATTAATATTCAACAGCATAGTGAATTGCTCAAAGAGAAAACAAAAAAAATTAAGTTCATTAGAACACATTCATTCTGTGTCAGAAACCTATGCAGTGTCAACTATTTAATCACAATCCAAATTAAGAGCTTGATTCAGCGCTTGAATGTTGTGTCCATACTTACCCCAACTGTTCAGGGTTCAACCTCTGCGGTCGTATAAAGCTGCGCCCTGCGGAGCATCTAGTTACCAATTTAAAAAAAAAAGAATCTTTTACAAAAATATTCTCCTCTGAAACTACTGGGCTAAATTTAACCAAACTTGGCAACAATCATCATTGTGGTATGTAGTTTAAAAAATGTGTCCGGTAACCCGGCCAATCAACCAAGATGGCCGCCATGGCAAAAAATAGAACATGGGGTAAAATGTAGATTTTGACTTATAACTCTGAAACCAAAGCATTTAGAGCAAATCTGACTCGGTGAAATTTTGCCGTTTTTGGTTATTGTCTTGAATACTTTTATAGATGGAGATAAACTATGAACAGCAATAATGTTTAACAAAGTAAGACCTAAAAATAAGTCAACATGACTAAAATGGTCAATTCAACCCCTTAGGAGTTTTTGCCCTTCATAGTAATTTTTTAACAATTTTCATAAAAATTGTAGATTTTCACTAATATTTACAACTGAAATTACTGGGCCGAGTTCATTATAGATAGAGATAATTGTAAGAAGCCAGAATGTTTAGTAAAGTAAGAAGTACAAACTCATCACAAAAACACAATTTTGTCATGAATCCATCTGTGTCCTTTGTTTAATATTCACATATACCAAGGTGAGCGACACAGGCTCTTTAGAGCTTCAGTTTTAATTACCATAAACTGTAGGTCAATCTTATTTGATGTGATTGTGCGCTGTACATGTCTGTCCGGGTTCATTGGTCAATGTTTAGTTTTCTTGTTAAGTAATTTTCTCATGTACTATGTACCAATAACGTACTGTAAATTATAAAGGATACATTGAATGATTGTAAGGTGTATATGTCTGTCTTGCAGGCTTCATCTGACTTTGACTTTATGTTCATGGTTCATAGTCAATATTTGGTTGAAATGGTTTGTTCTTTTTTATATACTAAAAGCAACAGGTCAACTATATTTGGTGTACCGTGTACGTTATGATTGTTAGGTGTATTTTCTGTCAAATCCATGGGATACATGTACTTGTAAATCTTTATTTTTTAGGATTATAAACATACAATAGATCATGATTAGTAAAGCAGGCAACACAATTTAGTTTGTTTCCTCTTCTGAATTATGGTAAAAATATTTTCAACTTTCTTTATATCGAATGCAGTCCGAGTGTAGAGTCAAATTTAAATTTCTAGTCGACTTTACAATATGGCCGAGTTCAAACTACAAAATACCATTGTCTTTACAGCATATCCCATTTGTTTCATCAAAAGGACTGATCTTACACTGATATCCTTTAGGACAACCTGGCTGATCCTCTCCACAGAAAACGTTAGGAAGAGGATCTCCAACATCGCAACCTATAAGGTGAAAATATACCCTTTGTATAGAGTGAAATATTAACAATGTATTAAGAGATGTATTAAGAGATGGAACTTTTATATTAGTTTTTCTATGCTACTAGTATTTTGTTATTTCATTGATGAATAAGATTTCTGGAAGTGTGGAATTGACATTCAAATATGAAGTTTATGCCCTTGTTAATATATTAGCGGTGTTTGTCCTTAACAAATGTTGTCTTGATGACATCGGTGATAATTTCTATTTCATTCATTTATCGTTGTCAATATTTGTTAGGATTTACAGCTCAGTTTCATGGTACATCATATGTAAATTGGCAATAAAAGTACATTTAAAATTAAAAAAAATGCAATCATTCCTTTTTAAATTTTCTTGAATATTAATAAGAGAAATTCATATATACAAGGCTGCTAGTATCTTAAAAATGAAATGTTTTGTACAGCAATTATAATCTGTTAATAAATCGACCTTGTCCTCTATAAACCAGCGTATGAGCAACTACAAATCGACTTACGTATACATGTGCTACAACACGGAGGAGCTCCACAGCAATCATAACAAGCCGTCGGTTCTGAAAAAGAAAAAAAATAAGGACAATCCTCTTTTGTCCAGCAATCTAGAAACAAACTTGTCAACTATATATGTTAGTGTAAATTGTGAAATAATATAATACAGTATACTGAGGGGAATTATTATTGAAGATTCTTGTAATCTTACATGATTTATTTGTTATTATAAGTATTAGTTTCCTCAGAGAGTTACGTAAACTACGGAACAGGATGAAAGTAATTATAACAAAATTTGAATATGTAGTAGTTTAAGTTCGACAGTCATGTTTAAGCTCGCGCACCTTTGCCAGCTGGATTTTGATTTTTTTTAAAATAACAGTATTTTTTATTTATCTTGTTGTTGTTGTCTTTATAAGATCTGGAAAACCTTTATGGATATAGTCAAAACAAATCGGAAGAAATCACATTCTATTTAGTATTTTAGAACCTCATCATTTCACATTCTCGTAATATCGTTATGAAATCAGAATATAAGATAAAATCTATATTGCCAGCCGACTTTACAATATAGTTGGTGATTTCAAACTAAATACCATTGTCTTTACAGCATATTCCATTTTTTGCATCAAATGGACTGATCTTACAGTGATATCCTGTAGGACAATTTGGTTGATCCCTGCCACAGAAAACGTTAGGAAGAGGATCTCCAATATCACAACCTGTAAGGTGAAAATATAGTCTTTGTATAGAGTGAAATATTAACAATGTGTAAAAAGAACAAAAAGAGAGTACAAGAAATCGGCATGCCCCATATTGTAACTATCAATTGTCATACAGAAACCAATAGTATAACACATTTACTGCACCGAAATGCAGATAGGTGTAGTAGGATACCTTGTAGACAGTGTGGATACAGCTCGGGTTGGAAGGCACACCAACTTGTATATACAGTGGCATCAAAGCCCGATGAATTACATGTGATCAATTGTTTCAAGCGAATGTGCCATTTATATTTAACAAAGGCAATACCTTTCGATATTCCTGATCTGGTAGAGGCAGATAAGCACATGCACGTCTGAATAATTAAGGTTGTGTATATTTATGTATTATATAAATATTTATATTTTGTATCGAATTCTCCATGGAATAAGATTGTATCAACAAGGACTATATATATATATATATACTGACGTGGAAAGGTAACACATGGCCAGCGAAAGCTCTTTTTATGAGAGCCCAGGTGGTCGTGTGGTCTAGCGGGACGGCTGCAGTGCAGGCGATTTGGTGTCACGATATCACAGTAGCATGGGTTCGAATCCCGGCGAGGGAAGAACCAAACATTTGCGAAAGCAAATTTACAGATCTAACATTGTTGGGTTGATGTTTAGACGAGTTGTATATACATTTTGTACACAGCCATGTATCACCATCATTGATGGCGATCCGATGGATACATCTGTTGTAGGGTTGTCACTTACTCAGACGTACTTATGAATATAATTATTTTCTGTGACTGTATCTTACATTAATTTGTAGGATCCTCTACTATAGATAATTTAGCTGATCTGTAACAATAACATCTTCATGCCTTATATATCATGTACTGTAGTACGCCGCTAGATTAACACTGATGTGGAAAGGTAACATGGCCAGCGAAAGCTCTTTTTATGAGAGCCCAGGTGGTCGTGTAATCTAGCGGGACGGCTGCAGTGCAGGCGATTTGGTTTCACGATATCACAGTAGCATGGGTTCGAATCCCGGCGAGGGAAGAACCAAAAATATTTACAGATCTAACATTGTTGGGTTGATGTTTAGACAAGTTGTATATATATATATAGATATAGGAAGATGTGGTGTGAGTGCCAATGAGACAACTCTCCGTCCAAAAAACAATTTAAAAAAGTAAACCATAATAGGTCAAGATACGGCCTTTAACACGGAGCCTTGGCTCACACCGAACAACAAGCTATAAAGGGCCCAAAAATTACTAGTGTAAAACCATTCAAACGGGAATAACAGCTGTCTAATTTATAATCGAGAAACGAGAAACACGTATAAATTACATAAACAAACTACTGTACATCAGATTCCTGACTTAGGACAGGTGCACAAATATGCAGCGGGATTAAACGTTTTAATGTTACAATACCTTCCCCCATTTTCTGAAACAAATTCAATAGCATAATATCACAACATAGAAAAACACACGATAAAATATCAATTAGAAGGCTTAACTCAATCAAAAACGTAAATTAATATACTATGAACGAACAAATTTGATCGGCGATATCTGAATGCAAATGCACAGTTAATTACATATTAAGGACAAACATTCAAGGCCAAAAAGCAAACAAACAAGTTCAAACAAAGCCATGGCAAGACACCACTGCGAAATATTTAACCCTTCGAAAATAATCACTTTTGAAAAAAAACGGTTTTAATAATACAGGTAAATTTTGAAGATTATACAAATGTAGTAAGAAGAAGTGAAAATTAGAAGATATTTCAAATAATCAAAGCTGGTATATCATGTATATAGACAAGATCCATATAAATATAAAATAACACTGAAAAAGCATTATAAATAGTATCAACAGGGTCGAATTAACAAGAAAATACGAATTGACTGGTTTTGTATTGGATTTATTAGAAGAAGAGATTTTCTTTCGTTTTCAGTGAGTTGTTCTTGCATACAAAACGATTAAGCAGGGGAAATGTGTAAAATGGAAATAAAAGAGGACCCCCCACCCCCCCAAAAAAAGAACAAACCACTGAAATCATTTATCGTTGATATCGTGTATGAATCTGTCTTGCTTGCCTTTGTCCTTTTCTTTCCTTCGATAGTATTAATCATAGGGTCTCACTCTGTATCAAGTACACTTTTCCCTTTGTTTAATGTTTGTAATACAGTTAACTTCATGTTTAAACACAAAAAGAAGATGTGGTATGGTTGACAATGAGACAGCTGTCCCAAATAGACCAAAACGACACACAAATTAACAACTAAACCATCTATTGTTTATGATGTTTACCAACTTTTACTAGAAGATGCAAACAAGGGTAAAAAGAACTGGGCGCCTAGTGTTCATGATTTATTGTTTAATCTTGGTTTGAACTATGTTTGGACTGCACAGAATTATGTAAATATACAGTAAGATGTTATAAAAACTCGTATAAAGGATCAGTATTTACAAACTTGGTATGCATCAATAAATGATTGTGAAAAACTTTGTATATATAAACACCTCAAAACAGACTTTGTAGTAGAGAATTATTTAGATTTTTTTCTTACAAATTTGAGAAGTGGTACTTTGAAACTGAATTTGGAATTAGGGCGATATAAAAATATTCCTAGACATATGCGTCTATGTATATGCTGCAATATGGCTTGTATTGAAAATGAATACCACTTTATACTTGTATGTCCAGCTTACAGAACTGTGAGACAAGAACATTTGCCAAAATATTATTGTTCTTGGCCAAATAATTTTAAACTTTTTCATTTACTTCAAGCAAAATCAAAATCAATCACAACCAACTATCTGAACTATGCTTGGAAAATTAGATCATGTATTGTGAATTAATTGTACCTTTATTATATTATGTAATGTTCTCTGCTATCTGTTGTTTTGTCACATTGTATATACTTGTTTATGTATTGCCATAGCATATTATTTATACTTTCGCAAATAAAATATTCATTCATTCAACTATATGTCACCGTACGGCCTTCAACATTGAGCCCATACCGTATAGTCAGCTATAAAAGGCCCCGATATGACAATGTAAAACTATTCAAACGAGAAAACTAACGGTCTTATTTGTATAAAAAAAAATGAAAAAAACACAAATATGTAACACATAAACAAACGAAAACCACTGAACGTTCATCACGGTATGTTTCTATACAAGTCCGTAGGAACAAACTCAGTCTGATTATAACCATGTAATGACTTGTTACTTTAATTTTAACTTGCGAGTAACTTTGTTCATCCTATTTTATAAAGTTACTTTAGCATTGTAATTACAAGATTACAGAAGGCAATGTGTTATACTGTGTTTTATTTTGTGTGTTCGACCAATAAGAGTGAAGTATGCAAGTACAAATAAAACTATTCTTATTTTAAACAACATTTAATCATCAACTTTGAAACCACCCTGGCCTCGCCAGAATAATTTGATATTAATGTAAAGCATGTGGATAACTACCATGGCATATGACTTATTATAAACCTTACCTGAATCAGGCTTCAGTTCTGGTATTAAAACCTGCTGAAAATAATAAAACTTAAAATCATGCATGTATAGCACGGCTGTTAATATACACGCTCAGAACAATTGGTTCTACAACGAGAGGATTTTCCGGTTGTAGTTGAGTTGAGTAATTGTAACCTCTTCAAAAGGTATATAATATATGTACTTTTCGAAATTTTCTTACTCAACTGATCAAAATATGGAAAATCGGAGAACGATATGCTGTGGTGAATACTTTAACGAAGAGATACATGTATCATTTACTTTTTGTGAATGGAGCAAAACTCCTACAAAATCTATCGTCTCACGAGTCATTGATGAAAAAAGTGATATTTAAATTTTGAGCTGGTTTTATTAACAGACCTACAAGTTCAAAATTTATTTTTTCGTCAACAGGATTGACTGTCGTTTTATGCAGCTTGTACGCTTGTCCGAAGTTGACCGGCGTCTTAAGAAATCTAAAAACTTTTATTATTTCATGCGTGAGGGGGTCGGTTCTGATTTAAGACATCGTGAATGCGTAAGGGGGAAGAGCAAACGTGTTTTTAATCTTTTGCCTTGTGACCTTTCTTGACTCAATAATTGTGAACAATGCTGATTAAAAAGCACAGATTTTTTTATATGCTTTTAAAAATATATGTAAACTGATCACTGATTCAATGACAGTCTTGATCAGAGTAACATAGCTGCAGATGTTTAATGCAAAGAAAGTTTTCAACTGGACATGCCGTTCGTTGTTTCTATAAGAATCGTTAACATATTACTTTTGTTGATATTACAAATAAATACTGTTGCAGAACTTGCATTTTATAAACGAACTAGAACACACCCGTGATATCGCGGGAAACCGACCGTGCAAGGGCTGTATAGCCAGGCAAGGTCGTTAAAAACTTCCATTTGATATCGCGGGTCCGTGACTGAATTAAATATAACTATGCGTAAGCCTTAAATATAAGTATTGGTATTGTCATCTGATAAAGTCATGTCGATTATAAGATACACAGTTTTCTCTCCTTTCAAAATCTTTCTGTTTGAACCCGTCGACCTGAAACTTATCAATTATTGGTAATAAAACAAGAGGTCCTGAAATGGAGTATTTTTCAATCAACAGTATTGTCCTATACTAGTTATAAATAAAGTTGGATTCTTTTATTCGATGTTTTACGTCATGCCCTCTAATAAATTGAAAACTACGTCCAGATTTTTAGAATTCGTATTGTTTTATTAGAAAGTATTACTGATTGAAATACTACAATAGGAAACAATTTGACAATGATTGCATTTAGTAGTGTCAACCCTGTGATTATAACCGTTTGTTTGGCAAACTACACCGTTTTGTGGTGCGCCTAGCTGTCAGATGCGGAACGCACAGATAAGGTAGTAGGTAACAGATGAATATCCTACTTTTGGTATCGGTATCAGATTCGATCCGGAACTTGTTAATTATTGACAATATTAATTGTCTGGAGTGGTGTAATTTTCAATTAACACCATTTTCTTATATCAAATATATAAAGTTGAGTTCTTTGATTTGTCGTTTTTACCTGATGACGGCTGACAAATTGGACCTCATTATTTTAGTATTATAGGGAGAATTTTTGAAAACAGAACAGTATTTTTGTATCTTTTTTGTTCTGTTTATTGTTTGTAGCTGTCACTTGCTTTCTTTTCCAATAAAATTAAATGAATGATATCCAAAACCATAACATAAATTAAAAACCATATTTTTTTACATCCTTTCTTTGGCCCAAACGACATAACTCCTCATGCTCCATTGTGACACTTTTTGATAAATTAGCACTATTCATATAAATAGTTTTCCCAATTCAATGATACATAAATGATATATTTATATACTATTAAAAACCCACAAACATAGTAGAAAGAAAGCTTACCAATAGAGGTTTTCTACAATTTTGTGATCCACATTCCGATGGACAGCATTTCAAACCCTCTATAAACAAGTTAAAATGTATCTTCATTAAACATAGCAACGATACTCATGCTCATTTTACACAAAGGAATTTGAAAAGTTAAGAACAATTTAAGACATATTAAGGCAACTTCAATTTATAAAGCAATTGACCGCGGGAAACATTGTTTAAGAAAAGAATATAAACAACGAACTCTATCAGACATTAGGGGTGATATTTTGTAAACTCTACATGTTTAAAATGTTCAACCCAACAATATATTTGTTATTCGGAAGACGATACAAATATATATTTGCAGTTTGAGCTTTATTGTTTTTAACAATGGGTGCGGAGTACAAACTTAAAATTCTAATTGGAAACAATCTTAGAGAAGCAGAATGTACCGACTTTAGCATTCGAATTAAATCAAGGATTAGATATAAAATAAAATGAAGCTGTTTTCCAAATGTAACACTTGACACTATTGAAAAGATGTATTCCGAAAACAGTAATAGATTTCGAAAGACAGCAAAAGACACAATTGAACATGCGTGAAAGATAAAAATATATATTCAATACAACACAACATCATTTCTTTCTTAATATAGTTCTGTATAAAGACCGAAGGGATCTTTTACCTCCCATTTACCATATACTAGTAGATTAAACGGATTGACATTTCTGAGGTTATTGAATGTCTTTGAGATTCGTTAGAACATTCTTATGATTACATATTTCGTATTTTACTTCTTTTTTTTTTATTGGCAATTAAATTTGAATTATTTTCTAGTATGGGCTTCATATTATCCTTAATTTGCAGGGAATAAATTAATATATACCTTCACAATCGGAGTCTTCTCCAGCGCAATCGGAACTAAATTTAGCTGTCGAGCAATCAGTTATAGGATTCAGTATAGGCGGACAAACTCTAGGTACTGTCTGAGTCTAAAATAAATTGTTGAATAAATATGATCAGAATTCTTGATTACTCGATAAACACAACATGACTCTCTTCTTTCGCTTTTTAAACAAAGCTATGTTCTAACCGAACAAAACAAAATATTATTTTTATTAATTTCAATCAAACATTGGATGCATGTACATTTTGTCTCAATAAAGATTTCAACATAAGATGCATTTTAACGACTCATGTCTCCTTGATATTGAAGTGATGAATTAATATACAAATTATTATAAAAAGTAAAATCTCAAAAATACTGAATTCCGAGGAAAATTCAAAGCCGAAAGTCTCTAATCAAATAGCAAAATTAAATTAAAAGATAAAACACATCAAACGGATGGACAACTGTCGTATGTCTGACTTTGTATAAACATTTTCCTTTGTAGAACATGTGGACTAAACCTGGTGTTAACAACCACGTTCATTGCTTACTTATTTTTGTATGTTATTTATGTCTGTTAAATCAACCCATAAAGTAATGAAATATGTTAAGTCCTGTATGACTAAATTGCTAGATTAACGTCAATTCTGGTGAAGAATCGCGCGTTTGATGTCAAAATGTAAACGTCACACAAGTAGATATATAAAATGAAATGTTTATGTTAAAAAAAATTAATATAAAAGCGTTGAATATTCTTTAAAATTGCTACTATATCTTCACATCTATATATACTATAAGCAATGACTTACATATCCATAGTGAATCAAACTAAGCGCAACTATCCAAATCGACCACATGACAAATGGATAAGATAGAAATTGCTTCTTTCTTCTCAAAAATCAAAACACACTCTGGTTTATCTTTTAAAATGTAGTCACATTCAATTAAGTATATATATATATATGGTAAAAATACGTCATTATTCTATAGTTGAATAGAATGCTTATGTATCTTCTGCAACAAAGATGGATAAAATGCAACAATAGCATTGAAACAGTAAATTGAATGCTATTAAAAAAAGTTATAAATAAATGACAAAAGATAATCATTCAGTATTCAAAATTATTTTCAAAAAGCCGGCTGTTGATGCATTCTCGTGTATGATGCATTCTCGTGTATACAAACTATTCATAATACTTTGTAGTATTTCTTAAAATAACACATCTACCTAAAACCTCTTTAAATAACTTTCCTTTCTTTGTACTTTTTTCAATTTGTGCAAACTATTTGGTTATGAGTAATAATCACATTGCTGATGTTGCAAATACTATTGATAATCAGCTCACTTAAAAAGAAAGCGACATTTCGTCTTTTCAGAATGCTATAATGTTTTTAATGGACTGCAATATTTTCTATGCGAAAAGTAAACATTCTCGCGTATCATTATATAGAATAACACACATCTTACATAACGTTAGCGGTACATGAATATTGATAAGCAGCTCACTAGGAACTTGTTTTTGACTTCTCGTCTTTTTAGAATGCTTGAATTTTGTAAAAGACTTCAACATTTTTTATTTGAAAAAAAACTTACTAGTGTATTATACAAACACGAAATGCCTTTTTTAAATGACGAAATAAAGTTTGTAATACATTTTGTTTTTCAGCTGTTTTTCGTATTAGCTAATTAATGTAGGTTTAGATGGTAGAAACAAGATTATAGTTGACTTTATTATGTCGGAAGTATATCACTTTCCAAGCCTATTAGGACAAATAAGCTGTCAGCTATATCTTTCATTGTGATTATGAATTCACATTTTGGTACATAAAAAGTGTAACGTTGAGGCTACAGTAGAGAGATGGCAGATTGGCATCTATTTTACCAAAAAAGGACCAAAACAATTTATCCTGATTCTTATCAATGTTTGTCAAAAAGGCGGAAAACACAAAATATTATAGTAGTTAATTCCGAATAGAAAAAACGGAGTATTCATGACAATTATAAACAAGATATCAGAACAATAACTGTTCACATAATACTGATGTGACTATAAAGATTAAAAAAGCAATACAAAATACAAAAACAAAATAACACCAAAAACAAGGAGCACTGGTGGTTCCAGTGTCATGGATTGGTAAGCGTTTTATGCTCCACTTTTTGCACATTTCATGATGCTTAAGGCAAGTAAACTGCAAGTAGTAAGTTTCGCAAATACTTCGACGGTCTATCTTGATTCAACTTAACTTTGTTATTTTTAGTACACATATACCAATGTTGCTTAAGAAAACTTGTCTGTTCAAGTACATGAATACCAAGGGTAAACCGCTGTTACATAAATTGCATAAATTGTGTATTGATTAAAACCGAATTTTGAGAGTACGTAATTATGAATATATGTCTGTACAACCTACTTTGTTTGTATTATTATCAATGTAGACAGATCAATATACTGTCATATTTTAGGTATTTTTCAAAGTGATTTTTTGTTTGGTGCAGACAACGTTGCAAACATGTTTTGTTATGAAAAGGGGAATTTACTTTTATTAATTGTGATTACGATTTACAATTGCAACACCAGTATATATTAGTACCAGTAAATAAGCATCTCTTTAATAATTATGCTTGTATATTCGATATATTACCTAATAAGTGTAGTCACCTTACGTATTACATTTTAAACGAAGCCTGAAAAAAAATGTGTGTCGTTGCAAGTTTTATGATAACGTCTGCTTGCAAGGGTTATATTATCTAAGATCTCAACTCGACCAATTACCAACAATAATGAACATTGCAGTCTTAGATATAAAAAGGAATTTTGTAACTCCCTTCAAAAGTGTAAGAAAATTAAACACACAAAGACGTTAGTGTTCAACTTGTCAAGATTTACTTGTGAAGCGATTTCATATTTCTGTCTTCATCCTGGGTTATGACGAACATGCATTCAATTCGTTAACAAAAGTATTTATTTTGTCCAATCATCGGGCATTTAGTTGTACAGCTATCTATTTCAAAGAAGGATGAGATTTTTAGGTTCCCCAAGGAAATTTATTTTTGGAAATGAACCAAAAAAAACTTAAAATGTTAATTATTTTTTTTACAAAAGATGGATAAGGTTTATAATTCTGGTACTTTTGATAACTATTTGGATTCTGTGATTTGATATTTCCTTACTCTTGGAAAACATTATGTTTTTCCGACACATTTGGCTCTCAGCAAAGATGTATTATGTATCAGTCAAAGAAAATCAAATACATTCATTTATTCGTTTGTTTGCATAATTACTCAGTATTCTTTGTTACGTGGACCAAGGAACAATTTCGTCAAAAATATACAGCTCTTTAATTGTTTGCTTAAAGATTATACCTAGTGTAATGATATTATCATGTACCTAGTGTAATGCTACTATCATGTACGTAGTGTAATGCTATTATAATGCACGTTATCAAATTATTTTCGATTTATGAGTTTGACTGTCCCTGTGGTATCTTTCGTCCAATGCTATACAAATGGTCATAATGCAATTATGTAAGATTATGCCAAGTAAAATTCCATATGAATAATTTAAATGTTATGTTATAAGAAAGTTACTTATGCTATGAAATAAGAATATACCTAGTAATATGTTATGGACTTTTTGTGCTATGCTATAAGACTTTACGTTGGGTACTTTGTTATCAGGATATCTTTAGTGTTATGTACACAAGAATGGACTGAGTTGAGTGCTATTGAAACGGACATTGAGAAATGATATAAGAACTTACCTCGTGTAATGTTATAAGAATGTACCGTTTGCTATTCTATAATAATACGCCAAGTGTTATGCTATTAATGTATCTAGTTTTATGCTGTACAAATATACCTTATTATCACAATGTACATAATGCTACATTATAAGAATTTACTTCATACAATGTTATAGAATAGACTATGCCTAGTATAATGCGATAAAAAATTTCCAAGAGGTATGCTATAATAATATACCGACTGTAATTCTATTAAAATGTACCTAGTGCTTTGCTATAAGAATGTACCTAATGCAGTGTGATATGACTAATGTTGAAATGCTATATAAATGTACATTGCGTGATGTCATAGGACTATACTAATGTAATGCATAAGAATGTATCTTTAGTATGACTATGAACGATTATGCCTAATAAAATGCTAAAGGAATGTTCCTAGTGTCATGCTATCAAAGTAGACCTAGTGTACTGCTATAACAAAGTAGAAAATGCTAAGCTATTTGAATATATACTGTGCTGTGCTAAGAATGTATCTTCTGTAATGTTTTTAAAATGTATTCGTAAAATGATAGGAAATGAACTTTTGAGTAATGCCATAAGAAGATACATACATGTAGTTCATACTATAAGAATGTACCTAGAATATTGTTGAAAGAGTGTACCTAATACGATGATTAAGGAATAATCATAATAATGCATCTAGTGTAATATTATAAGAATGAACCTTCTATTTAACACAAGTGAAAAGTTGTAATTGACGTTGGAAATAAAATATTTGAACCCTTTTTTTATGTAAATGGATATATCTTCTGCTTTATCTTTATTTTTTCTCTCGAAAATGTTGAATAAGTAAGTGGTCTTCTAAAAATTTAGCTAAAATCAGACATTTATAAATGACTTTATGAATTTCATAAACTTTTTTAATACTAGAAACAAACAAAAATCCTTTATTGGTAATTACTAGTAATTATTCACAAAGGGTATCTCGATCCGAAAGCTACAAAGGGATACGTGTCACGAGAAGTCATTGCACTTTGTTTATGTACACTATTAAGACTGTGCAACACAATTTTTAATCAGATTCTATTCCTTGCTTTCTATGACATTAAGCCAATCATTTGTGTCATATATGTACATATTTTTGTAATCGGTATCTTTAGAGATTTATTTTTTAAAAGTTAAAATATAAAGATATAACTTTTCTATTGTGTATCTATGACACAATTCTGCTTTTTTTTTAACATAAAATCACGATTATTAAAATGGATAAAAATGTCATATATTTCACTAAAATTAGGTTCAAAGTAGAACTTTCATCCCCTTGAGAATATTGACTATATTATATATATATAATTAACTACATTACGATCAAATAAAATTTGAGTGCATTTTCCCTATTCTCCCCCGTAAAATTGAAACAAAGAATATGCAACATTATTTAAAAATATTAATACAAATAAACTCATCATAGATACCAGGACTAAATTTAGTATATACACCAGACGCCCGTTTCGTCTACAAAAGACTCGTCAGTGACGCTCAAATCCAAAAAAAGTTAAAAGGGCCAAATAAAGTTTTAGGACCATATATAAGGCGGAAACATGAAAAAAGTAAAAACACAAAAATACTGAACTCCGAGGAAAACTCAAAAATACTGAACTCCGAGGAAAACTCAAAATGGAAAGTCCAAAATCAAAAGGCAAAATCAAAAGTCCAAACACATCAAACGAATGGATAACAACTGTCATATTCCTGACTTTGTACAGGCATTTTCTATAAATGTAGAAAATGGTGGATTGAACCTGGTTTATAACTAGCTAAACCTCTCACTTGTATGACAGTCGCATCAAATTCCATTACATTGTCAACGGTGCATGAACAAAACAAACATACTCAAAGAGTAAAAATGTCAAAAATAGGTGTACTGCAGTCAATATTGTGTAATAATATTAATCACTATAAAAACAACAAATGTAACGAAGAAGCACTAAAAGGCATACATCAAAACTAACATACTCATTTTGCTTATCTTATACCACTTTATTTATCTATGTTAAATCTACCAGTAAAAGATCAGTACTGGTGTAAAATTGCGCGTTTGAAATTCGCACAGGTAGGCATAAAATAATTTTGTTGTTTAAAGTATGACGGTATACATAAATGCAGATCGAGTCACGTAAAGTAGATATAACAAAAACAGACTTAACAGTAAAATTAATAATAACAAATAAAATAATTGAGTGGTTTACAGTATGACGGGGTACATCAGTACAGTTTCACGTCAAATGTATATCATAAAAAACAGACTTAACAGAAAAAGTAGTATTATTCAATAAAATAGTTTTGTCATTCAAAGTATGCCAAGATCCATAAGTAAAAGTAATATTAATAAATGAAATAATTTTGTCGTTCAAAGTATGACGTTTTACATAAGCACAGAGTCACGTCAAATTAATATCTCAAACAAGTTGCTTTTTTAGAAGAAAAAAAATTCAATACGTGAACCTTAGAACTTTTTTTGTTATGCAAATCTTATTTCAACTGAATTGTAAATTATACCTTTAAGTGTTTTCATTATCATCTGTGTGGAGGATAATATTTTCTTTTTATTGTAAATCAGGACAATTTGGGTATGTTGAGAGTGGTGTTAAATGTAAAGTGAGGAGATAATAAATGTTTTTATTTCGATATTAATTTTTACCAACGTGAAAGGTAAAAATACTACCAATGGATGAAACTTATAGGTTTCTTATTGGTATAGGTAATATTTCATCTAAGTCCAACAGCCACTTTATTTACTTTTCTGTGAATAAAAAACCCATATTAGATAGATATAGGAAGAAGTGGTATGAGTGCCAATGAGACAACCCCCAACCAAGTAATAATTTGTAAAAGTAAACCATTATAGGTCAAGGTACGGCATTTAACACAGAGCCTTGGCTCACACCGAACAGCAAACTATAAAGGGCCCCAAAAAATACTAGTATAAAACCATTCTTATTGGAAAACTAACGGTCTATATAAAAACGAGAAACGAGAAACACGTTTGAAATACATAAACAGACGACAACTACTGTACATCAGATTCCTGACTAAGAACAGGTTCAAACATTTGTAGCGGGATTAAACGTTAAAGTACGATTATTTTGCTTCATAGAATATTGAATGTTTATTCCTACCAATAAGACAAAAGCAACTTACTTATCATTTGTTTGTGCATGCCGTAAAACGCTGTTCCACATAAGAAATGGGTTTGAATCCAGCAAATACATTTAATTTGCTGCTTATACATGTATACTTAATATACCTGTCCGAAATCAGGAGCCTGTTATTTTTTTGTTTGCTTATTATCGTTGTTTGGCATAAAAAATTGCCATTAATTTGATGCATATATGTGCATGGTGTCGAAAATATACCACCCATGGGCGCTCTTATAACTTGTTTGTATAACTGTCCATTAAACCCAAATTCATTGTTTCTTAGAAATAATTTAACAAATGCAGTTAAAACTTTTTTGTTGGGAATCTTTAAAGGATATTCTTGTGCATCAATTAATTCTACTGCATTGATGACCGTTTCTTTTAAATTAACCATGATCATATTTGTGTACATTTACGTTACATCATAAGCAATAAGAAAGCATTCCCTTTTTATATTGTGTGTAACTCTATTTTATTAATGAAATCCGTTGTATCTAGAATTTAATTCTAAAGTTATGCCTCTTCAATAATGGTTTTATATTAGGTCAAATAATTTCTCAATCTCAATCCATCTCGTGGGAGAGTAACACCTATTGATGATCGGTCGTAAGGAACATTAATTAATGTACATTGTATCATACTAGTTGACCAGTTCGCAATGCCTCATTAATTATTTCTAAATGAAGTTTATGAATGTTTGGAAGACTGAGGTACACGTGTCCATGTTTTGAATCATTATTTATCTTTAAAAATTATACGTATGGATAGCTATTTCGTTTTTTTCTATATATATTTTCAACTATATGTTTTATTATCATATAGCATATAAGTGAGTAAGCAATCAGTGTAAAGTTCTTTATTGCCATGTTTTAAATATATTGAATACCCCGTATGGAGGTGCTCTTAATTGCAGGATGCTTATACAGATAAGAAGAAAAAATGTTCCGAATGAACAAAAAGAAAGTTTCCGAATATTCCTTCATATACCATATTTCTAGTTAATAAATATGCGTGAACCCTCAGGGGTTCGCGCAAAAACTGACTTAACGGTAAAAGTAATATTAATAAAGACAAATAAAACAATACTATAACATGTTATCAAAAGGATATAAAGTCGGTTATAGAGCTCATTAGAGCTCATGTTTTCTCTGTTATTATGTATATATATGCCGACTCTCAATAAAATATACTTACTTACTTACTTACCAACGCCAGTACGTAAAATCTATACTTCAAGACCATCTTGTATTATTTGTGAAGTTGATACGGAATATTTATCAAAAAGTAAAATCACAAAAATACTGAACTCAGAGGAAAATCAATTCGGGAAGTCCATAATCACATGGCAAAATCAAATAACAAAACTCATCAAAAACGAATGGACAAGAACTGTCATATTCCTGACTTGGTACAGGCATTTTCAAATGTAGTAATTGGTATCTTCCGATGAACTTTTTTTAGAAAAAGGACGAGACGTTCTTGGACATACCCCTGGTTCAGCAACTTTCTGCTCAGACACTGGTGATGTTTTACAAAGTCTGAATAGGAGCTGCAAGCTCTTGAATACCGAATAAGTTGGGAAATGTATATTCCATATGCAGATGGAGTTGGTATATTACTACTAAGGTTGGGGAAATTGATAATTTCAAAATTAAAATCGTTTCGTTTGTCATAGATTCTGGTACTGAGATGACTGTGTATGTCAAATTGAAGGTATAAGTCTAAAAATGAGGCGGAGGAAGCGAGTGATAATAGCATTACACTAGGTATATTCTTTAAGCAAACAATTAAAGAGCTGTATATTTTTGACGAAAATATTCCTTGGTCCATTAGAATAGATTGTAAACCCCTTTAGGTTAAAGGTCACGTAACAAAGAATACTGAATAATTATGCAAACAAATGAATATATATATTTCCCGTTTGAATGGTTTTACACTAGTAATTTTGGGGCCCTTTATAGCTTGTTGTTCGGTGTGAGCCAAGGCTCCGTGTTGAAGGCCGTACTTTAACCTATAATGGTTTACTTTTTAAATTGTTATTTGGATGGAGAGTTGTCTCATTGGCACTCACACCACATCTTCCTATATCTATATATGAATGTATTTGAAATAAAATATTATTACATTATTATTATTATTACAGACACGACTTCCTTTGCATAATTATTCAGTATTCTTTGTTACGTGACCTTTAACCTAAAGGGGTTTACAATCTATTTTAATGGACCAAGGATATACAGCTCTTTAATTGTTTTCTTAAAGAATATACCTAGTGTAATGCTATAATCATGTACGTCGTGTAATAATTCTATTATAATGCACGTAATCAGTTCATTTACGATTTAAGAGTTTGACTGTCTCTTTGGTATCTTTCGTCCCTCTTTTTCAATGCTATAATAATGCTCATAATGCAATTATGTAAGATTATGCCTAGTAAAGTTCCATATGAATAATTTAAGTGTTATGTTATTAGAAAGTTTTTTTATGCTATGAAATAAGAATATACCTAGTAATATGTTATAAAAATGGACTTTTTGTGCTATGCTATAAGACTTTACGTTGGGTACTTTGTTATCAGGATATCTTTAGTGTTATGTACAGAAAGTAATGTTATAAGAATGAACTTAGTTGAGTGCTATTGAAACGGACATTGAGAAATGCTATAAGAACTTACCTCGTGTAATGTTATAAGAATAACTACTTGAAGCCCAAAGTTTTACTGTTATTATAAGAATAAAATTGAGAATGGAAATGGGGAACGTGTCAAAGAGACAACAACCCGACCATAGAAAAAACAACAGCAGAAGGTCACCAACAGGTCTCCAATGTAGCGAGAAATTCCCGACCCCGGAGGCGTCCTTCAGCAGGCCCCTAAAAATATATACTAGTTCGGTGATAATGAACGCCATACTTATTCCAAATTGTACACAAGAAACTAAAATTGATATAGTACAAGACTAACAAAGGCCAGAGGCTCCTGACTTAGGACAGGCCCAAAACTGCGGCGGGGTCAAACATGTTTATGAGATCTCAACCCTCCCCCTATATCTCTAGCCAATGTAGAAAAGTAAATGCATAACAAAACGCACATTTAAAATTCAATTTAAGAGAAGTCCGAGTCTGATGTCAGAAGATGTACCCAAGGAAAATAAACAAAATGAAATTAATACATAAATAACAACAGACTACTAGCAGTTAACTGACATGCCAGCTCCAGACCTCAGTTAAACTGATTAAAAGATTATGATTTCATCATATGAATATTATAATTGTTTATTGATTGGAGAAAAAACGTATGTAAAGAGTACGTAATCAGGACGACAAGTGTATACTATGCACCAAGTTTGTATATTCTAGTTGGTTTATGAGAAACCAATCAAAATCAAAGTAGAATGTGCAACTTGCTGTTGTTTAAATGAAAATCGTTAAATTGATTTTGTCGTATAGAAAAAGATGTAACATATTGTTTCCTGTTTTTATAATTCAGAACACTGAAATATTCTTTTTGTATCAATAAAATGAAACAAAAATATGTTGTTCTTCAAAACAAAGCAACGCTAAATATAAGCATTATCAAAATTACAAAATATTTAATGTAATTAACATTAGCAAAAAAATGTAAAACAAAAATTTGGAACTCAACAGAAAAACTTTTTTAATTGACACCAGTAGAATGTAGTTTTCAAATCCAATATTGAAATATATCCGTAACCACTGATATATTTAACTTTGTAATTGTTTGGCTTTACAAATATTTTGATACGAGCGTCACTGATGAGTCTTATGTAGACGAAACGCGCGTCTGGCGTACTAAATTATAATCCTGGTACCTTTGATAACTATATCACAATTGTTTTAACATACCATTTTAAGTCCATCAGTACATGCATGGACATGGTGTCTCTGTAATACATGATTAATTATGTGGCCTTCAAATTACTATTTCTTTAGAATATAGACATAAAAATTGGATATCCTAGTTCCTATAAGATACATAACCTTAGACGTATTTTGATTTGTTTTTAATGAATCTTGGGTTCTCTATGCTCTACAAACTCTTTAATATGTCAGCGTCACTGAAGAGTCTTTCGAAGACGGAATTTGACTCCTGGTATCAATAATGAGATGTAAGAAGATGTGGTGTGAGTGCCAATGAGACAACTCTCCATCCAAATAACAATTATAAAAGTAAACCATTATAGGTCAGTGTACGACCTTCAATACGGAACAGGGCTCACACCGAACAACAAGCTATAAAGCCTCCCCCCCTCCCAAAAAAAATACTAGTGTAAAACCATCCAAACGGGAAAACCAACGGTCTAATCTAAATAAAAAATGAGAAAACAGAAACACGTATAAATTACATAAACAAACAACAACTACTGTACATCCGATTCCTGGTTTAGGACAGATGCAAATATTTGCAGCGGGATTTAACGTTTTAATGGTACCAAATCTTCTCCCTTTTTCTGAAACAATAGTATAACATACAAAATAGAAAAACACGATAAACTATCAATTGGAAGGCTTAACTCAATAAAACAATGTGAGTTTATTTACCACTCAGAAGGTATCTCTAATATAGTAATTAACATGTTTGTGGTGATAATCATTATCTTTGAAATGGTCATAACTACAAATTAACATTTTCTACCCTACGGATATGTAAGTTTGAAATTCTTATTTCCTTACAATAAGTACATGAAAACTGTGGATATAAAACATCATGACAGATTATCTTGAGTGTATCTGGCCAAAATTTAGGAATGTTGGGTCCTTTATGCTCTTCAACTTCACATTTTATTTCTCATTTCAATTATTGTTTTATTCGAGAATACAAAATTTTAATCATTGCATCTATGATGACTTTAGATAGAAAGAACTCAGAGATTAAAAATGAAATATTAGTACCTAAAATGCATTTACACATAGAAGTCAAAACAGAATTATAACAAATATCAACAAATCAAAAGACCACATCAACTCACACACCCGACTGACTTCTCCAAAATATGTTCGCCATATCAATCATAAACAGAAAATCAAAAAAGCTTGACCTGCTATTGACGATTATGATATTTTGTCTAAGTATAATTTCAGCAAGGAAATACAATAAGACACCTTAATTTTAAATAGTGTGGTCAACGGTTCACCGCTTAACCGTCCGAACGACCGAATACCGAATACCGACAACTCTAACCGGTTAACCGGACTTTTTTTTAAAAAAAATTGTCGTCGTGGTAATTAATTTGACGGATCAATCTTCCAGTATATTGTTTGGTATTGGTAATCCAAATATATAAAATTAATTAGAGCTGTCTTTCAGCTCAGGGCAAGATCTTAAGGAAACATAATTAGTTTCATGTTTTTAACAGTAATTTTTAATCAGTAATACGATTAAATTTTACGATTTACTACATTATTTAGTTTGATCTTATATGGTGTAGACCTACATCTGAATGTGCAATATCCGTCGTGCAGGTCCTTGCCATACTTTAAACTAAATGCTAACTCAAAAACTATGAAAATCAAACCAACGTGAATGTAATGAATGTATACCTGATGGTACGAATATCAGGATTAATCAATTTTAATTGAAACACCTCACATTATTTTCGGAGACAACAAAAACAAAATGGAAGAATCATCGGTAATTCTACGCGATCAACAGTTTTTTTTATTTTACTTTTCAATTTGAAGTTAGTACAAACGGCATAGTTCGTACCGTGTATTTGATTATTAAAAGTCAAATATCGACAGTAATCTTCACAGACGATCTTTATAAAACCAAAGCCCAAACTTAAATTCAACGTATTATAAAAACGTAAATGTATGACTTGGATGAAATGTAGTAACATTGACACTCTTACCACATATTCTTATATCGATGCCTCTAAACATTAACGTAAACTAACGGTTAAACGGTTAATTGGTCGAACGATTATACGAGTAATCAGTTATAGGAAAAATTGTACGATTTGACAACACTAATTTTAAATAAGGGTAAATGATAAACTAAATGATAAACTAAATGATGTAGCCAAAGCGGATGGATAGATAGTAGATGTTTTTGTGTCTTGTTAAATTGTTCCTTTTAAAAGTTTTGGATTCTCATAAATTCTATGTATACCTTTTGGACTAGTTTGAATCTCGGTCTATTTCTGTAATTTATTCTTACATACTTTTGATTTTTTAAGCCTGTATGCGTACATTGCCTATGTAAATTTTAAAATTGTTTGTATGCACATTGAACGACAAATTTATGTGACGTATATAATTTTTCTGACGTCAGACACTCAAATCAATCCATGTGTTCGTAGAAAGTAGATGTTTTTGTGTCCTGTTAAATTGTTCCTTTTAAAAGTTTTGGATTCTCATAAATTCTATGTATAACTTTTGGACTAGTTTGAATCTCGGTCTATTTCTGTAATTTATTCTCGGTCTATTTCTGTAATTTATTCTTACATACTTTTGATTTTTTAACCCTGTATGCGTACATTGCCTATGTAAATTTTAAAATTGTTTGTATGCACATTGAACGACAAATTTATGTGACGTATATAATTTTTCTGACGTCAGACACTCAAATCAATCCATGTGTTCGTAGATAGTAGATGTTTTTGTGTCCTGTTAAATTGTTCCTTTTAAAATTGTTATACGATGATGACTGATGTACCCATATTTTGACTATTTTATTAATTGTGACTGTTTATTTAACGCATCATGTAAATGTAGCGGAATTTGATGAGACTGTTATTAAAGTGAGAGGGTTAGCGCTATAGAACCAGGTTAAATCCACCATTTTCCTCATTTGAAAATGCCTGTACCAAGTCAGGAATATGACAGTTCTTGTCCATTCGTTTTTGATGCGTTTTGTTTTTTGATTTTGCCATGTGATTATGGACTTTCCAAATTGATTTTCCTCTGAGTTCAGTATTGTTGTGATTTTACTTTTTTCATGAAATCTGCTCAATATTTGTCAAAGGTACCAGGGGCCGTGTCAATGAAACATTCGTGCTGCAGTTTTAGTAAATAAACTCGTTTTGTATTTAGGTCCACTCGATTTAATTACATGTATCGAATCAGGATTAGTTTAAAAAGGAAGTCAACTTTTTTCCATATCTAAATTTTGTTTGTCGCAAAAAAATGTTGCTTTTCATGATAGTATTATTTAGGCTTCAAAATAAACAACACGAAATAATTTAATGTAATACAATTTAATCTTTAACAAATATTGAAAATATTTTTTTGATTTATTGATTCAATTCTAATAACAGTATGATAGTTTAAGATTGTATTTGTTTTTTTAGCATTGAGTGTGGTAAGTTCGTGCTATATTTATTGTTTTCATTTCGTTTTAATGACATTGTAACCTTTAGGACTATCCTAAGACACCCATTTGTTATCCTAACTTAAGGACCAAATTTAGGACATGTCTTATTTTAGGAGACTTTCGTTAACCTGACTTAGGACTAATACGTGTCCTAAGACCATCCTATGACTTGTCCTAGTCCTGGGACAGCTTTGTTGACACGGCCCCAGAATCATAATTTAATACGCCAGACACGCGTTTCGTCTACATAAGACTCATCAGTGACGCTCAGATCAAAATAGTTAAAAAGCCAAACAAGTACAAAGTTAGAGAGCATTGAGTATCCAAAATTCCATAAAAAAAACTGAGGTAATCTATTCCTAGGATAAGAAAATCCTTAGTTTTTCGAAAAAAAGTTTTGTAACAGTAAATTCGTAAAAATTCATAAAAATTACCATATAATGATATTCATGTCAACACCGAAGTGCTGACTATTGGAAACTTTAATTCAAATGAACAGTATTTGAGGAGCCGAGATATTTTAAAGTGTTTAAAGTTGTCTGAATCTGTATACTCCCCCTTTGAAAGCATGCTTTCGCACTTACTTCTTTCTGTGTATTTCAAATTTAATATTCTGTTTTTAAATGCGTTATAGCCATTAACGACATGAAAAGAAAAATAGGATTAAAAATTTCGTTGAATACAAATATCTTTTTCAGGATACAATAAAGCCGATAAAGATAAACACATATTAATCACGGCTATTCAAATCGACCACATATGAGAAAAAATTGAAAAACATACTGGTTTATCTCAGTAACGAAAACTTCAGGAATTAAAGTTTTCAAAATCTCGTCGATTCAGTTACCGCCCATGTGAAAACATCATTATTTAACATTTGAAAATGTAACACATGTTGTTTTTTTCACATAGGGATACATATCAACAAAAGCACAAATACAATGATACAATTGCTTGTAATACATTTTTTTAAGAAACGATAAAAATAAATTCATATTAGTTCAGTTATTCTAAATCATTATATATGATGTGGAAAACTTTATTCGGTGACTGCATAATCACAAATAGTTTATTGCTTAATTTTGGGCGCGGTAGCATAATGTTGTACAAAAAAGTCACGTTAACCTGTCTAGACTTTCAGAATATTTTGTCATCTTCTTCAAAAGAACTAAGTCATTTTTTTCAAACGGCCTGATAGAAACATACATGTTTCACTAGATAATTAATTTAACTTGGATCATTCAAATAAGTTACTGGTATATTTCTCATTTTTAAAACTGATACACAAGCACCAATTGAAGAAGCAAAATTGATCAAGGATGTTTGCTTGTCATGTTTTGGATTTTTTGTCAGGTTTTCGGAATCCTCTGGTTTTATCCATTTGAATGCCTTTTAATAATTGCCCATTGACCCCCATTTTTCTTTTTATAAATCTATTATAGTCAAAAGCCATCAGTAAAAGTCTTATAAAATTTTAGTTATTTTTTAATTGTTTGTGAAAACTTACACTTGTCAATGATAAAGCTATGAAAAGTCAATAGAGAACATTTTCCTGCCAAAATTTCAATAGCTTATATTTCGAAAACAAGCACGTTGGATTCCTTTATTAATCCCCTATCAATACATACTAGTGCTTTGAAAAGTTAATTATTTTGAAACTGAATAACGAACTCCCCTAATTAAATGACATAATCGCTCTCTTTTAAGAATCGCTATTTGAACAATTTGTTTAAACTTCTCCAATATTGTTAAGTTTTGGGGTTAAAGATTTTTTTGAATTATCATTTTGAAAAGGTTAAAAACAGTCTTTTATGGTTAGTTTATATATCAAAATAGAATAATTTGTATATGTTTATAAGCATCTCTAAATTTAGTCCCAGTATTCATTGGAGATCAGCATGAGTATAGTTTATCTCGTTCTTTTTCTTTTCTTTGTCCGTCTAAGATTTAGCTAAAAACGATATTGTTTTACTGAATTTTGATTTTTAGATAAAAACTTACAGTTAAATTTACTAAATGTACGTCAATACATATATTTTAGCGTTACTTTTCATGATGAAATGAATTTTGCTGGAATACGGACCCTTTGAGAGGGATGATATAAAAAAATTATCACATTTCAATTGCTAGGAATTTAAAACATTTGAAACACTTTCCAATTCGGGCGTAGTCCCAATTATTAAATATTGAGTTGCTGCTTTAGAATTTATAAAATAAATAAACTAGAGGCTCTCAATAGCCTGTGTCGCTCACCTTGGGTCTATGTTCATATCAAACAATGAACACAGATAAATTCATGACAAAATTGTGTTTTGGTGATGGTGATGTGTTTGTAGATCTTACTTTATTGAACATTCTTGTTGCTACAATTATCTGTATCTATGATGAACTTAGCGCAGTAATTACAGTGGAAAATATTTTCTAAAAATTTTAAAAAAATTACAAAAAATTATGACTATTGGTCTATGTGAATATTAAACAACAAAGGGCATAGATGGTAACATGACAAAATTGTGTTTTGGTGATGGTGATGTGTTTGTATTAAACATCATTGCTGCCTACAATTATCTCTATCGATAATGAACTTGGCCCAGTAGTTTCAGTGGAAAATGTTAGTAAAAATGTACAGTTTATGAAAATGGTTAAAAATTTACTATAAAGGGCAATAACTCCTAAAGGGGTCAACTGACAATTTCGGTCATGTTGACTTATTTGTAAATCTTACTTTGCTGAACATTATTGCTGTTTACAGTTTATCTCTATATAGGGAAGATAGATCTACATCTGATAAACAGTTTATTCCCGGTCAGATTTGCTCTAAATGCTTCGGTTTTTGAGTTATAAGCCAAAAACTGCATTGTAACCCTATGTTTCTATTTTTAGCCGTGGCGGCCATCTTGGTTGGTTGGTCAGGTCATCGGACACATTTTTTAAACTAGATACCCCAATGATGATTTTGGCCAAGTTTGGTTTAATTTGACTGAGTAGTTTCAGAGGGGAAGATTTTTGTAAAAGATTACTAAGATTTACGAAAAATTGTTAAAAATTGACTATAAAGGGCAATAACTCCTAAAGGGGTCAACTGACCATTTTGGTCATGTTGATTTATTTGTAAATCTTACTTTGCTGAACATTATTGCCTACAGTTTATCTCTATCCATAATAATATTCAAGATCATCACCCATAACAGCAAAATTTCCTTTAAATTAACAATTCAGGGGCAGCAACCCAACAACGGGTTGTCCGATTCATCTGATAGATAGATCTTAACCTGATAAACAATTTACCATGACGTCAGATTTGCTCTAAATGCTTCGGTTTTTGAGTTATTAGCCAAAAACTGCATTGTATCCCTATGTTCTATTTTTAGCCGTGGCGGCCATCTTGGTTGGGTGGCCAGGTAACCGGACACATTTTTAAACTAGATACCCCAATGATGATTTTGGCCTTGTTTGGTTTAATTTGACCCAGTAGATTCAGAGAAGAAGATTTTTGTAAAAGATTACTAAGATTTACGAATAATGGTTAAAAATTGACTATAAATGGCAATAACTCCTAAAGGGGTCAACTGACTATTTCGGTCATGTTGACTTATTTGTAAATCTTACTTTGCTGAACATTATTTATCTTATCTATAATAGTATTCAAGATAATAACCCAAAACAGCAAAATTTCCTTAAAATTACCAATTCAGGGGCAGCAACCCAACAACGGGTTGTCCGATTCATCTAAAAATTTCAGGGCAGATAAATCTTTACCTGATAAATAATTTTACTCCTGTCAGATTTGCTCAAAAGCTTTGGTTTTTGAGTTATTAGCCAAAAACTACATTTTACCCCTTTGTTCTATTTTTAGCCATGGCGGCCATCTTGGTTGGTTGGCCGGGTCATCGGACACATTTTTTAAACTAGATACCCCAATGATGATTGTGGCCAAGTTTAGTTTAATTTGGCTCAGTAGTTTCAGAGGAGAAGATTTTTGTAATAGTTAACGACGACGGACGACGGACGCCAAGTGATGGGAAAAGCTCACTTGGCCCTGTGGGCCAGGTGAGCTAAAAAGTAAAATCACCAAAATACTAAACTCAGAGGAAAATCTAATCGGAGAGTTCATAATCACATGGCAAAATCAAATGACAAAACACATCAAAAGCGAATGGACAAGAACTGTCATATTCCTGACTTGGTACAGGCGTTTTCAAATTTAGAAATGGTAATATTAAACCTTATTTCACAGCGCTAAACCTCTCACTTTGATGACAGTCTCATCAAATTCCATATATATTAACATATCACAACAACAAAATTGCTGTTATATAGTTCTTGGAATTGCAAAGATTGACATTAATTTTCTCTCTCTATAAACCAGTGAACTATGATGGTTATATCAAACTGTAATATGATGTATGGTCAGCAGGTGAAATTGCCTTGTAAAAATTGACATTGATAGATTCACGAAAAAGGTTTGTTTTACTTTGGAACTATGATTATCAAGGTTAATAGATCACCCAGATAAAGATTTTTTTCTCACAAAGTCGACACGAATAATAACTATGAAATGAAAATCTATACAATGTTGAACAATTAAAAACAAAAGTAATGGAATTATGTAAAAACGATTGTATTGATCAAATCGCTCCTTGTGACTTTCATTACCATAAAAAAAAACGTACCTTATAATTTCAAAAAGGAGCATCAAGAAAAAAGCTATTGCACAGTTTTGCTGTGGTATATTACGGTACCTAAAGATATACCCATGAAACAGGAAGATTTAAAAATGCGGTGAAGAATGAAATGTGTAAACGGGCCAATCTAAAAAGAGAGCCATTTTAAAAGCTCACAGCGATTTAAGAAACAGTCTGTTTCAATCAGTGACATAATTGCCTTTAGGAGAGAACATTGGTTAATTTGATGACATTATCCCAAAAAAATTATCCAAAATTAAGTTTTGTATTTAGAAGTAACTTCTTTACAAGTAAAAAATTCACAGTTGCTTATTAAAAATACGTACATTTAGTTTGAAATTTATATAAATAAGTCGGGTGTACCAAAAAAAACATTCTTGTATTAATATTAAGCAAAATTATTTATACTACACATGTCACTTTAATTAATCATTTACTTTCTCACTTACAAGGTGTTGATACAGTTGTTCGAAAAAGAACAGCATTGTTTAAAACTCTTAATTGAATCGCCACTTTTTGGTACACTGAATCCGCAAATCAAACAATAATTGTTATTCTACCAAATAACATCCTTCAGTGGCATTAATCACATTAACGACATTAATCAGACGATATATACAATAAACATTTTTTAGATGATAAAGATCTGAACCAAGGCTTTTCTTTTTCAAATTAAAGGAAACCTTGAGGGCAACGGTCCCTCCTTCTGTAGCTGCACATAGGGTTAAGACTTTTTATATGTTCCACTGCTAACATTGTCTTATTCAGGGGCACCTCAAATTCAAAATTTCAAAATCCTAAATCCGCATATGTGTGCTACACGATGTTTTTTTAGAAAGTAAGGCAGAAGACACTAAAGGGATATTTAAAGACAAAGACAACCTGACATGGCAAAATCTCCAAAACGACCAAAAGACAAACCGCAATTGTTCAAAACGCAACATAAATATAAAAAAAGAAAAGAAAAAAAACAGCATAAACTCTAACAAAAATTCCAGAAAATATCAGGTGCTCCTGATTTTGAGCGTGAAATATATGTTTATAGAGAAAGGCCTTGGCTCTCATTTATTTTGTCCAAAATCTATCTGTAAAACGGTCATATTTGGTATAATGTTTTAGTTTCGACATTCATGTGTATTATATGATCGGTTATTTTTTTGCATTAAAGTGTCCCTCAGTGTCCACATATAAAATTCCTGTTTATTAGTAAACTAAACATAACTTTGACAGTACTTACAGTAGTCAACACTTCGGTGTTGACATGAATATCAATAATGTGGTCATTTTTATAAACTTCTTGTTTACAAAACTTAGAATTGTTCGAAAAACAAAGGATTTTCTTACCCCAGGCATAGATTACTTTAGCCGTATTTGACACATTTTTTTGGAATTTTTGATCACCAATGCTCTTCAACTTTGTACTTGTTTGGTTTTATAAATATTTTGATTTGAGCGTCACTGATGAGTCTTATGTAGACGAAACGCGCGTCTGGCGTACTAAATTTTAATCCTGCTACCTTTGATAACTATTTTATTCAAATGAGTGGAGTAGGAGCAGACAGAAAATTTAATATGGGGCAGACCTCTGAAAGTGCTTAAAAGTAGGAGGAAAGTTTCCCTTAGTCGCTATCCTCCCATTTGATCATATTTCTCTGAATTGGATGAAAAATATTTCGAACAGGTTTAATTTACTGCCTCCAATTTATTGTAGTTAGCATTCATATGTTGCTTACTTTTCTTCTTTATTCATATTATTTCATTGCAACGCAAACATTTATTATTATGAGATGATAAAAAGTGTCGAATGTTTGCATAATGTGTTGCTATATATGCACCTTGCTTATATATATTTTTTAAGCGGTTCAAGCTTTTTCTTATGTCTAAACTTGTGTAATCATGAAGTCAATGTTGAGTAAATCAATTTGTAAAATAAATACTATATATAATGGTTTTTGAATCACAAAAGCACATACTTTGAAACAACTGAAAATATAGAAGGGGGTTGTCACATACATTTCAGCTGAAATAAGTATTACGTCTTCTTTCGTTCTTTCAATAATGAAATACTAGTGCATGACACTCACTACAGAATGAAGACGATATAAATACATTTCGACGGATTCAGTTTTAACACAATACCAATATTTTTAGACATTAAATTCCACAACGCATAAATATGTTATCTACACAGAATCATCTTTAAACGATGACATCATTGGATATTTAGAGCTTGGATTATTTCTATCTCTTGCAACGTCACTATTAGCATAAAGATTAGTGTCCTGTTGAACTCTGTCCGTATTAGCATATGGATTTGACTCTGTGTCTTTTTTTAAATTATCGTAAACATTCGATCCTCTCGGATTAAAATCCAACTGTTCAATTTCAGTAGCTGCACTTCCAGATGGACTCGTTCTGAGATTTAAGTCATCGTAATTGTCATGATCACCTATTGCATCGTTCACAAATTTTTCATAATTAAACTCATCTTGATCTTCGACATACGCCGTGTTTATATACAAATCAACAGGAGAAAATTTCTTTTTTCTTTCGGCTCTTTTTTTCCTATATCTATAAATAAGAGAAAAATAAGTACATGCATAATACAAAGTAAATCACAAAAATACTGAAATCCGGGGGAAATTCAAAACGGAAAGTCCCTAAACAAATTGCAAAATCAAACGCTCAAACACATCAAACGAATGGATAACAACTGTCATTTTCCTAAGTTTTAACTTGGTACAAGCATTTTCTTTTGTAGAAACACTGTACAACACTTTTATCCATCAACATAAGAATACAGGGGCAAATGTTTTGTGTCAGCGCAAGTAAATAGCTTTTTCAGTGGTTGTAACTTTTTTTTTTAAATCGTCAAAATTAAAATTAAAAAGTCTATCGCAATAATAAATGCACGCAATAATTTCTGAATTTACAGTATTATTACATTGTTTGTCCTTTTGTACCATTTGGATTTTGCTGTTTGACAATTTCTGCTATTCGCTTTTTAGTTTCAGAGCAATATAAACATTGACACGTGTTTCTACATGATTACAGTTTTCCAATTTTTCTACTAAAGTACAAAATGTATAGCACCGAGCAATTGTTTCTACAGTAGTAACTGTTATAATTTTACCCCTCTTATTTCGAATTGTATTTACTCCTTAAATGTTCTGGCTCACAGTTTATGGCAAAACTCCGTAATGACTTTACCAATTGATATTATCAAAATACCTACAAATATTTAGGCGATATATTTGCTAACAATGCAGCTTTGTTTTGTAGAAATATACAAATGAACTTTTAACACCTCAAACAACTCGTTCTTTGTCAAACTTGTATTATGTTTGACACCTGAAAGTATTTTACATTTCTAAAAGACGTTTAATCTGTTAATATTCAAAATAACAGCATATAAGCTTACTAATAAATTCCTTTTGGTTAAATATATTTCTTGATGCAAATTCTACAAATTTGAAATAAACTTACTTCTAAGGAAACAGGAAAAATATGGGTTTTTTAATATGAATTCATTGTCTTTAAAATCCAGCAAGCTTTCACCTTGCCGTTTTAACCCTTTAAGTTAAACAAAATAGGGGATAATCACCCTACATTATACTGAGGTAATCTTCGTACCCAATGAGATAGGTCTCTTTAATTTGCTTTCACAGGGTCAGAATGTGAAGGTTCTGCTGTTCGAATATCAAACTGCCGATATTGCAAATGTTAACCATTTTTATAAAATATTGCACCGAATGACATCTCTAACCAAATGTTTTGTTTTGTATTCGGAAAGCAATATACAGCTTTACTTCACACATACTTTTGGTTTTGGTTAAGAATGTCCTTCTTTTTTTCTATCGGGTCCGAGTTGATGGTGTTATGTCTTTAAAGTCTATGCAAATTATTGGTGCAAAAGAATTCCGGTCAAGACGGTGCTAGGGACTGTTCCTTTGATTTTTGTATGTGTTTTGCTATAAATGTAAAATTGGGAATGGAAATGGGGAATGTATCAAAGAGACAACAACCCGACCATAGAAAAAACAACAGCATAAGGTCACCAACAGGTCTTCAATGTAACGAGAAATTCCCGCACCCGACTTGTGTCACGTATGGATACCCCATATTCTTTGTTTTTTTATTATAATAAATTTTTGAGATGAATACTCAAGCTTTGTTAAAATTGTTTAAATTGCAGTTCTGAGTCATTTTAATGCATTGATTATGTGTTCAATTGTTACACCAAATCACATCAAAACGAAGTTAAAACCGTACTTTACGAGTTGAAATCTATGACACTATAAATAATTAAAAAAAGATTTGCAGTTTAAACATTAAAATAACAAAAAGTACCGAACTTCACTGAAAATTAAAAAAACGAACAGTCCCATAACAAGTCGCAAGTGGCAAAATCAAAAGTGAAAACATATCACACAAATTGAAAACAACTATCATATTCCTGACTTCGTATTCCAACATTGTAGCATATAGAGGCAGACATCCACATTAACAGATAAACCTTTAACTTGGCATGATTTAAAAGTACAAGAATTAGATAAAGAGAGAAGCATATAGCTGATATGATAAGAAAATGAATTGCCGTAAATCTCAAACGCTAATTTTCAGGTACCTCCTAGTGCAAAAACCTGAATCTGCCTTGGAAAATCTATTATGCAGCCCATATAACGTAAAATACAGAATTTCATAACCTATAGCAAAGTAACAGGTACATGATAGAATGTTAAGTGGTTGGTATTTTTATGTTAGTAGAGGGGCATTATGTTTTTTCTACGTTAGTAGAGGGGCATTATGTTTTCTGGTTTGTGTGTCCGTTCGTCCGTCTGTTTGTTCGGCCGTCTGTTCGTTCGTTCGTCTGTCCCGCTTCAGGTTAAGTTTTTTGGTCGAGGTAGTTGTTGATGAAGTTGAAGTCCAATCAACTTCAAACTAAGTACACATCTTCCCTATGATATGATATTCCCAATTTTAATGCCAAATTAGATTTTTGACCCCAATTTCACGGTCCAATGAACATAGGAAATGATAGTGTTAGTTTCAGGTTAAAGTTTTTGGTCAAGGTAGTTTTTGATGAAGTTGAAGTCCAATCAACTTGAAACTTTTTTCACATGTTCCCTATATTATGATAATTCTAATTTAAATGCCAAATTAGATTATTACACCAATTTCACGGTCCACTGAACATAGAAATTGAAAGTGCAAGTGGGGCATCCGTGTACTGTGGACAAATTCTTGTTTCACAATGTTTGGATCTTGTTCTATTTAAAGAAGTGTATTACATAAAATTGGGAATATGAAAATGGGAAATGTGTCAAAGAGAAAACAGCCCGACCATAGAGCAGACAACAGCCGAAGTCCATCAATTCGGCTTCAATGCAGCGAGACACTCCAGCACCCGGAGAAGTCTTCAGCTGGCCCCTAAACAAATATGTTACTAGTTCAGTGATAATGGACGTCATACTAAACTCCGAATTATACACAAGAAACTAAAATTAAAAATCATACAAGACTAACAAAGGCCAGAGGCTCCTGACTTGGGACAGGCGCAAAAATGTTGCGGGGTTAAACATGTTTTTAGAAATCTCAACAATCCCCCTATACCTCTAGCCAATGTAGAAAAAACGCACAACAATACGCATAGTAAAACTCAGTTTAACAAACAGAAGTCCGATTCTGATGTCAGAATGGGTAAAAAAAGAAACTAAACAAAATGACAAAAAAAACATAAATTAACAAAGGACTACTAGCAGTTACTGACATGCCAGCTCCAGACCTCAATTAATCTGATTTGAAGGTTATGTCTTCATCATATGAATATCAAGCACAATCCCTCCCGTTAGGGGTTTAGTAATATACCATCATAAAAAACAGCCTTCAATTGGTGTTTGATTGTGTCAGTTATTTTAAAATGCTTACCTAAATAGTAGAAAACCACCAATCGCTGCAATCAGCAGCACTATAAGTAACACAGCAACAACCACAGCTATTAACACTGAAAATCAATAAATAAACCAATATTAATAACACACACATACACCAACAAAATATAAAATAGTTGCATTCGACCTAGGTCCGAAAACAATTCATGAGTGGGAATAAAAGGTTTTCTCTGTAATCGGCATTTATTTTTCTCAGGCTAATAGGTTGGGAATAAACTAAATTATAAAGCATTTATTTAGAAACCTATACGTATCATATTCAGTAATAAAGGGAATATCCTATAAGGCGAAATTATCTAGTTCGACGTAAAGTAGTTCTTTGGAGTTGGGTTATTGATGATGAGCGGTTATGAAACTAGTATGTTTAAATTTACCACAGACACAACATTATGTATTAGACAAGTGGTTCTTTTTGTCCATCACTCAGAGTATCAGATTATGGCAAAATTGACTACAGAAACCATAAGCAATAAATGATATATAATACACATAATTCAAATGAGAAACAGTAATGGCTTTTCTGCATGATTTCGAAATATTGTAAACCCTTGATTTTTTCATTAAAGATATATGAATTTTACTCATGTTCGACTACAAAAATTGGAAATAACAAGAAATTCGAGATCACTAACCATAAATTTGAGGATATTTGAAGAAATTATTGAGGAATAATTGGGTCTTTGCAAATCTTTTGAATGCATAGTTAATGACAAACCCAACTTGTTTTTAATATATTAAGGTGAAAGTGTGAGAGAAAAAAAACCATTTCAAACTGACATTCTTCGAATAAGTGTTCTACAAATGTTCCATATAAAACATTTGAGTTCTGTCTGTTCTTGATGACAATTTGTTTAAGTTACCGACTTGGGGTTTGCTGTTTTGGAATCTGAGTAATCGGCTATGCATGTACCTCTTGGTGTGCACTTTTATCTTTTTAATGCGAGTTTGATGCAGCTGCAGGTGAACGGAAATGCTGGTGACTTTTAAGTTCAACGTATGCATTAGATGACGAGCGCTTTGTTATGACATGATTTCACATGATAAATTTTACAGCATATTTTAGGTTTATAAATTTTATCAGAGACAAAACGATACAACGGTCCTTTGATTTGATCATATATATTATTTGTCTTTGGTTAAATGAAATTAGCTTAGATTAAAGATTTAACACTTCCAGTAAAAGTGTGTCTTGCTGAGTTTTGTTTGTTTTGGGTACGTCCATGTGTGTTTTGTATCTATTTAATGGTTCATGTATTTCTCGTTCATAACTTTCCAGCGTTGTAATGAGTAGTAGGTGTTCTGTGAACAATTGGTTGTTAATAGCAAAATATACGTAATAATATTGTCCTTTTTAGTACTACACATAGTACTATTTTTTTAATTTCTGCATTAGGAACTAGTTATCGGTACTGCATTTGATAGATAAATGGATTCAAATAAACAAATAAACATCTCAAATACTACTCGATACGTGCATGTTTCTTCCCGTAAGAAATCTATAATCATAAATTGATTTAAGGGACATTATATTACCATCATTTGATGTGTCCATTCTGTGTGTTACAGTGGGATTGTCTGTTGTATTCGTTTCCGTTGTTGTTTCTGCTAACGTTGTTGTTTCTGCTAACGTTGTTGTTTCTGCTAACATTGTTGTAATTGATAACGCCGTTGATGGCTCAGTAGGTGTAGTAGTCGTATAAGTTGTTACAGCTGCGGTACTAAATGTTGAGTGTGGAGTCGTCGTAATTGCTGACGACGTTGATGGCTCAGTAGATGTAGTGGAAGTATAGGTTGTACCATCCGTGCTGCTAAATGTCGAATGTGGGGTAGTTGTAATTGCTGACGCCGTTGATGGCTCAGTAGATGTAGTGGTTGTAAAATCCGTGGTACTAAATGTTGAATGGGGGGTAGTTGTAATTGCTGACGCCGTTGATTGATCCGTAGATGTTGTGGTCGTATAAGTTGCGGCTTCTGATGTGATAAATGTCGAATATGTAGTCGTTCTAATGGCCGATGCCGTTGATCGATCAGTAGATGTAGTGGTCGTTAAAGTGGTGCTAAATGGAGTTGAAGTACTTGCTGATACTGTTGATGGATCTGTAGATGCTGTGGTCGTATAAGGTGTCATTGATGTTTCGGTAGAAGTCAATGATGTTGCGGTAGAAGTCAAGGATGTTTCGGTCGAAGTCAATGATGTTTCGGTAGAAGTCAATGACGTTTCGGTAGAAGTCAATGATGTTGCGGTAGAAGTCAAGGATGTTTCGGTCGAAGTCAATGATGTTTCGGTAGAAGTCAATGACGTTTCGGTAGAAGTCAATGATGTTGCGGTAGAAGTCAATGATGTTTCGGTAGAAATCATTGTGTTCATTGTTGTAAATGCGTTTGTCAGTATACCTAAAGATGGTTAGAAATTAGAATTATTACTAGTAATACACAATAGAAAACCATGCCTTCAAGTCCTTCAAAACAAATAAACAAAACAAACAGAGGTGGATTAGGGCTGCATATAGCTAATGTATTGACTTTTACAAAGTCCTTTCCTAACGTTGCCTTGTTGTTGTCCCCTTTCAAAATCATTAATCTGCACTTGCAAAGTATGTTTTGCTAGATTCTGTATTTTTAACGACCAATTTGTTAACATTTCATATTATTTTTTATAATTCGATTTAAATCTTTATTTACAACAGAAGCTGTACACAAACACCTCTGTGCTGACATGAATTATCATTGATATGGTCATATTTATTACAAAACTTTTGAATTCTTTAAATACTTATGTATTTCCACCTCAGAAATAGATTACGTCAGCTGTATTTGGCCAAACTTTTAGGAATTTTGGTCCTCAATAGTCTTCAACTTCATACTTAGTTTGGCATTTTTAACTTTTTTTTGGATTCGTCACTGATGAGTCTTCTGTAGACGAAACGCACGTCCGGCGTAATTACAAAATTTAATTATGGTATATATGATGAGTTTATTCATAACTCAAACACTTTAATGGTAAGAACAATTTTACAGTTATTTAAAACATTTTAGCAGAAATTAATTTAAAGAAATGAGATCAAAATTACGACAATCGACGAATTCCCATTTCCAAATTAAATGAAAATAACATGATACAAAAAAAATGAAAAGTATAGAAAAGCTGATTCTGAAACAGATACGAAAAATGAGGAAAACATTAACATGGTTACAGTATTGCTACAATATTAATTTTTTTTTTTATTATTCGAGACTACCCATATTAAATGGAAGATATGTAGGCGATTCCCTTGGTCATTTTACTTGTATGTCAAATAATGGTTATAGTACTGTAGATTATGAAATTGTCCGTGATAGTCTCCTGTCCTCAGTGAAATACTTTAAGACAAATTATTTTACATATTTGTCATATCATGTACAGATAGAACTATACATAGACTGCTTATTAAATCTAGATAAAAAGAAAGTATTATATGGATAAAAATGGAAACAAATGAAATCTTACTAATGGTTTAAAATTTCTAAAAATTTATTAGTTGATAAATAAGAGAAAATGTTAAAAGGGAGGTAATAGATTTAGAGTTAAAAACATGCAAAAAGAACCAATGTGGGGTTGAGGAGTATACATATAAATTAACTAATATTTTTAGGAGATTAATAAATAACCGGTACCAATTTTCTTGCACCAGATGCGCATTTCGACGATACATGTCTCTTCAGTGATGCTCGTGGCCAAAATATTAAAAACCCAAAGCTTATATAAAAGATGAGGAGCAATAATCCAAAAGGTCCAAAAAGTATAGCCAAATCCGTGAAAGGAATCAGAGCTTTGCACGAGGGAGATACATTCCTTAATTTATAATAATTTCTAATATTTGTAACAGCAAATTTTAATAACACAAAAATCCGTATTTTCATGCCAGTACCGAAGTACTGGCTACTGGGCTGGTGATACCCTCGGGGACTAATAGTCCACCAGCAGAGGCATCGACCTACTGGTGCTTGTAAAACAATTACTAAACCTAATAAACTCAAGAAGAAAAACTACAAACAAGCATGGTCAGATGAAGTAATTATGAGACTAAAAGAGAAATTAATGCGTTAGGATATAAAATAAAACATAGACCAGACCAAAATTTTTTAAAACAAAGATATTTTCTACTTTGTAAACAACTAAAAAAGCTGTTAAAAAGAAGAAGAGGGATTATAAACAAAAGATATATGACTTATTAACAAATAAAATAGATAAAGACCCAAAAGAATATAGGAAAATATTAAAATCATTAAAATTAAAAGATGATGAAGAAGAAATGCCTGAAATCTACCAGGAAGAATAAAATATAATTAAACATATCAAAAATCAGGGAAATCCTCCAACAGTTGATCATGAGTTCCAAAAGAACATTGAAACTATTTTAAGTAACCTGGAAAAAAATGGAATTTAAAATAAACCCTGATCAACCTATTATCTTTTCAGAAATGAAACAAGTAATTTCCCAATTAAAAACTGAAAAATCAACAGGACCAGACAGAATTTTAAATGAAATTATTAAATATACATATCCAATGATAGTAAATTTATTTCTTAAACTTTTTAATCTTATTTTAAAGTCAGGTAAATATCCAAATACGTGGAAAAGATCTTTTGTGATAGCTCTTCATAAATCAGGAGATCTCAATGATCTAAATAATTACAGAGGTATTTCTGTAATTAATTGTCTTCAACAAATTTGTAATGCAATTTTAAATAACAGATTGAATAAAATTATAGATGGGCAACTCAGTGAAAACCAGTTTGGTTTTCGAGAAAACCATAGAATTTCTGACAGCATTTTTGTATTAAAATCTTTAATAAATAAATACATTCATAAAAAGAAAAAGGGGTTATATATTTGTTTTGTTGACCTCCGTAAAGCATTTGATTATGTATGGAGAATAGGTCTTTTGTATAAATTAGTGAAAACAGGTGTTGGAAAACAATTTTTCAATGTTATAAAAGAGCAATATAATAAAACAGAATCTTCAATTAAATAAAAAAAAGTCAATTTTCTAAATATTCTAACATTTCAAGAGGGGTAAAACAAGGGGATTCATTGAGTCCAACATTATTTAACCTTTTTTATAAATGATGTAATCAAAGAGTTAGATAAAAAAAAATTAGATCCAGTTTCATTAGTTTCTTCAAATATTAACTCTCTTCTATTTGCAGATGATCTTCTTTTAATATCTGAAACTAAAGAGGGATTACAAAATAGTTTAAACAATTTAAGTGCTTTTTGTGATAATTGGCAATTAAGTGTAAACGTAAATAAAACTAAAACTATGATTTTAAAGAAAAACTGTTCCAAAACAGCTAACTCATTTGTAACATTCAAAGATATTCCAATATCAGACACAAATGAGTATAAATTTTTAGGAATGTTGATTAAAAATAATGGAAATCTTTCGCACAGTACTATAGACCTAACCAAAAAAGCTAAAAAAGTTCTCTTTGCTATGAAGTCATATACTAGTCCATTGAATAATATACCAGTTAAAGTTGCAAATAATCTCTTTGATTCATTAGTTAAACCTATAGCTTTATATAATTCAGAAGTTACATTTTTAGACTCCTATATAACATATTTTAGGGCAAAAAAAAGAGCAAATAACTCTGGAAAACATAGACTCGGCAGGAATGTATTCTTGGTTCTCATATGTAAAACATATAGTAGAAGAAACTGGATATAGGAAGATGTGGTGTGAGTGCCAATGAGACAACTCTCCATCCAAGTTACAATTTAAAAAGTAAACCATTATAGGTTAAAGTACGGCCTTCAACACGGAGCCTTGGCTCAAACCAAACAACAAGCTATAAAGGGCCCCAAAATTACTAGTGTAAAACCATTCAAACGGGAAAACCAACGGTCTAATCTATATAAACAAAACGAGAAACGAGAAACGCGTATATATTACATAAACAAACGACAACTACTGTACATCAGATTCCTGACTTAGGACAGGTGCAAACATTTGCAGCGGGATTAAACGTTTTAATGGATCCAAACCTTCTCCCTTTTACTGAAAAAATAGCATAACATCACAACATAGAAAAACACACGATAAAATATCAATTGGCAGACTTAACTCAATCAAAAAACGTATGATTACACAATGAACTGGTATGGATTTGGACACTTTGAAAACATATTCCTCATAAAAGATAACTAAAAATATAAGAGAAAAAATAAAATTAAAATTGAAGCATTTCTATGAAAAACTAGTAAATGATAAACTATCAGATATAAAGAATAACAGCAAACTCACTATTTATAAACATGTAAAAATAAATAATACAGAAGAAACATATTTAACTTGCTCAAAACTTGAATTCGCTAAACTGATAACAAAATTTAGATTAAATGACCATAAAGTATTAATAGAAAAGGGAAGATACCTTAAAATACCAAGAGAAGAAAGATTATGCAAAAACTGTAAACAAATTGCAGATGAAATTCATTTCTTTTTAAATTGTAATAGAAACCATAATAATAGAAAAGTTTATTTTGATTTTTTGATAAATGAGAATATTCACTTTATAAATTTAAATGACTAGATAAAATAACATTTATACTCAACCCAATTTCACACATTCAGGTAAATAAGCTTGGATCCTTTTTAAAACAGTCTATTGAACTGAGGACAGGGGACTCTTAAAATATTTACTTTTATTGTGTATATTAATGATGTTGTTGTTAATTTTTATTTTCATTTTGTTATGTTGTGTCACATACTATAAATATGTAGTTTTATGGCAATAAAGGTTTGAATTGAATTGAATTGAATTGAATTATGATATATCATCATAGATAACAGGAATAAAATTTAATATTTACGCCAGGCGCGCGTTTCGTCTACAAAAGACTCATCAGTGACGCTCGAATCTGTTATAAAAAGCCAAATAAAGTACGAAGTTGAAGAGCTTTGAGGACCAAAATATTGACATTGCAGCATCAGTATTTATCTCTTTGATTTTAATGTGTAATGATTGAGTACTGTCCTCTATGTTTCATTGTTTTTGCTTTTAAGTTGACCTCAAATGGATTAGGGTATTATTTTTAAATCCTTTTTGGTAATATATCTCTCCGACTGTATCGGTTGTTATGCATCATTTGCTTTCAAATGTTCGGCTTTAGACGTCCCCGGGGAAGGTAAATCTGGAGACGGATTTATAAAAGATGTTCTAAACTTGTTTTTGAATCCCCTGTATGACCATTGTAAATTGTACTACAAGAACTATGTTGACCATGTTTAGTTTTCAAAATATTATTCCAACCAAAATCATAATAATACTTCGGACGCATGACATTTATAAAGTATCGTTTTCATTTAAAACAATTGTTTATTGTGCTCTTTCTTGGTAGATAATTATTCAATACACAACCATTTGTGTATTTGTCAAATATGACGCATTAAAAGATAAGAGCAATAACAAGTTTAATTACAGTGTTCAAAACATTGTTTAATTGGAGAACAACAATAAACTGAACTACCACAAACATGTGAAAAGGGAGACAACAAACAGAGTGTGGACAGTACAGATAGAATATTGTTTTCTGTAAGATATTGGTGTAGCTAGAGGCTTACCCTTTCTTATTTTCTTGACTCGTATCTTAATTACAAATTTTGACGATTTTATTACCAAAAGTAAACATTTTGAAGTTTTTTTTCTTGTATGTTATTGAAGAAATAGGTTGTTGTTTTATAAAATTCGAAAACGTGTTAGTCCCGCGAGAGCCACCATGTCACATCTTAAGTAGTTTATAAACCATTACTCCATTTCAATTCAAGTAATAACTAACTAAAACAGTATGAAAAAAAGAAGATATAGAAAGACTGCCGAAGTGACAACGCTCCACTAAAGATTAAATGACATAGAAATTAGAAACTATAACGGCATTCAATGATGACCAAACCAAAACTATAAAAGATATAGAAAAATCCAATGTGAAAAGTGTAAAATATTTCAAACGAGAAAACTAACAGTTTGATTAATGTACAAACAAATAAACGAAATTCAAATATGTCTTGATATTAAACAACTAACGACAACCACTTCATTACAATCCCTTGACTTGAGACAAACACCTACAGGGTTAAACATGTTCGCTGATGCCAAGTCAACTCCTTACCTTGGAATGGGCTGTAAAAGTTTAAAAACATGTTGAAAATGTCTGGTATCATCAGATCGACACAAAGCTTAAAAACTTAACAAAAACACTGATGACACAGATCTGAGAGTACTGCAGTTATTGAAGAAAGTACAAATCCCATAACAACAGTAATCAAATCATGTATATTAGACTAAATCATCAATCAGTGCACATCCAACATCAATTTGATTTATTGCCAAGACGCCAGTAAGAGTTCACAACTGTATAGAAATACCTATGGAGATATTTTCGCTGCTTATATTTCTGTCATTGATAAAAATCTATGCACTCCTTTTGCAAATAAATTGTTCTTTCTGTAAAATTGGGTATCAAACGCATAGTGTGTAAGTTTTAAAAGCCAAGAACGCAATTAACACAGCACAATATTGCTATGTCTAATATGTTTGTCTTTATTATTTTGTCCATAGATAAGGTCGTTAGGTTTATCATTTAAATTGTTTGACCTTTTTCTTGATATCGGGGCCTTTAAAAGCTTACTGTGTTTGAAAAACTCGTTGTAAAGGAAGTACGGTCACCGATAGTTGTTCAGATCTACGTCATTTATCTCATTTTTCACAGTTGTTTCATTTGCAACTTTTTCACATTTTCAAAATAAGCAAATAGATAATAACAAAACTGACAAATTACTACTTACTTCAATAGAGCTGAACTTTCACTTTTAGAACCTTATTTTGATTATTTGAAAGATAGTACATAGTGTTTTATGATTTTCACCTAATAGGTATTTAAAAAAAATCAAACACATGTTTTATATATAGATAATAATCAAACAAGTGACATTTGAATTTTACTTTAGCTTTGCATAGAATATACATATCAAAGTCCCGTTTTGTATATACAGATTCCATTTTAAGCGTAACCACACAATTGATGCAAGAATATTGTAGTTAATACAACTTTTCTTTATATAAAGAACTTCCTGATTCACATAACACATGTATTATATAAACTCAATAAGTAAGCGGTCTGGTACATGCTTCAAATATTTGTAACTGGACTTAAATAAATAACAATAATTGATTCAAATTCTCATCATTCATGTTATCAACTTATTCAGTGTCAAATGAACTTATGATGGTATCTGTGAGGAATTAATATACATTCATATGATATATTTCGTGATCATAAGACTTATCTGAACAATGTGTTCTTACCTGCATATTGACCAAGTATCACGACAAGATACAGCCTCATCACGCACCCGTATGGTTTACAATATAGGGAAGTGTAGGTCGCAAAGCAGGAAGACAACTCAAACCAGGATAAAATTAATTTCTCCACAAATGTAAGGTGATGTTTAGATATTTAAAAATAAAATAATGTGTTTTAAAGATTTACTCAGGTAGAAACGGTTAAATCAATGTATTCCATAAAACCCGTTTTGAAAAAGAATTATATTTTTATTATATACAAGTGTGGACACAGATGAGTGTGGATAGTGTGTTTGGATGTTTGACAGTGTCTTATGACAATAAAGTTCTATGTTTTTCCTATATGGTGTTAAAAACTGTGTTGCACGGTGACAACCAATCTGAGCATTAGGGGTGTTATTTATTTGATATTTTTTTATGTTCAATACAGACATGGGGAGACAGTAATTACATTAGTTACCAAATGATTATGATAGAACATGTTCTACATCTTTGGTTTTGGATACATTTGATAGCTGGGAATTGTTAATTTCTGTGTCGATTTGGTCTCTTGTGGAGAATTGTCTCATTGGCAATCATACCTCATCTTTTTTTTTATGTATTTGCTTACTATTGGTATGGTTCTATAATATTTACATTACTTTGTGGTGGATCGTCAGTATCATTAGTAAAAAAAAAATTTAAAATGTTGAATTTCTTCCTCAGATTAGAATACATTTATTGGTTTTAAGTAATGACAATGGCTTTAGTCTGACATGATTATTGGGGCTAAATAAGATCGGAAGTAAACCTCTGTGCTGATTTATATCTATTCTTTATATCTCCTCCAAAGCTGGTCGAAGCAAAGAAAAATTTTGACCAAAATAAAAATGATTTCACCAAAAGAACCTTTGTGAGCATGCTTCAAAGACTCATAACTGCTCCAAAAGTAATCTGATCAAATTTGAAGCATGTCAAGCAGATATCATCAACATCTACTTAATAAGTCTTAAAATATGTCTAAATACCTAAAAAGCTATTTAGTACTCAAAAGGTATTGCAAAATTATTCCTTTTCATTTTTTGTTTTGTTATATGGATACAAATATAAGTGATACATGTACCAATACAGTATTTGTTGTGGTATGCAAGTGTTGTAATTAGCATTTACTGTATAAACAATGTTAATTCACACAAATTAAGAAAAAACAAATGAATGGAACATATACTCCACAGGGTGCTGCTATATATGACTGCAGAGGTGGAAACCTGAACTGTTGGGGCTAGTATGGACACAACATTCAAGCTAGATACAGCTCTGAATTTGGATTGTGGTTAAATAGTTGACACAACATAGGTTTCTGACACAGATTGAATGTGGTCTATAAAGAACTTCAACTTAAAAATTTTAATTGGACATTTACCTATTTTGGTCCAATATCCAAAATCTAAATACATGGTTAAATTCAGAATATCATAGAACCTGAAGAATTCAATTTTTGATCGGACCAACTTGAAAACTGGGCCCATAATCAAAAATCTAAGTACATGTTAAGACTCACCATATCAAAGAACCCCAAAAATTTAATTTTTGTTAAAATCAAGCTGATTTTAAATTTGGACCCTTTGGACCTTAATGTAGATCAATTTAAAAACAGGACCAAAAATTAAGAATCTTAACACGTTAGATTTGGCATATCAAAGAAGCACAATAATTCATTTTTTTTATGAAAGCAAACAAAGTTTAATTTTGGCCCCTTATTCCTTGGGACCAAAACTCCCAAAAATAATCCAAACCTTCCTTTTGTGGTCATAAACCTTTATAGATTTCTATTAACTTATGCTAAAGGTATTGTTAAAAAAACCAAGAAAAATGCTTATTTGGGACCTGTTTTTGGTTCCTAAATCCTACCCTGTTGGGACTAAAACTACCAAAATCTATTCCAACCCTCCTTGTGTGGCCATAGACCTTATGTTAAAATATCATAGATTTCTGTTTACTAATACTTGAGGTATAGAGCAAAAACCAAGAACAATGCTAAATTTGGGCCCTTTTTCCTAAACTGTTGAGACCAAAATACCCAAAATCAATCCCAGCCTTCCTTTCATGGTCATAAACCTTGTGTCTAAATTTCATATATTTCTATTGACTTTTACTTAAGTTAGAGTGCTAAAACCAAATGTCTTTGGATGAAGACGATGACGCCAACGTGATACAAATGTACAACCAAAAAGTTTTCAATTTTTGTGGTGGTATAAAAATGATCTCAAATCAAATTTCTAATGGAGTTTGCAACAATAATTATTCAACTACTCATTTTAATAAAACATTAAGTATTAAAATATAAATGTCATACAGTCATGGTGATGATGCCCCCGCTAGCATATAATGTTAAAAAGGTACATAAAGTGAAGCTGCCAAAAATTGAACTTAAACTGAGTTTAGAGGTAATAAGCATTATATACACATTTCACTAAATTTAGTTGAGACAAACTTGAGAAATTTTTCCATTTGTGAAAGGGCATAACCCTACAATGATAATCAAAGTGCTTGTAATCACTGAATGGCTATTAAAGACTGCTTAAATTTATCAGTTGGTAGTAAAGTGAATTTTGCATTGTATAGTGTATATACATGTATAGCATTATTTTAAGTTGATTCAACTACTATTATGGACAGAGAAATCTAAACTCCAATTTTTAAAGAAGATTTCATAAAGCATTGGTTTTAGGTAATTCAGCAACCATTCTGGACAAAGAAATAACTCAAATTTATTGTCTGGAATCTACAAAAATGTTTGTTTTTGGCCCTTAATTCCTAGACTGTTTGACCCATAACCCACAAAATAGACCTCAACCTTCTACTTATGGTATTCAATATTATGGTACAATTTCAGAACAATTGAAATACTTATACACAACTTTTTGTACGGACACTAGATTAATGCTTGTTTTGGTCACCTTTGGAACCCTAATTCCTAAACCTTAGGGACTATATATATAACCCCCCAAAACAATCCCAGGCTTCCTTTTATGATTATAAATATTACTGTGGATGCATTATTATTCTTTGGATACCAATTTTCGTGGCTATTGTGGCTAGAGTCTTACCACGAAATTAAATGTTCAACGATTAACAAATTTTCTATAGGCTTGTATGCAGACTTCGGCAAAACCACGAAATTAAATATCCACAAAAATGCAAACTTTCTTTAATCCACGAAAATTGGTACCCACGAAAATAAATGAATCCACAGTATGTTATAATTTTAAGGCTTCCTTTTTACTTATACTGAAGTTATTATCTGGAAACCATCCGTCTTGGGAAGACGACGACAGGATACATACATGTATTTCAACTGCAAAAATTTCTGTGGTTGTTTAAAAATTTCAAACATGTACGATGAAATATTGTTTTAGAAATTGATAAGCCTAGATATGCCTTATAATTTTTCCCTGCATAGTTGAAGGACCATTTACACTCAGAACCGAGTCATCAGTAGGCAGCTAGTACAGATGTATTAAAACAACCTAGCATCATATTGGTAGTAGTGGTAGTAGCATTCTCGGGTAAATTTGTTCTTTTTTTTTATAATATATTTGGTTCAAATCAATATAGAATGCTTTTATCTCCCTAATACTTACATTGTAAATAGAGGTGATACTACTTTGACAAATCCTTGTACATGAGAGTTTTCTGTCAAATCTTTATTTCACAAAGAATGATTTGCATAACAATGAACTGAGCTCAAAGCAAAGTATTCAATAAATACACTTAGACAAAGAGCTAAATTCAGTGATATACTTTGTACTACAGGTCCTTCATTAACATCCATCGACCAAAACCACATCTCAAAAATATTCCATACTTCATGGTTGGATTCAGAAGTCCTGAAAAAGACAAGATTTTTTTTATCATATTTTAAGTATATACACACAGGTTTAAACTTTCTTGTGGTTCAATTGCAATCATTCCGTATCTAGCAACTATCAATTTGCTTCATGCACATATTGATATGTGTTGAGTTTACCTCTGTTGGAAATAAGAACACACAAACCTCCACCTAATTTTAGTCAACGGACAAAACATTCAAAACTATAAAATATTATCCAAGACTTGTCAGTGTCTATTTACCATTGCCACTGAATCAGTGATATATGTACACATAATTATGTACATGCAAGACTAAAATTATAAAGTACACTAGAACAGACACGTGGTATTGCAGGTCCATGACTGAGTTAACGTATATAACTATGCGCAAGCCTTATTTTAGTATTAGTATTTTTATCTGATAAAGTTATGCCGATTAAACGATAAACAGTTTTCTCTGCTTTCAAATCTTTCTGATTGAAACCGTCGAACTGGAACTTATCAATAATTGGTAATATTAATTATTTGAAAAACAAAAGTTCCTGGAATGGAGTATTTTTTTTATCAACAGCATTGTCATATATACATACATGTATTAGTTGTAAATAAAATTGAATTCTTTGATTCACTGTTTTACGTCATGCCGGCTAACAAATTGAAAACTGTACCTATACGCCTTATTTTTAGTCCAGATTTTAGTATTTGTATTGTTACAATGTATCTTAGAAAGTCCAAACTGATTAAAATTTGACAATTTAGTAGTTTCAACCCTGTGGATACGACCCGTGTATATAGCATATTAATCCTGAATACACCGTTTGGTGGTGCACCTGTCAGACGGGGAACGTACAAATAAGGTAATCGGTAACAGGTGAATATACTATTAATTTTTGGTATCGGTATCGGACTCGATCCGGAACTTCTTAATTATTGGCAATATTAATTACGTGGAAAACAAAAGGGCCTGGAGTGGTGTAATTTTTAATCTACACCTTTGTACTATATTAGTTGTATATAAAGTCGAATTCTTTGATTCGTCGTTTTTACGCGATGACGGCTGACAAATTGGACCTCGTAATTTTAGTATTATAGATATATAAGACTAAAACTGACATTCAGTCTTTACGATATCTTCATTCCCAAACTGATTTCATGGTAAAATAAGATTCCATATCTACAACCAATGAAAAGGAAATATCCCTCTAATAGACTAGCATTTAAATCACAGTTTTCGAAAATGGAAGCTAGGTCACCGTGGAACCTAGAACAAAAAAAAAGGGAAACAATGTATCTTAAATATTTCAAATGCATGTACATGAAATAATATTAATCTCTAAAATTCACCATATTGTTCCCTTTTTTTATCTTCTGTTCGATACTGTATATCCAGTGGCGAATCCAGAAATTTTCTAAAGTGGGAGCCCACTGACTGACCTAAGAGGGGGCTCGCTCCAGTCACGATTCAGTGGTTCCCTATATAAGCAACCAAATTTTTTCTCAAAAAGCAGGGGCCCACACCCCACACCCCTAAATCCACCTCTGATATCAACCTCTAGATGTCTTTCAATTACATTCAGTTTAGTGTGGGTTGATGTTTGATTGTTGTACATGTTACAATTACATTCAGTTTAGTGTGGGTTGATGTTTGATTGTTGTACATGTTACAATGAGCAAAGCCCATACCGCAGTCAGCTATAAAAGGCCCTGATAAGACAATGTAAAACAATTCAAACGAGAAAACTAACATGTCTGTTTAAGGTTACATCATCAAAATATGTAGGGTAGGTAGGTAGGTCGGTATTGTCTTTTTTTTATTTTGTCCATTTTATTTTTTGTGCCATGATTTTGAATTGTGTGGTCCGAGTTGTCCATGGGGCGAGAGTTCCCCTATTTATAATGATTGGATTATTTCTTACGACGGCAATAAAATGGCTTAGGGTGGGTGCTCAAAATAGGATCGGTCAGGTACCCATAATCAAACATATATTTTTTTGGCCTTACCGAGAGCACCATTGAAATATATACAAATCACGGATCGGATACGCATCAACTATGTAAGACCTAATTTCAACACCCCTAAACAGTGAATATTTTTATCGCAAACAGTAGAATTTTATTACATAATGTGAAATGTGTGGGATTGTGCAGCACGTGTCATCATGACATGTCATGTGTGTCCCTTCGCGGCCTTCAGTTTTGATTATAGACTAGAGAAGAGACTAAATGCGTACAAACCTGATGTCAAATGAAGATATACGGAATTTAAATAACGTTGATCCTTTAAATGTATGAAAAACAAAAACATATGACAATTGTTCACATAAAATAGATAGTAAAATTTTCCAAATGAACGTCCATTAAAATTAAAGTCTCTGATGAATATTTCCCGCGCAAATGTCATGGAATAGACCAAAACGAATTTAGGTGTGTGTTGCATTTAAATATTCGGGTCTGAACACAGTTAGATTAAATATATAAATATGTTAACTATATTTATATTGGTTTTTCAGAAAAGTGACTTTACCAGATTTTTTTTGTGGCAAACAACGGTAAATAGCCTATATCATCTTGAAATGACATATGAAAACCCCTTAAGCATAATTGTGTGTGTATGGAATAGTCCATGGAATTGTCCAAACCGATACAGGTGAAATACGTAGAATAATATTGCTGTGTCTATTGTGGACACAGCAATAAAATCAGATTTAAGATCCTTATGAGCCCGTAGTAAAGTAAAAAAACTGTAAAAAGCCTTATTAAATAAAATTTGCTCGATTAACCTTGAAGTGAAGACTAATAAAAATTTGCGTGTATAGTGAACCCCCTAAATAAAATAATACTGTGTTCTAGACCACTTCCCCTTTCGGTGATCTACTGAAATGATTTTTTACTATATAGTATGTTAATTAAATTATAGAATAGAGGATGCAGTTTGGGAAAATAATTATTGATAAACAGTCCAAAAGTGAATCTACAGAAAATATAATTGGGTTGTATTTACATTAGCGGTATTACTGATAGTTCATCATCATTCTTCCTTCTATTATAATTTCGTTACTCTGAAAATTTCTTACATATTTTAAAAAGGATAAGACTACCAAAAAACTAATTCAGTGAACAACAAATATTTTTTTCCCGACGTACTTGACGACTCATAGTACTTGCTGACCTTATGACTTATGATCACATTATGTCAGTATTTATTATAAGACTTGATTAAACCTGTACACTGACCAACGAAAGTGGCAGTATTTAATTATAACAGCTAAAGCTTCCTAAAGAAGAAAGTCATTTTGACCGTGTTTGTTGTTCATTGTTGTTTTTGACTTTTTCTAAGGATTCGAGTGTTGCTGTTATATTGTGTAATATTTTTGCTGATTTCTGTTATCCTTTATTTTTAAGTTAAAACAAATATTGGAAAATTTGAATGCATCAATCTACCATTGAAATGCTGGAAAGTACAGTTTAAATCCTTTTCATCTCAAATAAATCTGATCAATTTCCTACAAAGTCTTTTAGATTTATAAAAATGAAAAGTATAAAAACAGATAGATACAGAACTTTCTTTTGCTCATGAGTCTTTTGAAGACGAATTGCGCGTTTGGCGTCAATATAAAATTACAATCCTGGTATCTTCTGGCGTAAATATAAAATTACAATCCTGGTATCTATGATGAGTTTATTTACAGTGACTTGACTGTTAGTGTTGCTGTCCATCAATTGCAACTCATTCAAAATTTTGACCAAATTGCAATTTTATTAAACCAAATTGTTCAATTGGTCAGAATACTGAACAAATTGTTCAGTCAAAATGTGAAAATGCAAGGTGATAGAATAAAACATACTTACAATCCTATAAGACTTTTTCTCCACTTTAATGATGCTGAGAGCCTATCAGTTTGTATAGGTATATTATAGTCATTTCACATATTTTGATGAATGTATGATGTTTTACTTAAAATGACATCTGATTCTTATGAATATAGAAATTTTTTAGAAAGAAAAACTATATGAAAGCTTAGTTTGAATATTTTTATAGCAATTCAAAATAATAACAGTTCCTTCAACATCGAAATAACTATAATATACCTATACAAACTGATAGACTGATTATGTCACACCATCATTAAAGTGGAGTTAAAGACTTATAGGATTGTAAGTACGTTTTATTTTATCATCTTGCACTTTAATGACTTGTCTATTGTTTTATACAGCAGTTAGTTCAAATTTCTGACCAGTTGAACAATTTGGTTTAAAAAAAACAATTGCAATTTGGACAGAATTTTGAATAAGTTGCAATTGGTGGAGAGCAACACTAACAGTCAAATCACTGTAAAAGCACTGGGTTGATTTTTAATTCCCCGAAGGTATCGCTAGTCAAGTAGTCAGCACTTCTGTGTTGACTTGAGTTATCATTAATGTGTTCATAATTATAAATCAACTGTTAACAAAACTTTGAATTTTTGAAATACTAAGGCTACCTCAGGAATAGATTACCTAAGCTGTATTTGGCAAAACTTTAAGAAATTTAACGTCCTCAGTGCTTTTCAACTTCGTACTTTATTTGTCTTTTAAAAAAAATTATTCGAGCGTCACTGATGAGTCTAAATGTAGACGAAACGCGCGTCTGGCGTAAATATAAAATTCCAATCCTGGTATTTCTGATGAGTTTATTTGCAACGTACATGATATAACAGTTGATTTTTGTTTTTTATGTTGAGGAAGGCGTTATAAAAACCTATTTAAAAAAAATAATCAAACCAAAGAGATGCAAGTATTCAATAAAACTGAATTTATAAAACAAAAAAAGTAAATCTGCTTAACAGAAGCATGTATTGCGACAGGTGCGGCGTCTATGGATCGAACCCTTTTCTTGATGTTTGCCTTTGTAGAAATGTCAGGGTAAATACATAAAAAGCATATATTGGGACTGGTCGAATCATACGGCGTCTAAGGTTCGGACCATTATCTTTATTCTTTTCTCCGTCAAACATATCAGGATCAATTCATAAAAAGCAAACAAAGCAAAACTGTCATTGTTTTTCTTTGTGTATATATTTGTTTGTTATTAAAGAGATTTAGATAGTATAAACAAAATTGTGACGGCTATATCCTTATTTTTGAAGAATTCTACCTGTTATGTCTGTTTGTTTTGTTCACACATTGTTGTCAATATAATAATGGAAGTATATGCGATTCTCATACAAGTAAGAGGTGCATCTAGCTAGGTTTAATCCATCAATTTCTACATAAGGAAAAATCTGTACCAAGTTGAGTTAGCAATATGACATTATTTCTTCCTCATTCGTTTGATGTTTTTGAGCTTTTGATTTTGCCATTTGATAAGGGACTTTCCGTTTTGAATTTGACTAGGAGTTCGGTATTTTTGTTATGTTAAATATATTGGATATATAACTTTATTGCAAAAGCCACCAATGGATCGTGCTGCATGACAAGATGGGATATGGACGATTATGTATGGTAAGAATGAATGTAAATAGACAAATTGGTTATAATACTATGAAGAAATGCACAAACATGGCATGTCGTCCTCGTGCCTGATGCAGAGGGGTTGATACATATTATAATTTGAGCCGATGTTAAATGACATGCCCAAGTTTACATTGTATCAAATAGAAAAATACTTAGTTTATAATATAATATAATAAAAGTGGAAATTATTCTGATAAAATAAATACAAACAGGAACATTATTATTATTGATGAGTCCATGTTACCATCATTCTTGTCATCCTCGTGTCTGATTATCCTGTTTTTGCCATTTTTGCCAATATAACTATTAAGTTGGTTTGTTTTGTTCTCACATTGTTGTCAGTATAATGGAATTTTATGCGACTGACATACAAGTGAGAGGTTTCTCTAGCTTTAAAAACAGGTTCAATCCATCATTTTCTAAATAAAGAAACTTTTTTCCCGTTCGTTTGAAGTGTTTGAACTTTTGATTTTGCCATTTGATACGACTTTCCGTTGAATTTTCCAAGGAGTTCGGTATTTTTGTTATTCCATTTTTGGATATAAAGCCTGTACCAAGTCAGGCATATGATAGTTGTTTTCCGTTTGATGTGACTTTCTGTTTCTGTTTCTGTTCGGTAATTTTGTTTCTTTTACTTTTTTTTCTATGTTGAACATGTTGAGCAAGAACATTTGTTGTTGTGTAACAGTTCTTTTTGAGTCCTCTTTGCTGTTTTTAAACTATATTGATTTCTTTGAAAACTCCGAGACAACTTTTATATTTAGACTTGTATATCCACTTCAAATTATTCAAATTGCAAGTCAATGTTTATATATTTTTCGAAGGAAACAGAGGTTTGATCATAGAATACTAAAATGTTACGAAGATCACACTTACTTATTTGTCTTGATAACAGTTATAAAAAATACTGGTGATATGGTACCTTTTTATATTCTTTCGGAAAATCTAGAGCAAAGAAGATATGCTAAATGTTTTTACCAATTCCACACGCGGATCACGTTAATCTTTCAAAAAAAGGTTTAAGAACTTTTTTTTTTTTTTTTTTTTTTTTTTTTTTTTTTTTTTTTTATCTATATGCAAATTTTGAATAGACTTAGTGATCATTCGATCAATCGCTATGGAAACTGGATGACTTTGTAATGATAAGTGCAAAGTTCTGGATTATGAATCCCATTTCTTTATAATATGTATAATAAATGATGATTTAGAAATGTCTTTTCAATGATTTAAAAACTCAATACAAAGATTTTTCTAATAATAAAATGAAATATATACTAAATCCAACCAATAGTCAGCAAGTGAAATCTTTAGGCTCCTTTAAAAGCAGTCTATGAAATTGAGGACAGGGGCACTTGAGTTCTTTTTTTTTTTTGTGATTAATGTTTTGGTTTATTTTTATTTTTTATGTAAATATAAATGTCATCATTATATTGTTGTTATTACATGTAATTGTCATGCCTTTTGTTATAACTATCCATTTCTATATAGCAGCATTCCAGCAGCGCTTGCATACGGAGTATACATGTATCCCAGTTGATATGATGTTCCCGCGCTTGTATTTCCTATCATGATTTCCTTGATAGAGGGTTGCTGTTCACAAGGAAGCTATTAAACCAAGAGTTCCAAATCATCCCTTCGTAAATTTTTTGGACGCCATCAAGAGTTGGTTGACCGTTATATGGGATAACCGGTTCAAAGATGATATCGGATAAATGTTTCTTACGTCGTAACTACAACCCCCTTCCCTTTTAATGAATGTGACCTACCAAATGAGACTACTAGTATTTACCGGGCAGGGGCGGATTCAGAAATTTATTAGGAGGTGGTCACCTTTTGAAATCTTAAATTAAAATTCAATTTTTTAATTGGTATCATGAAAATAGTTACAACTATAGAAGACAAAAGTTACACATTATTTAGAAAAAGTTGAGCGTTTGCTCGAGCTTCAGTATGACTTTTTTTACATGATTCTCATCACGGCCGAAATGATCGTTAAGTCTTGTAATTGCATGTTCCATATCTGTTAGTGGTTTGCATGATAATGTTCCCAAACTATCAACCCCAAACAGAGCACAGTATATGCAGTAAGCTCATTCTTGTGAAGGCGAGTACACTAGCCAATCATAGCGATTTAGCCAATTCAGCTGAAACAGTCTGTTCTTTCCTGCATATTTTTTTTAGGAAAGTTATAGCTTATTCCAGGTTGGAAATGATTTCTCAAAATTAAATATCTCTTTGTTTGTTAATTTACGTGTTGATTGTTTTACAAAACCAATGTCGTTTGTACTTATATGTAAGTCGGGGTTGTTTCTTTAATCTGATCGCTTTTATTCGTATCAATGCTAGGTCCATTGCAAGTCGTTGGTACTTCAGAGGGGCTGATTTGTGGCGTTTCCTGAATGAAAGAGGGTATAAGTTACTAAAAAATTGGAATGAACGAAACTTTTAGACAAACAGATGATGGAACGGGGGTATTCATTCAATACAGAATATTTATGTGACTTTAAAACTTTAAAAATATTTTTGAATTTTGGCAACACAGTAAAAAAATATTATTGGTCGAGAAAAGTTATTATACAAACTTTGTATAAATTGCCTGCTAAAAACATCTAAAATTGAGGACTGTCTCTTCATTTTTACACCTTCACATCAAAGAAATCGACCACGTAATTCGCGATTGTTGATTACATGTTCATTGTATAAACATGCCTTAAGGTAAGTAATGACAACTTTATGACTGGTGATTACGATGGACAAATTGATTTGATCGACGAATTTATTTTTTAAAATGTTCAAGGTGCACCATTTTTGCAAACCCAGGGGGTGGTCACCGGCACCGGGTGACCACCCCCTGGATCCGACTCTGCCGGGTTTGTAATAATATCAGTGAGCAACACGACGGTGCCACATGTGGAGCAGAATCTGCTTACCCTTCCGGAGCACCTAATACATGTACCACCCCCAATTTTTTATGGGTTCGTATTGCTCAGTCTTTAGTTTACATTGTAGTTTCTTGTGTACTTTTTTAGCTCACCTGGCCCAAAGGGCCAAGTGAGCTTTTCTCATCACTTGGCGTCTGGCGTCCGTCGTTTTCCGTCGTCGTCGTCGTCATAGTCGTCCGTCGTCGTTTACTTTTACAAAAACCTTCTCCTCTGAAACTACTTTGCCAAATTTAACCAAACTTCGCCACAATCATCATTGGGGTATCCAGTTTATATATTATGTCCGATCACCCACCAAACCAACCAAGATGGCCGCCATGGCTAAAAAATAAAATAGAATATAGGGGTCAAATGTATATTTTGGCTTATAACTCTGAAACCAAATAATTTAGAGCAAATCTGACATGGAAAATATAATTGTGTATTAAGTCAAGATATATCTGCCCTGAAATTTTCAGATGAATCGGACAAGGGGTTGTTGGGTTGCTGCCCCTGACTTGGTAATTTTAAGGAAATTTTGTCCGTTTTCGATTATTATCTTGAAAATTATTATAGATAGAGATAAACTGTAAACAACAATGATGTGGAGCAAAGTAAGATCTACAAATAAGTCAACATGATCAAAATGGTCAGTTGACCCTAAGGAGTAATTGCCCTTAATAGTCATTTTTTACCAATATTTTGTAAAGCTTTGTAATGTTTTACAAAAATCTTCTCCTCTGTAACTACTGGACCGAATTTTACCAAACTTAGCTACAATCATTATTAGGGTATCTAGTTTTCAAATTGTGTGCGTTAACCTCGCCAACCAACCAAGATGGCCGCCATAGCTAAAAATAGAACATAGGGGTAAAATGTAGATTTCGGCATATAATTCTGAAACCAAAGCATTGAAAGCAAATCTTACATGGGTTAACTTGTTTATCTAGTAAATATCTATCTGCCCTGAAATTTTCAGATGAATTGGTTGTTGGGTTGCTGCCCCCCAATTGGTAATAATTTTAAAGAAATTTATCCGTTTTTTGTTATCATCTTGAATACTTTTATATATAGAGATAAACTGTAAACAACAATAATGTTCAGCAAATTAAGATCAACAAATAAGACAACATGACCAAAATAGTCAGTTGACCCCTTAAGGAGTTATTTCCCTTTATAGTCAAATTTTAACAATTTTCATTAATTTGGTAAATTTTGGTAAGTTTTTACAAATTGTTTTCCTCTGTAACTAAAGGGCCAATCATTACAGATAGAGAACATTCTAAGTAACAAGAATGATCAGTAAAGTATGATCTACAAACACATTACCATCACCAAAACACAATTTTGTCACTCATGAATCCATCTGTTTCCTTTGTTTAATATGCACATACACCAAGGTGAGCGACACAGGCTCTGAAGAGCCTGTAGTTTTGTCTCTTCGTTTGTCTTTTTCATGTTTTTCATTTTTAGCCATGGCGTAATTAAGTCTGTTTATTTTCGATTTATGAGTTTGATTGTTCCTCCGTGCCTCCGGTATCTTTCGACCCTCTTTTATGGGTGCAATTTGTGCTTTAGTAAAGCTGGGAACAGTACTGTATATCTATGTTCCTGAGTAAAGCTATATTGTCAAATACCTTTTTCTTTATGTTTAGGAAATTTGGAATATTTTTATATTCAATAGATGTAAATAAACAAAATATAATTTCAACAACAAAAACCGCCTATAGTTTAAATTGTGGCTTAACTTATAAATTTGATACTTTTAAAAAGACTTGTTAGAGTATTTGAAACAAAGAATGTATTAAAGGAATTGTCTAAGTTATGAAAATATTTAAAATACGTCACAGATTGAAATTATATATGACAATCATTTGAATGTCCTATACTTTGTAGTCTTGTCTCCAATTATATTTAAAATGTTATTTTATAATAACATGTATATCGTAAAAACGCGATAAGGTGAAAAGGTGAAATCGCGAAAACGCGAATTGAAAAGGCGAAAACGCAAAAAGACGAAGTTGAAACTGAACGCGATTTTTAGACTTCGCGTTTTTGACTCAGTGTTTTCGCGTTTTCGACGTCGCGTTTTACCCTAAAAAAGTATATCAAAGGCGAAAACGCGAAATGGCCTTAACCGCCCACCTAGCTGCGAAAAAGTAGCTCTATTGTCCTTTGAAGATCTTTGAATTTTTTTGGTCCGCAAATTTCAAAAATCATCAAAGGACCTTAAGAGCTACGTTTTCGCAGCTACCGCCAACCATAATTTTGTCTTATTTCTTTTGAAAATATTTGTCAAATTTTTTGTTTTTTTGTTTTTGTTTTTGAATTATATATTTATCCTCGGTAGATGGGTGCTATTTACAGTGGGATGATTAACCAATCATATAGCAGGATTTTTGCTGCATAAGACATGTGATAACACATGCCGTGCTCGTCACGTGAGTCTCATTAATGCCAGGGTTAATATATAGGTCGCGATCGTACAACAAAAAAGCACATGCTCTTGAACGACTGAAAATGTTTTTAAACGTTGAACGACTGGTACATAAGTTATATTAACTGTTAACTATCAAAAGATTTTTTTTGGGATCAGATGTCGATGGAATACTACTTATATACTATTATACAAAGAGAAGAAAAAGAAGAATGTATATGCCATGTGTACAGGTGTATATCAACCGGGTATATCAATCATAAACAATATCAAATAATACATTTGTATCCTTCGGTCATGTTCACGAAACATAGGACAAGTCTCTCTCCCTGACTAAGTGTTTATAACACAGGGATTTGTCTCAGAAATAAACCTAACCTATAAACGTTACCGGTTGGGACTAAACCTCTAAAAAGATCATTTCAACAGATGGCTCAAAATGCATTTTCTAGTAATATTTTCTATAATCTTGTTTTTATGCCCCACCTACGATAGTAGAGGGGCATTATGTTTTCTGGTCTGTGCCTCCGTTCGTCCGTTCGTCAGTTCGTCCGTTCGTTCATCCAGCTCCAGGTTAAAGTTTTTGGTCGAGGTAGTTTTTGATGAAGCTGAAGTCCAATCAATTTGAAACTTTGTACACTTGTTGCTTATAAATAAATAAATAAATAAATAAATAAATAAATAATCTTTATTTTAAGAGGATGATCCCATTAGTTAAAACTAATCTTCCTGAGAGTCCTCAAAAAAATAATAACATAGTTATAAATACAAACAGTATAATAAAGTTATATTATACACAATATACAATTGTATTGAAATAATAATGAAAATGCATATTAATTTGCACAATTGATGAAAAATTTGTAACATTTTGTTTTAAAAGATACAAGTGTATCACTCATTTTGATTTCATTTGGTAAACTGTTCCATATTTGAGAACCTGAATATGTAAATGTTTTCTTTAAAAAATTTGTTTTTGGTTTTGGAAGATTTAATAGTTTTTCATCAGCTGAACGTAAGTTATAGTTTTGATTATTGGTAAAATGAAAATTTTCTTCTAAATAGTTAGGAACCATGCCATTAACTGATTTAAATACAAGTATTGCCTTTTGGTATTGAATTCGTTTTTCCACATTTAACCAGTGTAAACTTTTAAACAATAAACTGGATGATGTCATTATGTCAGCTTCTACTATAACCCTAGCAGATTTCTTTAATAATTTATTAAGTTTATTTATTTTACTTTCACAACAACTTCCCCATATATTGCAACAATAATCAAATAATGGCAGAATATATATGTATATGCATAGGTAAATATTTTCTTATCTTTTGTAATAAGTTGATTCTATTTGATATAGTAATTGACATTTTATCTATTTGCTGATTCCAATTTAAGTTTTTGTCAATATATAAACCAAGTAGTTTTTCACAATCTACATTTTCTATTTGTTCATTTGAAATATTTATATCTAAACTGTTTCCAGTTAAACAAAGCCTTTGTTTTGAACCAATAATCATTGATTTACACTTTTTGGCATTTAATTTCATACAATTTTGCAAACACCAGTTTTCAATAACATGAATATCATTTTGAAGGTTAGAAGCTATCTGAATTACATCATTACCTCTACAATGTAATGTAGAATCATCTGCATATAAATCTATTAATGAATGTTCTATATTAAGTGGTAAATCATTGATATATAAAATAAATAACAGAGGGCCCAGGATAGAACCTTGTGGTACACCAGTTTTTATGCATTTAGTATTAGACATGACGTTATTGACCTTAACTTGTTGGCTTCGGTCAGACAAGTATGACTTAAACCAGTCTAGTGTACTATTTGAAACATTATAATATTCAAGTTTTTTCAATAAAATTATATGATTAACCAGATCAAAAGCTTTCTTTAAATCTAAAAATATAACTCCGTTTATCTCTCCATTATCTATATTTGCTAACCATTCATCTACTAATTTAGTAAGTGCAGTAGTACACGAATGCTTAGGTCTGAAACCTGACTGTGTAGTATTAAGAAGGTCATTGCTATTCAAAAATATATACAAACTATTAGCTATATGTCGTTCTATGATTTTAGAGAGACAAGGCAAAACTGCTATTGGTCTATAATTATCAGGATTACAGGCATCGCCACTTTTAAAAATTGGGCATACTCTTGCAGTTTTAAAAATACTTGGAAATTTACCACATTTGATACTTAGATTAAATATATATGTCAAAGCTGGTGCTATGACATCACTGCACATACTCAAAATATTTGGTCCGACATCATCTAAACCAGTTGCTTTCGACTTGTCAAGTTTTTTTAAATACATATTTACATCTAAAATACTCATTTCTGGTATAATGAATTTTTCACTACCCCTTTGTAACTTTGATTTTACAAATTTATTGAGTGCATCAAAATTGGCACTATCATCACTATTACATAATTTGTTATCAACTAAATCTTCAGCAATATTTGTGAAATGCAAATTAAATGTATTTGCTATATCAACATCATTTTGAATTACATTATTTTTATATTCTAAATGCGTGATATTATTATGTATTTTTTTAGGATTAAGACTTTTGACATACTTCCAAATAGTTTTACTATCTTTACAATTTGAAATAGCATTTTGAAAATACTTTTTCTTTGCCTGTTCTACTAAAAATGTAACCTTATTACGCCAAATCTTATAATTACATATATCATTAATTCTGTGAAAATGATCTCTTTGGTGTCTAGCGCTATTTATATCAGAAGTCCACCACTCTGGTTGTTGGATATTTTTTACCCTATTAATTTTCTTAGGAGCATGTTTCTCTAGAGTGCTTAGAAATAGATTGTACCAATAATTAGCTGCTTCATCAACATCTCCAATCGATTCAATAAGATGAAAAGGAGTATTTGTTAAATTTTCAATAAATTTATTTTTATCAAATTGTTTAAATGATCTATATTCTATGGACAAGTGCTCCATTTTTGATATTTTTGGGTTAAGTTTTCTTGTTACACAAACAGGATAATGATCACTGACAGCATAACTAGGCACATTTACTTCTATAATATGGTCTACATCGGTCGTATATATATGGTCTATGGTAGTTTCACATTTATTTGTTACTCTTGTCGGTTTATGTACAATTTGTTGTAAACCATACAAATTAATACAGTCCTTCCATTTTTGATTTCCGACAACTGTATGATTTATTTGTGAATAGTTTATATTAAAATCTCCTAAGAGTATAATTTCTTTATTTTCTGCAGAAGCTTTATCTATTTCTTTTTCAGCTGAATCAATCCAAGATTGAAATGAGCTTGGTGGACGATAAAAAATGCCTATTAAAATAGAGTTTGTGTTTGGAAATTTAATTTCAATCCATAAAGATTCAATACTACTTATTTCTAAATCGACTCTTCTCTGATGACATACACTATTTCGTATGTACGCAATTACACCTCCGCCATAATTAATAGCGTTTCTATCTTTTCTTTCTATTTTGTAACCTTCAATTTGTAATGTTTCGGTACCAATTTCATCATTTAAAAATGTTTCTACCATACCAAATATATCAAATAATTGTTCATATTTTAATAGAAATTTTATTTCTTCAATTTTTGGTTGTAAATGTTGAATATTTAAACAACCTAGTTTAAACCCTTTTTTAAATAACCAACTTGCCTCATTATTTGTACTTTTATTTACAGAACTAGGTGTTTTATTTTTACCCTTTGTATGCCTCTTTTGAGATTTTCTCCATTTATTATTATTACTGTTGTTTATATTATCAATGTCTTTTATACAACATGAGCATTGTATACTACTACATTTATCACATAACAGATTTAAAATATTATATCTGTTTGAAAAACTAGAACAAGCTAAATGCTACCTATGAACATAATCTGACTTACGTACAGAGTTTGGTGAATGATAGTTAAAAAATGGTGCTCTGTCTACATTTTGTGTATTTAGCTCATTAATGTTTCCCCACGAGTCACGAGAGTTCATATAGAGATCATTACTGTCCTTTACGTTTCTTGGGTTGATTCCTGGATGGTTGAAATGTCTTCTATCTGTTGTATTCAAGTTACTCCGAGATTGATATCTTGGTTTTGTAGGGCTCCTTTTGAAGTTGTTTGTGTAATATTGGTGACTGGAACTTTGATATCTATTTCTGTTTTGTTGGTGGAAATGATGCTGTATTGGTTTTCCTTTGAATACTTTAATTACTTTATTAACATTTGCCAACAACTTTATGGTTCCATATCTATTCAGATGAATGCCATCTGTGGTGTAAAATGATTTAGCTATATGATCATCTTTGTAGACAAAAGATTCATAATTTGATATGAATTTGACATCATTATAATGACACATTTCTTTTAGGATTGTGTCATATTCGGTGACATCACATCGTATCCTTGGCAAAATTCCAGAAACAATTGGTCGACAGTTTTGACATCTTACATGATTAATGATTTCTTGGAAAATGTCCACAAACTGTTGTACATTCATTTTGCTACTTGCATCGTTGCCACCTACATGGATATTATTTTTATTAACATTCTGAATTTCTGCTTCAATGTCTTGCATCTTATCCATTGATTGTTGGTCATGTTGCATGCGCACCTTTGACAAAGCTGTCATGCGGTCATTTAATATTTGAATGCTACTCGCATTTGACAAGTTATTTGCTTGTATAGATATTTCCAATTCGTCCATTTTGTCTTTCAAATTTGTAACAACAGTGGTTAGTTTATCAAGTGCTGTAATGAAGTCTTGAATATTTAACTGTGGTAATTTGTTACCAATTTTATCTAAACATGTGCTTCTATCCTCTAAATGAGTCGGATTTATATCTTTAACTTGTGCTTGTATATCAGCTGGAGTATATATTGTAGGTATAACTACTGACGAAGTTGACGATTCCCTATTTGTATTTGCCGATACATCATCTTTTATTGTGTTGTTATTAGGATTTGATATTTGAATGGTACCGGGATTTACTTCTTCTGATTTTTTAACATATATTACAGAGTTGTTATTGCAATCTTCTTTTCCTTGTTTCTCCATTAAAATGACCTCTTCGAAAATTTTGTTTAGTTCATTTAAATTTACATCTTTTCCGTTTATTTGACATTCCTTCATTTTAACTACAATCACTGGAAGATCTGTTTCACAAAATATGTTCATTCCTTTTCCGTTAATAAGTACAGAAGATGTTGTAAAATATATATTGATACAATACAATTTACGCTTGATAGATCTTCCCAACGAATCCAAACCTTTTTCGGAAACTTTAATTTGTTCTTCAACGGCATTTTTATTATTCTTATCGGTTATAGGAATAAATTCGATTTCTCTGTTATCTTCTCCATTTGCATTCAGATGTTCATAATAGTATGTGCATGCACGTTTAAACACTTCAAAACTAGACGTGCTAAAAAACAGTCTAAGGCCACCACCGGTCAATTTAAAACTTAAATGTTCTGATCTTGTTGCATCTAATTTCTTTATCAAGGCCTTTGATTTATTTAAAGTGTAGTCTCTTGATATATTTTGATGTTGAACAGTTTTGGTATGATCTGCGCTTTGAATTTTTTTCATGTTTCACTTTTATTGTTTTTTGTTGCTAGACGCCATTTTCTTCAACAATTGCAGAACGTAACACACACAATAGGAAAACGTTACAGAATAATCAGGGTTGTTATTATGACGTTACTCGTTGGAAACGCTTCAAATCATTTTGAACAGCAATATCGTTTCAAAGTAAAATTATTAAATTGGCACAGTTTAAGATATATATTTCTCGCCAAAAGCCTCTTTGAATTTAAATGAATATATTGTACCTTTTTTTTCCGAAGAATTCCGATCATAACAGGTTAAATGCACACTTTTTTGCGGAGCAGTTTTCAAGCAGCTACGCCATTGCACATCCGGGTCTTGTCCATTTATGATATGATCTTTCTAATTTTAAAGCCAAATTAGACATTTGACCCCAATTTCACGGTCCACTGAACATAGAAAATGAAAGTGCCAATTTCAGGTTAAAGTTTTTGGTCAAGGTAGTTTTTGATGAAGCTGAAGTCCAATCAACTTGAAACTGAGTACACTTGTTGCTTATGATATGATCTTTCTAATTTTAATGCCAAATTAGATTTTCTACCCAATTTCACGGTCAATTGAACATGGAAAATGTTCGTCCGTTTGTTCGTCCCGCTCCAGGTTAAAGGTTTTGGTCGAGGTAGTTTTTGATGAAGCTGAAGTCCAATCAATTTGAAACTTTGTACACTTGTTGCTTATGATATGATCTTTCTAATTTTAAAGCCAAATTAGACATTTGACCCAAATTTCACGGTCCACTGAACATAGAAAATGAAAGTGCCAATTTCAGGTTAAAGTTTTTGGTCAAGGTAGTTTTTGATGAAGCTGAAGTCCAATCAACTTGAAACTGAGTACACTTGTTGCTTATGATATGATCTTTCTAATTTTAATGCAAAATTAGATTTTCTACCCAATTTCACGGTACATTGAACATGGAAAATGATAGTGCGAGTGGGGCATCCTTGTACTTAGGACACATTCTTGTTGTAAAATAAAATTATAATAATCACTAAATACAGATTGTATCACCATATAGGGGGTTTATTTCCAAATTGGTTAAAGTAGGTATTTTTTTCATATACAACTAGTCAGAGATTACTCTGACGTCTGACGGCCCAAGCTTGTCTGGCTAAACAGCGTCGGACGTCAGAGTAATCTCGGACTAATATACAACATGCTATGATTTATATAGTAATACTTCAACAGTCTGTTGATCAGGATTCTTTTTTTCGTATAATTTGAGTTTAGTACCTTAAATGTCATGTATGTAATTCAAATTTAAAATTATAATGTATATATAAGGGTATATTAGCAAAACAAAATAATTGAAAGTTCACAGCTTGTGAAAAAAAATGAGATCTTCGTCAAAAAACATTTAGACGGATTTAGATGACAGGTAAATCAACTACATTTAGCAAGAGTAAATGAATGCAATAAATTTATTTGAGACATCCAAATTTAGTAAAGGTTTAAATTAAGTTATTCAAGTATATAGTTTTCCACTGTGTCTGCATCTACTTTTGCATCTTCTGTTTTAAAATACATGTATGTAAAAACTATAAGTGCTGTTTAAAAGGGCTTTGTTTGGGAAGCTTTAAACAAACAATTACTTAGAGTTACTCCCCTTTAAGCAGTATTTCTTTCCATGTACTGATAAAGGTTTATGTTGAACTTAAAATAAACGAAACTATTCATCTATAATACTGAAATATAAAACTAATTAGTTTTTGCCAGGACTACATTAACAATAAACAGATTACAACTTTAAATTAACTGATTTTCAAGTTACTGTGCAACGGTTACAAAAGATTGAAAACTTTCCCTTTTTGGAACTATTTTGTATAAATAGATTATTAATACACAATACGTTTTTGTGCAATGCTTCAAGTGAAATGACTCTTGGTTTTATATATTTTTGATAAAAAACATGGTCAGTGTGGAGGTGATAAACTGCTGATATTAAATAGGATTGTTATCTAAAATTGAAAAAGAAAGTTGAACTTGGTTTATTTTAGACATATTGAATTGTTTTTTTAGAAACAAATATTTATCCAACTGTCACACACAATTTCCGTTCATGCTTTACATATATATGAAATTCTAATATGATTTGCTTCTTTGAGGGGGGATAGGACCTTTATCGGGACTCCGGGATTGGGTGTTTTTAAGCTTGGGATTTTGGGATTCAACCCTTTCGGGATCCGAGAATTCTTTGTTTTGGGTATCAGGACGTTGGGATTTACTTTATTTAAATTCGGGACCTCGGGATTTCGTGTTTTTAAGCCTGGGAATTCAGGATCAGGACCCCTCCTATCCCCCCTCTTCTTTCGCTTTATGAATAAACCCATGCTCTAAATCCAATATTTTTTTATTTTGCACATGCGTATATTGACTTTTGCAGAATAATGCATTGTATCAAATTTGCATGCATTTAATATATTTAATTAACTTAAAACACTTTTTAACTCTTATATAATGCACATGTTGTTATTAATTAATTTATTATGACTGCAATGTGTTGCATTCGGAAATTGACATATTTGACCTAGATACGACAACTGTCAATGCTGGCTGTTCGAAAACTCTTCCCTCTGAAAAATCACAGTGCCAGCTGTTTACTTCTTTACAAACGAAAAAAGGAGGCTAATTGGAATCGAATAATTGATACAAGCTATAGCCTATACTTTATTGTAGGTTTAACATTGGTAGACATTATTTTTGTGTTATTTTAGCCCTCACTATCCCTGGGGCAAGAATAATCACGATTATAATGCCTACCCATGTTAAAACTACAATAAAGTATAGCTTGCATCAATTATTTCTTCACTCTGACATTTGTTATAGATCTGTTTTGGTTAAAAAAAAAATGTTTATTGGTTGCATTGAAATACAATTAAACATTTTGGAAACAGAATAAAGACCTACATTTTACATGTGACGCAAGTTCTGTTATTTCACTTCTAAAAGAGGGACAAAAGATACCAAAGGGACAGTCTCAGACGTTTTACATGTATATAAAGTTTTCCAAAAAAAGGAAGTGAGAATTAATAGGAAAAAGATAAAGTTCTTTGCTTTTTTACTTCATTTAAACAATCATCTAGCAATCTAGGATTTCTATTGCATTTTATTTTATAAATATCAAATCCTTCTTATTTGTCTTTCAATACTATATGTTGTATGAAAAAAAAAACTTGCATACACAATGATTCCTTGCAAACCCCAGTAGGTTGACCATTAACTTGAACAAGAAGGTCAGCACATAATTGGGAAAGCTGGGTATAGTTTTACAGGTTTAAGATGGTAAAGAAGTAAGAAAAGATGTACTTTCTAACTTTGTTGAAAATTATTATTTTCCAGATTCATTAGTACAGAGATGATAATTCATGATTTAATCATACCTGTACAAAATAAAAATAGAAGACCACAAGTGGCAAGCCAAATCTGTAAGTTATATAAGTTAATAGGAACAGACAACATGTTTTTTACGAATAGGATTTATGCATCTGCCTCTTCAACTTCAAAGTTAATATTTTAACACCTTCATGTATCCAAAATCGATTAATTTTGTTGTGACTATTTGCTCATAGCTTTTGAGAGACTTTCATTATCTGTTTCAATTTGCAATTTGTATACCACTGGAAAAAAACTCAATCAAAATCCTATCATATTGCCATAGATATGATCATGGAATTGTATGCAAACTTGGAACAATCTCATCTTTAGATCTTTGAAAGTTGAGTGACATATTTGATTTCTGTTGATATAATCAACAAGATAATCAAAGAAAAAGTGTTAACAAAAGGTTTCTTGACATATACTAAGATTGGACAATCACTTGCAGTGAGACAAATATAACCTTCTAACATTACTTTATAATGAAATACTGATTTTTTTAGGTTTTTATCCTCTTCCTATTATTCTTTATTAGTGGAATGAGAAAATATTCATATAACGAACAATGTATTATGAAACTTTTGTACAGGAAAAACAATATCCTTTAAAACTATCCGACCAACAAGAACCAAATCCTGACCACAATGCTTACCAGTAGACATGTACAATATGTGTAAGTTACAGTTTGTAGCCAGAGTGACACCTCTGGCCAAGTTGGGATGTAACTCGAGTACTGACTCTAGTTCCATATGAACGGTAAATAATTTTGAAGAGTAGGGACTCTACATTACCTGAAATACAAGGCCCCTACTCTGAATATGCCTACATTCAAATTTGATTGGATCGACGTCATAACATCCGGGATATCGAGTCGATCTCTAGTAACCCTGCCACAACCAAGGGCTCATTGAGTTCTAATGGCGGGAAAGCTATATCCAATCATAACAGGTGTTATATATGACCATGTCAATCCTATCTACTCTAGATATCCATCCGAACTTGGCCTATAATAAACCAATTCATTACTGTAATTAAAACTTGGGGTAAAAACAGGAATTATCATTAATAGTTTTTCATAGCTCTGTCTATGTAAATATTTTGTTGTATTGAGTATGCAGTTTTTAGAAGTGTGCTTACTGGTATTGATTACATGTGATAAACTTGTTGGTGTACCTTTGACACAGTTATAGCTTTTTACTGATGAATTGAAGTGAATTAAATTGTCAGTTTTGTCTTGCCATGTTAGTGGTTGTTGTTACATTATTGTCACATGTGATGATTGATACATGAAAATCAGGTATCAATTGTATGACAAGAATTACCAGTAAGTTATGATGGAAAAAAGATGTATAAATTTCAATGAGACAGCAACCAAATAACACTAAAAACCAAAAGAGAATTTTGAGGTCTAATGAGCATGGTTCAAGGTTAAAGATAGCTTCAATCATATAATCAAGGCGGATGCATTGTAATCTTCTTGATATTACATACTGCAGTTGTGCTATTGGATGAACTCTATATATGCTACTTTAAGAGAAAAAATGGTCCAAACTAGTAAACTCAAATTGTAAAAATTCCTGATATCAATATAACATTGAATTGAAATCATATTTGGTATTGCATGTTACACATCATCTGGTGAGATGAAGATATTAAATTTCAAAAGTATTGACAATACATATTCTATTTCAGATCAATTCAGCTAAGTCTGACTGTTGACAGTAGATATTTAATCTATAAAGAAGGGTTCCACCCCATTATTGATCTAAGGACCGCCCATCTACTATGACTGGTTCACTGGACTGGTTACAGGTATGTTTACCAGGTGTAAAAAAATCCACATGGTTTGAAATTAACCTGATGTCACATTTCACTCAGCTTGTTACATCAGGTTGTTATTGTTATTAATTCATTTGTAACATGCATGTAAATTTACATGGATTATGACATGGAATTAGATTATATGTAAAATGGAAATGTTATTTGGTGTGGAATTTTAAATTTTCAACTAATTCTTAAAGTTTCTAAAGATGAGATATGAAAATGCAGATTAAATGTTTACATTTGAGGAATGTGCATTTAAAAGCATTGATTATTGTACTAAGTGTCTTCATGCAGAAAACTAAAGGTAAATATAAGTTAACTGAAAACTGTATGCCAGATCAAAGGAAGGGTGTTACTTCTGCTAATTTTATGTGCAATTTAGTGAAGAAAATTTTCACAGAATTTTTAATATTTAAAAAATTGTGTTCATATGGGATGAAATTGTATTAAACAGTGTTTAAAATTATTAAAGGAATAATTGATTGCTCTGGTGAGATAGAAAATCAGGCAATCATATAAAAGTATAGTATACTTCACCATTTCAGAGAAAAAGGAGGGGGGTCTTTTTTTTTTAAGAACAGTAAAAATTGATAGAACCCCTTAAAACACAACTTTTTTTTCCTTTTTTTTTTATAATTATTATTGGTTATGTAAAGAAATATTTCATGGTGAAATTAAACCTAATGGTATGATACTCTTCCGTGGGATAATTGGGAATATGTTTTATCTGGTTTTATTTGGGAACTTAAAATTATCTGATTCTAAAAAATTGACACACACAGTTTTTTATTGGGATCAAAGATCACAGAATCATCTCAAGAATTTGAATATTTGAAGTAATTGTTATTTGATATCATTATCTTTAAAAGACAAAAGTTGATGAAGATGTTCAATGTATATACTTCCAAGATGACTAGTGTCTGAGAGATGTCAGCAATTTATTTTAAGCTGAACATGAACCATGTATATATGTGAAAAAAGCTCTATGTTCCCCATATATTAACATAAATTGTAATGCATATATAACTCAAATTTCATACTTATTTTGTGAATAAGGTACTCAAATCATGGTTAATTACACTTTAATATATATCTTTGATCTCTCTTATTCAAATTACAATCCTTATTTAAGTATTTACAATAAAATATTGAAGACCCTATTTCTTCTATCTTCAAACTCATATTTTTCCGACCAGGTGTGAAAATATTTTATACATTCCAAAAGTTTGCCTTTTTATTGTGAGACAAACCTTTTTTGACAAGAATACTAGGTTCTACTTAAAGGTTTCACCCCTAAATAAGTGATCTTTTATTATACAAACATTAAATCTGCTATACTAGGTCGATCAGCTGATTTGAGACGGATAGTTATACCTATATGTATTACATGCGTCTGTGCACCTATTATAAGATATAGGTGACAAACTGTTAGGTGTGAAAAAAACCTAAGTACATTAAAATCTCATTAAGATAATACATCTTGTATTTAGAAAGTTAGTTTTCTATTAATAGACAAGGCCTATTAAAATTCTGACGATATTGTACATTCTTCTTTTACTATCATGGGGGTACCAATTTCCATGGATTGAAGTACTTTTTTAAAAAGAACAGAATTTTTGTGGTGTGGATTTTAACCAAATTCTGCATACAAGCCTAAAGCCAATTTTTATTTTGCAAGAAAACTTAGATGTGCGGTGTACCTATTCCCATCAAACCACACAAAAAGGACTCCACAAGTGATTGTTAATCCATGCTATATACAGTCTGGTACTGTGGTAATAAAAAAGTAGAAAATAAATATAACTGCAATAATGAATGGTTATCTTGGGGAAGTCCCTATAAAAACCACCTTAAAATTCCTTTACAATTTGATTTTATAGTTTTTTTCTTCTGACTAGGCTAGTACTTAAGTAGAGACATTAAAACATCAACTAATTTGGTCAAGTCAACAGTAGTTTTAAATTCAAATTTTAGTTGCATGGATTGGGAAGCTATAGATGACAAAAACACTTAATTGGATACTGTTAATTCAGGAATTATTGCGTGCATTTATTATTACAATTTTGTCATTTAAAACTAAAATGCAATTTTAATTTTTGTGATATTGAGAAAAATCCTGTTTAATTCATGTAAAAAATTCAAAATGCACATTCACATTATGGTAACCCTGTCACATTTTTCGCAATAATAAAAACATAACAATTAAATTTCTGAATTCACAGTATTCAGCATAAAACTTAAGATGCACCACAAAAGTTGATACTAATTGCAGTCCATCTACAGGTTATTGAAAGATATCAATCCTTTTGTTTTTTGTTTTGACTGTCTGTAAAATATCTTTTGAAGTTAAATCTTCCCACCCATGAATAAATTTTATGATACTTAAAATTATCATGGTTAATTTATCAGTTAAACTTTGAGGTACTTTGGCTTTATATTAGTTTTTTACTTGTTAAATCATGCATGAATGAAAACTGTCAGTTAAGAATTTTACTATCTAATATAAACTTTCTTTATCTTCCTTCTTTATCTTTATGTTTTTAAAATCTTTGGGGCAAAAAACATTCATCTTTACAATAAGTTGAGCATGAAAGTTTTTTCACCTAATAACAAAAGAACATTTTCTAAAAAGATAAGTTTTGTTAGCCATAAATTTTAAATGGCATGCATGTTAAAAGGAAGTCCTAACAGCTGGAACAATGATTTTGGGAAAGAAGTTAATTTTGAAAAGTATTGTTCATTCATTGACATTTGTTTTAGATTGAGTTGTAAAATTATTGAATTTAACTTTCTGTTTACCTAGTTATTTAAAAAAATTGGTTGAATTGGAATTGGTTTTAACCATTTCAATGATATTTTATAGTTTGTCTTTCTATGTTGTGATGTCACACTATTGTTTCAGGTATGGGTGAAGGTTGGTATCTATTAAAATGTTTAAACCTGCTGCATTTGTTTGAACTGCTTTAAGTCAGGAACCTGATGGTCAGTGGTTGTTGTTTTTTGATATGGTTAACAATTGTCTTTTTCTTGTTATTTATATAGATTAGATGGTTGGTTTTCCTGTTTGAATGGTTTTACACTAGTCATTTTTTAGCCCTTTATAGCTTGCTGTTCAGGGTGTGCCAATGCTCCGTGTTGAAAGCACTCATACCACATCTTCTTATATCTATGTGAAAACAACAGTTAGAAAATATTTGTAGTTCATCTTCATCATGTTTCCTTCTAACTTAGCAACAATTGATAAGCAGTCTTCCTATTTGTTATCTGACACATAATTCATAGCTGTCATTGGCAGTGAAATTTAGACAAAGATTCATTCTGCATCCAGTGTGGAACACCAAACCTTCTTATTTTTCATCATTAAATATCATGTAATTTTTTTTTACACCATATCCCTTTAAACTTTATCCAAGTATGGAAACTAAACTTCTTAAAGAAAACATGCATGACAATTCTCATAAATTGTTTTGAGATTTGTGTCTTGACTTCAATTTTGATTGACATTTGAATTCCCTGATCAATTACAGGTATAAATATTTGCAGAATCAACAAAACTGCATTAGACAAAAATTAAATATCCACTATGTCAAACATGAAGATAAGATCAGAATACAGGGAAAATAAGACATAAATAAGTAATCCTAGATATCTCAATGATTAGAATTGTATGTGAGCATTGTAACGGATATTCTAAAATAGCAGGTCAACATGATATACATTTATTTAAATGTATTCTAAGACAAATAGCAGAGTGCACTCAGAACCTCTCTGTTGACTAATGTTTGGATTGAATTCAAATTAATTTTTCATCTGATTTTATGTCTGAAAATCTCTGTTATCTTATTTATTGGTGTCTACATTAGTTGACCTGTTTTTTATAAAAAATTTCAGAGATTTAACATATTTTTTTTCAAATATTTTTTTGGTGCTATCCACTTTAAATAAATTTTCTGTTCATAATGTATGACGTTAATGTGAAAGACATTTTTTTTTAAATTTGTCCTGACATATAACAGATATAGGGGAATTTTCTATTCTTGATAACAAATGTCTTTTTTAGCTCACCTGGCCCAAAGGGCCAAGTGAGCTTTTCCCATCACTTTGCGTCCGTCGTCCGTCGTCGTCCGTCGTCTGTCGTCCGTCGTCGTTGTTAACTTTTACAAAAATCTTCTCCTCTGAAACTACTGGGCCAAATTAGACCAAACTTAGCCACAATCATCATTGGGGTATCTAGTTTAAAAAATGTGTGGCGTGACCCGGCCAACCAACCAAGATGGCCGCCATGGCTAAAAATAGAACATAGGGGTAAAATGCAGTTTTTGGCTTATATCTCAAAAATGAAAGCATTTAGAGCAAATCTGACATGGGTAAAATTGTTTATTGGGTCAAGATCTATCTGCCCTGAAATTTTCAGATGAATCACACAACCCGTTGTTGGGTTGCTGCCCCTGAATTGGTAATTTTAAGGAAATTTTGCCGTTTTTGGTTATTATCTTGAATATTATTATAGATAGAGATAAACTGTAAACAGCAATAATGTTCAGCAAAGTAAGATTTACAAATAAGTCTATGTGACCAAAATGGTTAGTTGACCCCTTTAGGTATTATTGCCCTTAATGTCAATTTTTAACCATTTTTCGTAAATCTTGGTTATCATTTACAAAAATCTTCTCCTCTGAAACTACTGGGCTAAATTATTCCAAACTTGGCCACAATCATCTTTGGGGTATCTAGTTTAAAAAATGTGTCCGATGACCCGGCCATCAAATCAAGATGGCCGCCACAGCTAAAAATAGAACATAGGGGTAAAATGCAGTTTTTGGCTTATAACTCAAAAACCAAAGCATTTAGAGCAAATCTGACATAGGATAAAATTGTTTATCAGGTCAAGATCTATCTGCCCTGAAATTATCAGATGAATCAGACAACCTGATTGTTGGGTTGGTGCCCCTGAATTGGTAATTTTAAGGAATTTTTGCTGTTTTTGGTTATTATCTTGAATATTATTATAGATAGAGATAAACTGTAAACAGCAATAATGTTCAGTCAGCAAAGTAAGATTTACAAATAAGTCAACATGACCGAAATGGTCAATTTGACCCCCTAAGGAGTTATTGTCCTTTATAGTCAATTTTTAACAATTTTCATAAAATTTGAAAATTTTTACTACCTGTAACATTTTCCATTGAAACTACTGGGCCAAGTTCATTATAGATAGAGATAATTGTAAGCAGCAAGAATGTTCAATAAAGTAAGATGTTCAAACATATCACCATCACCAAAACCGAATATTGTCATGAATCCATCTGCTTCCTTTGTTTAATATTCACATAGACCAAGGTGAGCGACACAGGCTCTTTAGAGCCTCTAGTTTACTTAATGCTTAGTATTTTAGAAGGGTACAGAAATTGAGGAGGAGTGAGAGTTCTAACTTTCTATAAAATCCTTTTGAATTTAGTGGAGATCTTTAGCATGTTTAGGGTTATTTATATTATATATCATAGAAATCTGGAACAAACCTATGTATGTGCATAGCCCCCTTAACTAAAATTTGTTTTTCAGTACCCCTTTCTAGTTTTTTGGTTGCTAGGTTCCTCTCTCTTATTGTTTGAATAGCTGTGCACCAATCCTTCCTTTAAAAATTCTGAATCCCCTCCTGGTAATTTAATAGGAAGTCTTGCCATTTCATTACAATATAGTTACTTACAATTGGTAAGAGACACCAAAGGACTCTTGAACTACTGGAAATTACAAGTTGGGACATCACATGACAAAAAAGATAGTAATGTTTGGAAAATTATTATTCATAAACTAAGATTCCTGACTATAGAATTGAGGGAAGAATTAGGTGTATATCAATAAGACAACAATGCCAACAATGACAGAAACATATTAAGACATCAGTATACAGCCTTTGATACTAGTATATCAACTTTTGCTCCTTTAATCAACTAAAAATGTAAAAGGTCATTTTTAATAGAATTTTTTTGGACAAGTAACAATTTCATTAGGACAAGTAAATTTTGGTATGTACTTGTCCTACAGGAAAAGTTAAATAAAAAAGGTATTGTAGAGGCCTGTATCATATGTCAATATCTAAAAAATATCCAAAGTCTGTAATCTGTATCTGTATCTCTCCCCATGTACATACCTAGGTTTGTTCCTATTTTAGAAAAAGGAAAAAAACATTAAACAGTTTTTATCTTGGAAATGTTAGGGTTTCTTCTGTACTTAATGATGTTAGCACAATTTATTAACGAGATAATTCATTATAGGACAAAATAAAAATAAAACATCTAGAGGTTGAATTTTTGATGATCTTGACCGGCCAGTGTCAGATCAAATGTCAAGCAGCAATTTTTAAATTGAACTTTTATCATCCTATAGGGCTCTTATTGAATCTAATGAAGAAACATTAAAGATGCTTATTACAATTTGTCTTCAATTTCAGTTCTTCAAAGTATCAATTTTGAGTGATGTCCTCTCATAAAATGATTTTAATAGTAACTTTGTAACTATTGAAATTACAGGGCACCCTTCAAAGGGTTGTTGGGAAATTGTTCTTTGACCTTTTAGTATTAAAGCTTTTAATATTGTTAAAGCAAAAAAGGGAAACCAGAGACAATGATAAATGAGGTTATAGAATATAATTATAGGATATTTTCCAATATGATTGCTAAATGTCCAGTGGCATATATTGCATGTTAATCATACACTTCAAATTATGATCGATAATTTATATCATTTTTGTCCAAGCAGTGTACAGGTTAGAATCTTAACTCATTATTCGACTGTTTGATACCCTGTTAAAAAGTGGACCCTTTTAGTAATAAATCTGTCTTGAAGAGAGAAGGTTAAAAAAAAAAAATATTTTTTATTAAGTTCCTGACACACCTGGTTAAGTGGTCATTGACAACTGATCTTTGGTTAATTGATTCCTTACAAAAGTAATTGATCTTCTAAAACATGAAAAGTGTTAACATTTTTTTTAAATTGAATTAAATTAAAGGTCATAACCTTGGCAATCAAGTTTATTAAAGTCAAAATATTAGCTAGTCATGTAAACTCTTAAATGTGTTTTTTTAATTCAAAATAGTGTAAATCACCAGTTAAATGATTCTGTTAGGAAACATTCAAACATTTAACTTTTTTCATTATTAATTAAATTTAAGGTCAGCACTTTGATAAATGCTGACTAAATAAAAAAAATCAACATGTCATGTTACCTCTGTAATATGCTTTGTCATTTAACTTGTCTGAATGGTTCTCGGAATGGCTACTTAAGTTTCAAATTGTAAATTTGTATTTTTTCTCATGCAATGTGCTGTTTTTTTTTGTTGTTTTTTTTATTGAATTTTTTCATTCAATTAAGTTAGGAAAAAATTGTCTTTGAAGATAAGAAATTCCGCAAAATAAAACAGTTTGATGAATAATTTAGCCATTTACCTTATTTATGTTTAGGAATAATGGCTGGAAACATACATTTTCTCAATTTTATAATTTCTATTTTTCAGATGGTTGTGATAATTTGTCAACGAATATTCAAATAGGTAGACATTTTGAGTATACTGAAGAGCTTCCACCCAAAAAAAAAAATCAGAACTATTTATTCTTACTATAATTTTTATTTTTTTATTTTCAGGAGATTGTTTATATGAAAGCAATACATACAAGGTAAGTCAAAATACATTGAATGAGTTACCTCCCATGTTTCATAGGAAAGAAGGAATGAGTTACCTCCCATTATTGATAGAGACCAGGGATTTTTAACCCTATTAATTCAGTCATTTGGAATAAAGCTTCTCTATGATGACTATATTAATGCCTGAATGCCTTAGTCTTTTCAATGAATTATACTTTCAAAATCTAATGATATGATGAGTACTACTACTGGTAAAGATGAAAGATTCCCAAATATCTTCTCCTTTTCAAGTATTTCATTCTTATAATGAGCATACATTTCTTTATGCTTTCTATAATTATATCTGTCAAATAAATTGACAATAAAAATGGGGAATGCTTCAAAAAGACAACAACCCAACCAATGAGCAAAACACAGCAGAATGCCACCTATGAGTCTTCAATGCAGCGAGAAAAATCCGCACCTGGAGGCGTGCTTCAGCTGGCCCCTGAATAAATATGTTTACTAGTTCAGTGATAATGGACTTGATACTAAACTCCGAAATATATAAAACAAAAGGAAATTAAAAAAGGCACTATTTTTATTGGTTATAAAGGTAAGAATTCAGCTGGTCATCAGATCAAAAAGGAGTATCCTTCCAGTAATTCTTAGACATCTTATAAATTTCCAAGAATTAGCTAAACACTATGTTTAATATGATTGATTTAGAAGACATGTTATGTAGTTTATACAGTATCTAAATTGGTTTTTTTAAAGGTATAATAATAATAATAATAATAATAATAATAATAATTCTTTATTTAAAGAGGGTTACACAGTTAGCTATAAAGCTAATCTTCCCTGAGGCCCTCATGAAATACAATGAAATAATACAAACAATTACAAAATATCAAACAGACACACATACATGAATAATGAAATAAAAAATTGTCATGAAGTATACAATTTTCACAACAGGTAAACATTACAAATTCACATATGACATATATTTATAGTAATAACATCAACAATAACAAGTTTGAGTAAGTGTGTGAAAATAATTATGCATATAAAAAACACAGCTTCTTAATGTTCCAACCAGTAATTTTTTAAATCTTTTTTGAATGAGCTTGTACTTGATGTTGATTTTTTCAGGGATATTGGTAAATTATTCCATAAAATAGATCCTGAATATATAAAAGATTTTTTATAAAGCTCTGTTTTGGCTTTTGGAATTTGTAAATTTTTGCAAGAGGCATTTCTCAAACAATATTGCTTTATTTCTGGCATTTCTTTAAATTTTTCGGTGAGATATACAGGGGCTTCATTTTTAAGGCATTTCTGCATCAAAACTGATTTGTGGTATGAGATTCTGTTCTCTACTGTCATCCATTCAAGCTGTTTAAACAGTGGAGCTGATGATGAAAGTGGATCAGCATCTAAAATAATTCTTGCAGCCCTTTTCTGCAATTTTATTATTCTGACTAGCTCATTTTTAGCACAACCACTCCAAATAATACAACAATAATCTATCAGTGGGAGAATATACCCATTATAAAATAATTTTCTTGGATCAATATTTAGAAATTTCTTGATTTTAGAGAGTAAAAAAAGTCTAGATGAAATTGATGAACATAAGTAATTAATATGGCCTGTCCAGGACAGATTAGAGTCAATTCTAACACCTAAAAGTTTTTCAATTGACGATTTTTTAAGAATATTATTTTCAATAGTTAGTACTGGTTCTGCTTGATTTAAACGCAGCCTTTGTCTTGTACCTATAACCATACATTTCGTCTTTTCCGAATTTATGAACATGCTATTTTCATGACACCATTTTTCAACACATATATATCTTTTAGTTATAAGATATCTTACTTAGTTTTTGAGATATCTGAATAAGTTGACAAGATATCTCATTTATAAGAATTCTTATAAAAAGATACACTGGTTCATCTTATTTGATGTATAAGCTATTGTTTCTGATTTTCAAAAAATCTCAATCAGCTTATAAGATATCTTTATAATTTAATGAGATATCTTGAAATTGAAATGATTATAAAACAGCTTGCCATAAATAGCTCTCATAGTTGAGGTCATGATAATGATACCTAGTGTGTTATTTATGTAATGGTTTTGGACTCAAATACTAACCTTTAGGATTATTGAAAATATATGCACAACAATGATATTTACTTAAATAATTTGTAAATTTATTCAAAACACATTTTCTACCCATAAATTATAATTTAAAATTGCAAAAAATCATCAGCCTGTAGTAAAATTAATGACATATTTTACATTACTCCACAGTGCATTATGCATAGTAGGGTTTTTACCCAGAAGCTGTTAAATAAAAACTGGATACCTGCAACTTTGAACTGAATCAACTGTAATCAGATATAATGTAAATGTAATGTCAACCTAAGTAATGAATTTTAATTATCGGTTAATGAATTTATGTATATCACATAATAGTGTTGATATTTTCACTTTGATGTTGTTAAATAGAATTATTTGTTCCATAGTTTTATCAGGAGACAATGGTCCTCAACATTAAAGACTTCTTAACTAATTTGCATAATCCTGGTCAAACCTGTGCTTAATCTTATTACAATGTCAATACATCCTCACTCAGCATTGTTTGATTTTTGGATCAAAATTGGAAATTTGCATAAATATTAAATCTGTTCACTTTCATAAGTATGGAATTGTTTGGAAAGTCATTTTTCAATTATTCCAAACTTGGTGGACAGTTTTGATGTTTGTCTTAAATTCAGCCTAAAAATGCTGGAACTGCTTTGAATACAGTTATTTCATAGTGCATTTCTTTTAGTCATATATTGAAATAACTACATTGTAGTTGCATTCCTCAACTTGCTATTTTAGGCATGAAACATGAAGAAATAAATTTGGAAAGGGTATAAAAGTAACACACTGCTCACACTAGGGACTGTATTCATAGACAGCGAAAAACAAGAGAGAATAACTATGTTCCCGGACCTGTTAATGTATACATGTATAGAAAACTTATCTGAATGACTTGGACTTATTTCACAAATTAACTTATTTTCCTACCAGACAAATACTCTTAAGTAGTGAACATTTCAATTAAACTTGCATTTGTTTTGATCTTAATTTTGTTTGTGACAAGAAGTCCTGTCTTGTACTTTGTATTTGTAATTTTCATAAAGTTTTTAGAACATGCTTATTCATTGAAAGATTAGAACTGACAGATTTATGATGTGTTAGTTATTATTTAGGTTGACATAACTCTTTATAAAGAAGATGACCATCTATACCACATTGAAGAACATATTGAAGATGTCTGTCTTTGATTACACCCTGCATTATACAAGGTGCAGTTTAAATTTGTGAAATATGCATGTCTTTTCATTAGTATACAATAGATGTATAATTGTGCACTCAGTAAGGACAACATATATAATGCTTACATGTATCTTTTAACTTTAGGGTTTCCCTAATATATAATCTTTGAATATTTTTTTTTCAAACTAAAATTCTTCAAAATACCCCCAAGTTAAAAGTATGTGATTATAATGTTTGGAGATATTCTGCTTTAAAATGATTTATTTGGTTCCCGCTTTGGCTAAATGTAGATTGGTATCCATCCAGGTTAATTTTCATGTAGTGTTGCAATGGGAATTTGAATTGTAATTTGTTAAAACAAGAATTTCATCAATGATCTAAGTGCTAAGATTTGGCATACCAAACATAACACATCTCTTTTATCTAAGTAATAGTTGTAGAGGAACCAGAATTAATTATAATGGACATTTTGTAAAACATAAAGTGATAGAATTGTTTATCCTTTCAAAATTGTATTGAAGCATAATTTGTGAAATATCATTCTTAAAATATATGAGAGACAGATTGAAATCTTAACACTGCAAACATTCATCACCTGATAAGCCAACTTGTAGACATCAAACAAAATGATCAAGTGTCTTAATCCTCAAGTTGTCTTTAATATTGATAATGCTATTACATCATTACGTTTTGAAGAGGGTATGATATTTCCCTAACAAACAAAGAGTTTATATATTCTTATCTGGAATATTATGAATAGGCTGTCAGTATTTCAATAACTGTTTAGTTTGTTGCTGGAAGATATAATTTTTTGAAGAGGGTGAACTGACATTATTAGGTTGCCAAATGTGCGACTGATCTATTTGTCTTTTTTAACAATACAATATGTTTATATAAACTTATTCTCTCTGGGTACTTTGGCTTCCTCTAATAAAAACTGACCACTATGAAATAGCCAAAGGTGCTGAACTTGCTGGGGCTAACCCCAATCAACCAGTCAATTAAAACTAGTACTAAATACTTATGTTTGAAATTTAATAAAAATCATATCTGGAAATTGACTTGGTCCTTCCTTTTGATAATTAAAAAAAAAGGGAAGAGAAAGAAAAGTTTGATAATTAAAGAAAAAGGGAAGAGAAAGAAAAGTTATTGTTTGTATCTTTTAATAAGATTTTATTGATTAACATTGAAATGTCTTTGCTTATGTTATAAATATTGACTTTCAAAGAGGCTAGTCTTTACTACATTGTACTTGTCACTGAATCAATACATTTGTACTTGTTAGATAAGTAAGGGTAGTGGAAAAAACATTGATCATTGCAATCAATTAATTTAAATTTAAACATATTTATTTAGAGTGGATTGGGAAACAAGTTTTGCAACTTATATTAATCCCTCTCCACTTTGCGGGTGCGAGTGCTGCCTTGTAGCGGCATTAGCCTACTCTTTTTCGAAATCTACAAGGGTGTCTTTAACGTGCAAAAGATATGGCTCTCTCTTAACACGGGTCAGCCATTTATCGTCCCTTTCCGACGGACTATCATCGTTTCCTCAAGACCATACTCGCAAATGGTGTCAAGGGAGAGCCGAAAATTGAGTTCCTGAAATTTTCATCCCAAACGGGAATCGAACCAGGAACCTTTGTGTTAGTAGTTCGATGCACTAACCACTACACCACGGCTCTCATTGCAATCAATTGAAAATCAGGATGATTTTTTTCATGTCATATATTAATCTGTAGGTAAATCAGAAGATTAGGGAATAAGAAGTTGAATTCCAAACTTGTAGGCATAGAAAATGTCTGGTATAGGTTGTCAGAGAAAGTGATGGGAATTAAGCCAGGTTTACAGTGCAAAGCCGCCTATACAAATAAATGTATTTGCAAGTTGATTGCTGGTAAAAAAAAATAGTATAAGAAAAAGGCAATAGATTACCATTGATAGTTAGTCTTTAATACTGTTATTCCAATGGTAACAAAACTTACAAACTTTAAGGTACAATAATTGTTTTACTGGGTAATGGGTAATTCAACAGATACATGTAACCAAAGCACATTTATTGAGAATATTATTTTTATATAAAAAATCATGAAGTTATTATAATTATACTGACACTTGTCCTTTAATCATGGACGGCAAAAGTTTGAGTAAAAGGTTTTAAGTGTCAATATTGTGTTTTTTACTGTAACAAATTCAGATTTATCGCCTGCATTTTTTTTTTGTCATTTTAGACCAAAATGTGATTTTAATTTTTGCAAAAGAGAGAAAAATCTTATTTAATTCATAAAAAAAAAAATGTTAGTTGAAATTAGTGCGATAATTACGCTGTTGCCATTTTTTGCGATAATGAAGACATCTTAATCATTTCTGAATTAACAGTATCTTTATGAATGGAAAGAATCTGTAGTGAAGATGATGAGATGTACTATTACAGGAGGCCTTGGACATATTTTATGTTTTAGTAGCAGATTAGACTCTACACAGATTTAATTGTTTGTCACTTTCTTCAAACTTTATAGTTGTACAAGGAATTAGACGTATAGAAGATATTGTATGCCTCATTAGGTTCCTATAAATTTTATGTTAACATTTTACACCTTCAAGACATTAATTTGTAAAAACTACCACCTTAAGATGATAAAGTTGTAAGGATCAGACACTTTAACATAGGTCGTAATGTTTATTTCAACAAAAGTTGTCTATTAATACCTACAGTCTGCAAACATTTACTTTGTAATTTGACTTTGTGACAATTGGTCTTCTTTTTTCATATTATCCGCCATGGGGAGGGAACAGCCTTAATTTTAAATATTTTGTAAATAAAAAAATCTTCAATTTTAAAGGGCATTGAAATAACAGATATAAAAGTTAAACAAAATCTTATAAGCTACAAGACAAAAGAGGCTGAGTGTACCAAAGGGTAAAAAAGCAATATTTTGAAGAAAAACCTATAATGAAAAAAAGAATTTGACAAAACTACAGTACACAATTTAAGCAATAGTTAGGAAACCTAAGACTGCAGAATAAGTTCCATATAAGATGACAGGTCATTTGAAATAGCTTTTAAATGCCACAGTGTTATAATTAAGGTATCAGCAAATGCTAAGTTTCAATTTACTCTGGACAGTAAATACCGTACATACCAGTATTTATGAAAAAAGAATTAAAGACTAATAAATTTTATAAAGAGTGCTATCAACAGATCTTCATATTTTTTTTAATTGATGATAATATTCATAATTGCAATATTTGATAAACTTGCATGTGAACCTTCCTTATATCGAGTTTAGATGTAACTGGTTGTAGATACACAGCAGCCTGTATCTCACAGGTAGGAAAGAAGTAAGTATCAGTACACAGTAAATGTTGACTTAATCCTTTAAGGAAGTGTTTTATTTCTCTTGTTTTAACATTAAAATGGTGTAAGCTGACAAGTTTTGATTCAGGCTCAAGTTGTTTATGCAATAATGATTGTTTTGAGTGAATGTTTGAATCAGGTTACATGTTGTGAAGACAGATTTTGTTAGGTGAAATCATTGCTGTAGATGCTGTAAAAAGAGTATACTAATCTAAGTTTTCTTTAGTTTTTTTGCGTTCGTTGTTGGATTCTACTATGTCATTGACAGTCTGTTATACATTTTAATATTTTTGTGCTAGAAACAAAAATCTGTAAATATATGGACAGTTCACCCTGTCAGAGTCAGAAGGTTTTCTTTTGTACAACTAATAAAGTCAAATAAAGTGGCAAAGAATAATATCTATGTCAAGTCTATTTCTTCTATTTTAAACTATTATACACCACATATAAAGTATCATTGGTTGTAATATATCAATGCTATTGTCATTGAAATAGTACACATTTAGCCAGCTGAAGCCTGCCTCTGGATGCGGGATTTTCTCCCTGTTTTGAAGACCCATTGGTGGCCTTAGGCTGTTTCTGCTCTTTGGTTGGGTTGTTATCTCTTTGAAGCATTCTTCATTTCCATTTTCCATTTTATTTAGAATATTATAATCCATCTCATAACATTTTGATGTACAGTTACAAAAATATTACCCAGTCTGCAATTAATTCTAAACAAGTAACAGTTAAAAATAGTGACTTTATTGGAACCTTGCTTTATTAATTGTTGTATATGGTATTTGACATACAAATTGCGGATTGATAGGATTTCATTTTTAGTGATCATTATCATGCTTCAATTCAATATTAGATTAATAAAACCCTTTTATTATCTTTTCCCAATGTTTGTTGAACATTCAGGATACCTAATATTATTCTATTTTTCAAACAATATTGTGGTTATTGATTTTGAAAGACAGATGATCAGTTAATACATATTGTCATTGTAATTTGATTTGTTATATTCTTGGTCTTACCAATATTATCTGTATACATGTACATGTAAATAGTCATTGACCATTAACCTAAGCTATTAAATTGTTAGAATGTGTAAATTTAGTCCATTATTGTTACATCATGATGGAGTTCTAGTTGTAATAAAGTTATGTTTGAATTGTTTAGCATTGTTAAGGACTCAGTGTGATAAATTAACAATACAAAGAATTTTTATTGATATTCTAAAACCAGATTCATTGTTGAAGTGGTTTAAGGACAATAGTAAGTTCCCCGATTACACCCTTTTTAATTTACTTTAGGATAGAGAGAGGGAACAAAGTGGTTTTGTTTGTTTAACTAACTGTTTGCTCTAATATAGTTACAACATTGGGGGTGTGCCTAAGTGTAAATAGCCCCTTTCATATTGACAATGAAAGGCACAGACTCCACTAGAGTCTGTTTGATTAAATTATAAGAGATAGCAAGTGTATGTAAAGCTTAAGGTTATCAAGTTCACTAGCGATTTAATTGGATTTGCAGTAAAAGACAATTTATACTTTGTACAACAGGAGCATTGCATACAGTAAATCCTTTGTCCACCAACTTGCAGCAGAGGCCATATTTAACCTTTTTTTTTTTCTCTAGCAAATTATCACTTTCTTTAATTTCTTATTGGGGCTATTTAAAATTGACCCTTTTATGACAAGATTGAAATAGCTATTAAAAAGTTAGTTATCAGACTGGATTTATTGAACAGATGGACATAAACAGGATACCAGTAACAAATATTCAAATAAACTTAGCAATAAAATGGAAGGAGAATACTGTAAATCCTGAATTTCCAATTTTATTTTGACTCTGAAAAAAAAGATTCCATTTTTTTCTGTCCAATTAATAAATTCATAGTAAGATTATCTTACGAAAAAATTTAAAGTTTTCTCCTTGAAGTGAAACGATTCATCTCGAGTCTCAGAGTCATTGAAAAATCAGCAAAATAATATCAAAGTTTGTGTCTGTACGAATGATTGATTGATTGCAGTCTTATATCCAGCTACAAATATTACATGTATATTCAAGAGGATAAAATGTTAATAAGATACGAATATACCCTGCTTTGTGATATATCAACATACTGAGTTGGATTTAATATGTGCTTAAGCTCACATTAGTAAATGGTGCCTGAAGGAATTAAGACATGTCCATCCTGATAAACAAAGATTCTGATCTAACCAGTTTGAACTTGAAAGTCTTTGGTGTGTTCAGGTCGATTCAGGTGACCTTAAGACTACCAAGGCTGTTTTTCTGCAGAATAAAAAAATTGATGTACTTTGTTGACATGAGTAAATGATGGAGGGAGTCACTTTTCAATGAATGCTGTAAACCATCAACTAACATTTAAAAAAATAAATCATAAAGCTTATTAAATATCAATTTATACATATAAGCCACTGAACTAGATTTTATATGACACAACAATGATTGTTCTCATATTTGTCATTCATAAAAATATGCAAACTTTTAAATAAAACATAGACAAATGTCTGCAATGAATAAAAATATCTGTTTGCTCGATTTAACTCAGAAAATAGTATATAATGTATAGTAAATGCATGTGGCTTTATGTCATTACGATTGAATGAATATGTTGCATTCATTTGAAATTTAATATTAGCCCATTGGGCACATGGTGCAATGAAATTATACAATATAAGGCATGTTCTTGTTTAAAATTGTTACAAATGTTTTGTTAGTTTGTCTGAAGAAATTAGTCACATCAACAGTTTTTAACAAAATTGACAATTATTTGTCAAAAAAAGATAGGTTTAATAGATTTATGATCGGTTCTGCATTGTTTATAATGCAAAAAAAAATAGTTTGACATATGAAAGCTGGAGATTATGTTTCTATTTACTTACTTAAAGGACAGTAAAACTGTTCCTTTGAAATATCAACAGTCAGAAGCTTCAATCTTTGAATCCATAAAGTACAGGTACATAAGATAAAGTACAAAAAAGGAACAAATCAGGAAGATCACTGACTAATGGTATGATAGATCAGATACATAGCTGTAATTATTATCAACAAAATTGTACTGAAATACAATGTATTGCAAGATATTTAGCATGTTCTTGTCTTAATTTGAATCAAGTTTTATGTTAGCTTGTCTTCAGAAATGACACAGAACAACAGATATTTGCTGCCTGTAGAAAATGAAAGCAAACTCAGAATGCTATATGGGATGTTACAAAATCATGCTGTCTCACTCTTATCAGCAGCTTGAAGGCACTTCATAAAAGATTTCATTCAGAAATTTGATAAACAATACAAGAAAACAAAACAGGAAATATTTGACACTCAGTCCTTATTACGAAAATTAAAGTACAATTTATAATTTTAGGTTTCTATAATTCTTTATCAATTCATCAAAATTTTGATATGTTGGTTAGGGACTAATTTTTTTATTTGAAAGTGTAGCAAAATATTAATCATAGCATTAAATGAACTTGGCTTGGTAGACTCATTCAGTCCTCAAAATCCTGTTTTAGTTTGAACATAGGTATTTTACAGGCGATACAATTTATCAGAAGAAAATTGATACATACATCAAGGGTATGAATTTACTATATAAAAGTTGAAAAACAAACAAAGTATAATGTCATGATAAGTTCACAATACCAACAATTAATGTCCGTTCAGATACAAACAAACAAACTATTATAATATTAGTATTATTAACCTGTTATTCCAACATTGCCCCTATAAATCTTACTTTCACCCGGTCAGTAAAGTGGTCATTTAAGTTGTATATTTCATGTCCATAGCATTGTTAAAAGTAGGTTTATGCCCATTGTAAGTCCCTAGTCCTCCTAGGATGAAAAGAAAACAAACAGAATTTATTGCATATTGAAGCAGATAGACTAGATAGCTGGAATCTGAGAGGATAATTTCAGCCTGGACACTGTCAACTTGTCAGCGATAATATGATACACTGGCTACTTGATAGTGTTACTTTATAGTCATATATTATAAATAAATTGTTAAATGAGAGGGTTTGAGCAGTGTTGATATGAAAAATTGAAATGAAGCCTTGTAATTTTAAAGTTTTAATTGAGATTTCCTTTCAATTGATAAAAAATTGAGCATATGTAATTGATATGGAAAGTGTTACTCTGTCTTATATTGAAAGGATTTTTTTTTCATTAAAAGCTAGTAAAGGATATGAAAACAAAACAATGTTGATAAACATAGAAAATAAATAACCTAAATGAAATATCTATTTAATCCAAGCTTAATCCAAGACTTATTAGATACTGGTACATTAACATTGTTGAGGATGAATACCATTTCTTTATAAATTGTTTGCTGAAGGACGACCTTGAAGCAACAATATAAAGTAATCTTACTTAAGATGTCTTTGATTGTGTGCTTTTTTAACCTAAACCCATGAATCTTAAATATAATGATATCCAACAAAATTATAGAAATTGGACCAATGGATTTTTGCCTGACATGTTTTTTTGATTTACATATGTATGTTAGTAACTTTATACCACATGTTTTACATTGATTTAATTACATTTTTAGATATGCATGCATATATAGGGTGTATATATATTTTAAATACTTTAAAACTGTCACATTTTAAATGACAATAAAAGATTTCTGTGATTTGAAATGAAAAGTCAATGAGCCAATGTGCACCCTAGAGCTGATTTCTTGTCTGATAGATCAAAGCAAAATCAAGCTTAAATTTTTTTAACAGACTTCTCTCTGTTAGATACAATATATATAAATAAACTAGCATAAAGATGATGTTTAGTTGTGGTTCAGAATTCTAATGGTAATTTTTTTGGCAGTCTTAAACTATCTGTCAGAGTGATATGTAAACACAATTTTATTCAGTATTACCAGTATATTTAGTCTCCAATACAATATATGATGCCTTCTTCATACTGTAAATTCAGATATGATCAGGTGCATTTATTATTGTCATTTTGACTTTTTAGACTACAATGGGATTTTAATTTTTGCATTATTGAGAAACATCCTTTTAAACTCATATAAAAAATTTCAAATTGCAAGGTTAAATTAATGCAATTATGACCCTGTCCCATTTTTCGCAATAATAAAAACATTGCAAATTATTTCTGAATTTACACTAAGTGGAAGGTCAGATTTCCTTTTTATCAGTCATTTTTATCCGAGTTATTATTGACCTATGGTGGACACATATTTTTTCTAATGTTGGTCATCTGTTGCTTTGCCATCTATGTGACATGTTGAATTTGTCAATTGTCCTGACCATTTGATTTTGTCATAAACTACATTGTCTTGTATGAGGTTGTCACCTTGCTAATTGTTCATGGGACAGGTAATAATTTGTCACGCCTTATATCTTGGACAAGTTTAAATGAGATTTAAGATATCCAGACTTTATTATTTGACTGGTCAGTGAACCAAAAGTGACCACAACTTCATTCAGTTCAAATGATTTATCAATAAATGAACTGCGGGTGAATATTGGGATTAGCTCTGTTGTCTTGTGTGACAGTAAACTGAAACACTTTTAAACTACAATGAAACAGTTTTATTTTTAATACCCAAGAATGAAATCATCAGTTAAACCTGACAAAGTTTAATGACGTTGGTCTTATTTTCAGAAATTTTTTGTGATGCTTTTTTATTAATATGAATATTTCCACAAAAAGTTTTCACAAAAAAAAACTAGCATTCAGGAATAGATATCATCCATTATAAGTATGTAGAATGCTCTTGCATTTTAAGGTTCATTGTTTTAAAAAAAAAAAAAAAAAATGGCAATACTAAATTTTTGAATTTACTGTTTATAGACAGAAACTGTAAACAGGAAAAGGATCAGTAATACAAGATCTACAAAACATCAATTTAGTCCATATAGGAGTTATAATTTTCCTTTAAAAGATGATTTTTGATGAATATAAGTTTATTTATTTTATCTGTAAACAGTAATGCAAATATTGCTACTATGATCCGATCGGTGACCCTGACACTAAAGGAATATTTTATTATTTCCCTTGATTTAACTTGAATGCTTTCAAAAAGATGTATATATTTATGTATTTGAAAATATGATTTTTTTTTTCTCTAAATAAAAAATAAATAAATTTATTACATTGGTTGCAATGAATTACATTGATTTCCCAGTTAGATAAATACCGATAATTTCACATGTGAAATAAACGTGGGTATTTCACTCTCTGACGTCATACAACAATAGGCGTTGTCAAGACGTTGATAACGTCGAAACAAAACATGCGTAGGAAAAACATATAGTTCCTTACGTTTTCTACATTAATTTCATAAAAAAAGCAATTTGACAATGTAATACAAAATGTACAACTAATCGCCGTATTTGAATATAAAAAATAAGACAACTTGTGACCGAACGCCACTATGGATTAAACTCGTGCTGCGCACTCGTTTAATCCATGCGTCGTTCGGTCACGCGTTGTCTTATTTTTTTATATTCACATACAGCGATTAGTTATACTATAAATACTGTAAAGATAAACAGATTTTTTTTGTCAAAATCTCAGGTCAAAATAGTCATTCTGAATGAGGCTTTTTGAAGGCTCTTGTTGGATGCTGGTTTTGACTTACCAAATTTAGCAGGACAATGTATTTCACAAATTTGGTAGTAAAATAGCTAAAAGACTTCTTTGATCATACTAAATGGTATTTGTAAAAATACCCCCTTTCATCATTTTCAAAATCATGCATTATTTATCCATAAAATAATTCTTGGTATATGATTATCTTTTTCCTCTACTGTACTTTACATAGTTTAAAAGGATCAAGTAATATAATAATATCTACAAAAATATAATATTAAAAATGCAATATCCTCATCTCCAAACAATCTTATCACTTCAAAGGTTACTTTTACTGATCAATCTGATGTTTAAGATATCTATCTGTTAAATTGGTGTCAATCAAACATAGAAATATATTACTTGAAAGTGACACAATCATTGATGAAATCTATGCTGTCATAATACACAAGTGTTGACATTTTACCTTAATCTGTTTCTATTTGAACTAAATCATACACCTGTTGTTAGATTTCTGTTTAATTCAGAAGAATAAGCTTTTTATACATGAAATTAGAGGGAGGTTTCCTTCATTTTTTTTTCATTTACAAGTAACATCTTGAGCTGATGGAATTCTCAGGAACAAAATAAAGGAGCACAGCTTGATACATTTGAGTCCAATGATCTCTTCAAAATCATTGATTTTATGATGGTCAGTGTTCCAAAAAAAGAATTTCTTGCAGTTACATTCAGATGGAGATTTTATTAAAGAGGTCCTGCATCATTAAGACATTGTGCTTCTGAAGGTTATCGAAATGATAGTTTTAAACATAGACTCAAATTTAAAATATGTCGGATATCTTTTTTAAAGATAGTTCTTGTTATTTTAAAATTTTACCTGAAAACATAAGAGCAGAGAAATATTTGACAAAGAAACTAATCAGAAAACAAAAATTATTAGGAAGCTATATTCTCTGCTTTTAATATTGAAATTTATAATGTTGATTTTCATAGGTTAGATCAAGGGTCATTTAATTTTGAAAGATGCAATCAATCTGTCATTTGAAAAATGTCCTCTAACATTTGAAGTGAAGTCTTTTAAAAAGTACTTGAAAAGTTCAACATTATTCAAAATGAATTCATGGTATGTAGTATTTGCTTTTTTATTTTGATATATTTTCAATAAAGTTCAAAATAGATATAGGAAGATGTGGTGTGAGTGCCAATGAGACAACTCTCCATCCAAATAACAATTTAAAAATTAAACCATTATAGGTTAAAGTACGGCCTTCAACACGGAGCCTTGGCTCACACCGAACAACAAGCTATAAAGGGCCCCAAAATTACTAGTGTAAAACCATTCAAACGGGAAAAGTCCACCTTTGAATTGTACTTGGAAGAAAAGTGATGTATTAAAAATTTTCACAGTAAATGAGTTATTGGACAGATAGGTAATTTTCAGAATTTAAAAATTTTTGAAATTGTTAACTTTTGAACATTTATGCTAAATTATTAGGTTTTGACCTAGATTTCAAAGTTTGACAACAATGGAAATAGGATAGTCTGACATGGAAGTCCTATGGAAACGTTTTCTTGTTTCATAAGGAGAACAGAGGTATAAAAGTATAAGACTTTGTATAACTGGCGTTCAAATATAGCTCTAAATTTTGCTGATCAATATTTATTAGAAATAATTTAAAAGCTGCATCCCGGTTTGGTACAAAATTTCAATAGAGAAAAAAACAGGACCTTGATAAATTTCACTATATTTATCGACAGTATCCATTAAGACCTACAATTCAAGGCGGGTATTCAGACTATTGTAAAAGTTATTTTTAGAAGGTAGCCTCAAGGTTTCAATGCTCACTCAGTAACTTGTACTTTAAATATGGTGCGATTTATTCATTTTAAAACACTTAACAAGGGCAGCTTTACTTGTATGGAACATATAATAAAATGATTATCAGATTTCCATCAATTTATGTGCTGTTTTATCGATAAAAATACAATTTTAGAGTCATTAGGATTCACAATCTGTCCATAAACCTCTTGTAAATAGAGTTTGTTTGTTTGAAAATCTCTATTTAAATCTGTATTGATATAGGTGTTATTTCAAGCTTTCTTCTGAAATGTAATAGTTGATATTGGGAAAACAAGTAGCAGTTTTTATACCCTGTTGGTGGTCTTGTATTTAGTCCAAAGTTTATGGCTTTTAACTTGAATCATTTCAAAATTATGCATGAGATTTAAGAATTTTAAAGATATCATTACATGAAATGTATATATTGTAAAGACTAAGGACATTATACTAACAAGTGTGGTTTTATTGCTTTGTTTGGATGCTGTCTTATTAACATACCCACTATATATCTCTATTATGTGTATGTACGCTCAGCATGCTCTGCACATTACAATATCATTGCAACAACTCCTTTAGGGGCTAGCAGGGGCTCTATTGCAATGCTAAACTGTCCCTATATATCCAACAATGGCAGATCCAGCCACTTTTTAAAAGGCAAAATTCCTATCTCAGGATAAAAAAACTATATGTCACCATTCAAATGCATTGATCATCCAAAAAAGGGGGGTCCAACCCCCAGAACCCCCTCCTCTCTGGATCTGCCACTGACCCATCTTCTTTGTCCAGTGGCAATCAAATTTTGTGTACACTTTATTGCTGTCCAACCTCTCAGCAGATCATATCAAATGTTATTTGTTAAATTATTTTTAAACTTATTATTAATCGCTATTTTGTGCATTTTTCCTTTGATCTTTTTTTGTGATAATTTTCATATCATGCTTCTGGCTTGAGATGAAAAAATTATCGCTAGAAACTAAGGAGGCCATGTGGCGTTGCTAACGAAATTGACATTGAAATTGACAATGTCGTCATAGGTAAAATAGCGATAAACAAATTATCATTGGTCATCTCAACTCGATTGCTTTTATCACTTTCGCTGTACCAGCTCAAGCGAGAAAATCAATCTCGTTGAGAAAATCAACGATAATCTATAAGTATGAAATGTGTAACACTGGACATTAGGAAAACAACAGTCAATCAGTTATACAATTATTCTTATGACTACAAGTGAACTGGATCAAGTCACATGCTGCCCCTCAAGAAATAAACCTCTTTTTTGGTCAAGTAATTCAAGTTTTTCATATTTATAAGAACTTTCATTGAATGCAGATTGTAATTTTCTTCTCTGAGCTGGAACTATTCATCAGGCTATTGTAAATGGGATAAAATAAAAAATAGTACATATATGAATATTATCATTTCGTCTTGAACATGCATGAAATATTTACCACTGGACATTTAGCAACCAGAATCAATCAATATTATCATTAATCAGTCTATTGCTATTGGGAGTTGCTAAATGTACACATAATTCTTATTTGGTAACATACTAAATGATTTTCACAGATAAAACAATTTTGCTGATACCATTATAACATTTTGTGTTCTACATTTCAAATGTATGTCAGAATGTGTTGAAATATGACAAGTGACTTTACATATATGTGTAAGATAAAAATGATTGTAAAAGAAAGAAAAGAAAAAAATGTCAAAATACAAACATTTCTTTTGAAATATAGATCTTTGTAGATACTTAGCTGTTTTTATCTTCTCACTTTGTACATTGCTCTTACACGAAACTAATTTGTTTGAAAAAGCCAATTAGAAAAACTATAAAAGATTTGAATAAAATTACTCTATGCTATTGTTAAAAGTCGTAAATTGAATACATGAAACTCATTGGTGGCATGTGACTTTGGCATTCCAAAGATCTGTATCTGTACACCATTTAAAATTTTTAACAGTGCTAAGCTTCAGCTTGACACAGTATTTCCAAATCAGATATGTTTAAAACACTGTTCATGACTGACCTATGGAAATATTAATCAGATATGGAAAACACCTTTTCTTCAACGTATCTCGAAAAAAAACAGTAACATATGTAATTAAGTTATAATTGGTTGAAACAAAATGAATGCTTTTAAATATTATTTCAACTAATACAGCACATAATCTTTCATGGTTATTAATTTGTACTTACAGATCCCTTGTTAAGCTTACAACCACAGTTTAATATATATAAGATTTAATTTACAAGACTTGTTTTAATTTCCATTTTAGCTTTGAATGAAGAAACCACATGTGTGGCCCTATTTTGCTTCGAAAAAAAAAGGTTAAATGTTGCTTTTGTTCTTTTAATTGTTGAAACTCTTTATAATTTGAGATTTCAAGCACATTTATATATTGCTCTTCAATTACTGAAAAAGGTGACCATTTGAAATATATTTATAAAGCTTTTGCTTACATTGTCCAGTGTAGAATAACAGAATCAAAAGAAAGTAATAGTTTTATAAAGGAGATTTGTTATTTCTCATCTGACATTATTTTGTCAATGCACTGTATAAAAATGGCTGTGTAAATGCTGAAAGGAAATAATATATCCAAAATTCTGAAAGTTGCTTTGCTCTTTTTATACAAACTTCTGATTAAATATGATAACTGTATATATTTTATGAGATCATAGACCTAGTTTAATTTCTACAGAAGTAATTGATGATGCATTTTTGATTTTTTTTTAGGTAAACATTAATGCAAAGTCATGCAATTGTTTACACTGAATGCAAAGTTTGTTCTTTGAAGATTATGTGAAAGTTAGATTAAGTTGATAGTAAAACTGATTTAATTTCTCAATATTGAAACTTGATTGTGAATTTTTTTGTAATGATATTCAACTTAGTAGATAAGTTGCACTTTCTAAATATTGCTGAATCAGAAACCATGTGACTTGAAATCAGATAGATTTGGAAAACAGTTTATGGTCGTATTTTATCACAAACATGCTTATTATACATGTTGTATAAAAAAAATCAGAACTTTCTTTAAAAACTGTTTTTCACACCCATTTAAGCATTTGAAAAGGATAAGAAAGGAAGGTCTTAGATGAAATGGGTTGAAAGAATAGGGAAAATTTCCCAAATCACTGAATATAATTTAAGCTGTACAACATTATGACAGATCATGTACCGTATAGCTCTTATTACATGTCAATGTTCCCTCTAATGTTTTGTTTTCACTATATTTTGTTAAAATGGCCTAAAATTTCAAAAAAAAATATTGTGCATACAAAGTGAAAGATGCATGTGAGGTTGCCCTGAAATTGCTGAATAACTTAACAAGATTGTCCTTCAATATTTTTTGGTTTGATAACTATTATAAAAAGGCTTGTAAATTAGAATAAAGTTATTGAATGATCATATACTATTGTTTCATTGTCATTGCAATACAGATGTTTTATTAATTGCTGTGGTCAGCATTTTTGAAATCTGGACATTACTGTAGAGTGTTTAACAGAATAAGTACTCTGAGCTTGCTTGCAGTGTCTTCAAACCTTCTCTTATATGTTTAATGATCAAGATAAAAAGTTTGGAGAGTTAAAAATGCTAAAAAAACTATTTAATCCTATGCATGTTAACATGTTCCTGAGTTTGTCCTAAGTCATATAAGTCCCCTGATATATCTCAGTTTATTTTTTCTTGTCAAATATTTGGTGTTTTTAATGATTTGCAAACTGAACTTTGGTCATCTTTGATAAGTTTATTCACAACCTTTCCTTAGGCTGATGTTTTTTTTCTTTTGAATTGTTTCCCAGATTGTCTGAACTGTGACCTGTAATTGTTTACAGCCTCGTCCTTTCGTCTTTAGGGTATATTTACAGTTGTCTCAATCATACCACATCTCCTTATTTTGTATGTAGATTGGGGTCTAAGAAAGCTTGATATAAATGATGGTAAAGACAGTCATATGTTGTTATAGGCTGTATGTTGACCTTTAGTTGTCTTGAGTTATTCCTTGGTGTTGTTGAGTGGTTGTTATATTGACATTTACCTTAACAGGAAAGTTAGGATTTCTTCATGACACAATATACATGTATGTACATTACTGAACTAGTACATAATATTGTTTGGGAGCAAGCTGAAGCACGCCTCTGGGAGTTATTTTTCTCTTGCTGTGTTGAAGACCCATGTGTAGCTTTTGATTGTTTTCTGCTCTTTTGACGGGTTGTTGTCTCTCTGCCACATTCACCATTTCCATTTTCAAGTCCTGAGATTAGTGCATCTTTTACCTTAAGGGGACTTTTTACTATGTAGGATTACAAGTTTATCTGTAATGATAATTAAATTCAACTTAACAATAAGTTATATATGGTAAGAGAAGATCAAGGATATTAAAGGTAAACATGCATACATGTATGTTAAAAGCAGTTGAAATATGTCAAGATTGTTAAATATCTAGATATTTATTAAGTTTTTTCACATAAATATGTAAATTGGAAGTCTTTCCACCCTAGCCTATACAATCTTAAGTCATTTTGCCCTTGCATAATTTTAGTTAAGTTTGGTTTGTTTTATTCAAGTCAGTAATCACTATGAATTAATTACTTGTAATACAATAGTGGGTGTGTCACCGTGACCTGAGTAACACGACCTGTGTAATATGACCTCAACAAGTTATCTGGTCCGTTTCACTAGTTTGAATTACATGTATACATGTACATGTACTGAAAATACCTTGTATGTGACTGTCAGAATGTCTCCGTGTAGGACATTGTCAGAGGGAATCATAAATATTCCAGTAACAAGACTTAACATTTCATTTTAAAAAATATCACGGTTGACATTAGGGAGTCTTGGGTCAAGATCTGCCTTATATTCGGAAGGACATGTTATAAAAAAGCGAAAAAATAAAATTTGATTGACCTTCAAATTTCAGCCATAAGAGAGCTTTATTCAGAAAACGCCCTTATGAACATATGAACAAACAGAACAAATATTTGTTGGTTTATTTATTTGGTTAGGTTGCTGTATCAACCTTGATTATCTTTATAGTGTAGCATCTTTGACCAATTTAAAATTTCTTATTTTAAAATTGTTCTTTTTTAATTATTGAATTCAGAAGTTCAGAAAAAAGCAGATATTGGCAAAGTTGCTAAACATGAGACGTTAAAAAGGAAAAAAAGAAGTATTATAGCATTGATATTTATTGAAGACTAAATGAATACAATTTAAAAGAAAAGAAGTTAAAGTCAACCATAAGTAATGAATGTTCATGTGTTTTAATAGTACAAAAAAGGTTAGATGTATCTTCATAGATTATCTAGTATTGATTGACTGGGTGATAATGCCATGAATGAGTTTGATTGTTTCATTTTAGATTAACAATCAGTAGGTGCACTGCATTACTTGGCAAGAATTCCAAGATCAATCTACTCTGATTAAAAGATAGATCAAAATGATTTTATACATGAAAGTGTTGTATTAATTATATCTTTGATATCTAATGTACCATGTTAGGAGATAACTCAACTTCTCTATGCATTCTTGTAACAGTGGTTCAGTGATTAACTAACATGCCTCTTTAAAAGTTCAAATTAAAAGGTATATGAAATTTTCGACACCTTTGTTCATTCAGTTTATTGAAAAAATGTTTTTTAAGACCTTTGTACCCTCTCTCAAGTTACATTTTTTTGTAAGAATTTTATGTTAACATATATTAAATTCTAAACAAATTTAGTATTTAAAAGAATCCCTTTTATTTTTTAGAAGTTGAACAGAATTTTTCCAATATAACAATCTTGTCTTGTAACATGTAACTACTTATTTCAGAGGAACACACTATTATCAACTTGTTTTGTTAGATTAGTGTATCGCATCTATTTTTTTCAAAGGAACATACTATGGTCAATGTGTCTTGTGTGGATGTCTTATTTTGCCTTTTCTTGCCTTGTCTTGCCTTGCATTGTCTTGCCTTGTCTTGTCTTGTTACACTTATCTCTTCTATTTTTTTATAACTATTTATTTTAGAGGAATACACCATTATCAAATGTTTTGATTTATTTAAATTTCTCTACTTATTTCAGAGGAACACACTATGGTCACCTAACAGTTGTTCCATATGTACCTGTGAAGATCCTGTTGTTATGTGTGAGAATGTCAGATGTTCAAGTCCAAACTGTGATTCTAAAAAGGTAGGTCAATAGTGTCAGATGTTCAAGTCCAAACTGTGATTCTAAAAAGGTAAGTCAATAGTGGCAGCTTTTCATTCAAATTGTATTCTTTGATTATTTGTCTTGGCAACAATTTGAGAACTAAGAAGAGTTAGATTGAAAATATTTTTTAAGAAGAAACTCTTAACAGTGTGTTTATATATGGTCATAAGAACAGTTATGCAAAGGCTTGAATGATGACCTCAGAGCACAAAAAGAAGTTTTCATTGCAAAATCTTTCACGCACAAAGAAGAAAACCCAACATTGTAAGTCATGGTAAAAATAAGCTTCCCCTGTGCACAAAAATATTTTGACTGTCAAGCATTAAAGCACAGGACTTTGAAATCTTAGCAATAAAAGTGTTTTAGAGAAGGTCTTTGATGATAGTTGAGTTTAATATATTGCTTAGATTTCTAAGTCCTGTGATGAAAGCCTCTTGAATGTTGTTGATGATTATTGTCAATAAATAAATTGAATCTGAACACTCCATAAATCCACATAAGTAAATGTACAAAAAGGATACTGTCAAGGTCATGGTGAAAATCATCACAAATTGTTTCCTATCAGTTCTGGTGGATTTATATTTCAATATTATGAATTTTGTAACATTATTCTATATATATAAAATTTTCACTAAATATTAGTGCTGCATCAGCAGTAAAATTTTTGGCTTCCATTGGTTTAATTTTTTTTTTAATGGAATAACCTTGATTACTTCTGAAATTTACATTCACTTATATGTTTACGGTATATGTAAATCTTTAGTTGTAACAAGTAAAATGCAGATATCTGGTTGTAAATAAACAAGACGAAACAGAATAGAAGCTTGCTACATAAATGCACACTTGGCTAATTAAAGATTAGCTTCGTGTGAATGTATTCCATTGAAAAGACAATTGTAAATTCAGATTTTTGGCAATTAGACATGGTAGAAGGTGAAATTTCTAGCAAAACATTTAATCAAAGTTACATCAACACATGTAATATCAGTAAATTACGAAATAATAAGTTTTGTTCTTTTCTCTCTGGGGAGAAGCCAAGATGACTGGCATTAAGGTGATGATTCTTTTGAGATTTTCTTATCATTTATAAATTTGTTTTGCAGAATTATAAAACATTATAAACTGACATTTTTTTCATTTATCAACATAAATTACATGTGTAGCTAAGTACATTATGAAAAGTCCTTGTGTCAGCCAAATAATTAGACCTGTCTGTGTAAATGTTAAGCTAAAACTGAAATGTTTGATTATATTCTGGGCATGTATAATTGTTATAGGTTTATTAATTGAATTAGATCTAAACAGGTTTCTTTTGAAATCTAATAAAAAACATAATGCAGCCTTATGGTTAAACAGCAAAATGAATGAGTTATAAAATTTCCAAATCTCTGATTTTTTTTTGTTTTGTGAGGTGAAAGCAGCAATGTAAACTCCTAGCCATAAAGACTCCATCTATTATACATCAATTTCAGATTCCAGACTTTATTTAGGCCGACCCAAATTTTCCATTGATTGACAGAATGTTTTTCATTTTGGCTTATGTTTTAAAAAAAAATAAAGTCTGGACACCAAATGTTTTTTGTTCAGACCGTTGAAAAAAAAATCAGAATTATATGAATAATAGATATTGGTCAATGAAGTGAAGACCAAACAACAGAAATAACCAAAACATGTATTGAGGTCTTTAGATTATGAAATCATATGTATGTATGAAAATTAATACAATATGTTTTTTTTTCCTGTAATTTTGTATGCCCCTGCTTAGGCAATGAGGAGCATTAAGGGTTACCCTTTATCGTCCCATTCCATTTCAGCTCTCTTAGACTTGAGTTTTTATCATCAAAATTTTATTTTACCACTATTAGTGTTTGATGCTGAATGAAAAAGATGTAACTATGAACAAAACTTGAAAAACACTTATGCAAGTTTGACTCTCAGAAGAGAGTGTATGTACTAATTGAGAGATGTTCATGTTTTATTTTTAAAGGGAACAAAATTGATACAATATTACTATTTTATGTTTTGTAGGGAGAATATTTACAGATACCAGCAGAAGGATGTTGTCCCGAGTGTGTACGGAGAATGTCACCTTGTCAGTATGAATCCCAAACAACACCAGTAAGTCAATTTTAGGAAACCAGTCAGATACTGGGTCAGCAGCATATGTAAATTATGAGGATATCAGTTAGATATTAAGTCAGTAGCACATGTAAATCATGAGGATATCAGTTAGATATCAAGTCAACAGCATATGTAAATCATGAGGATATCAGTTAGATATCAAATCAACAGCATATGTAAATCATGAGGATATCAGTTAGATATCAAGTCAGCAGCATATGTAAATCATGAGGATATCAGTTAGATATTAAGTCAGTAGCACATGTAAATCATGAGGATATCAGTTAGATATCAAGTCAACAGCTTATGTAAATCATAAGGATATCAGTTAGATATCAAGTCAGTAGCACATGTAAATCATGAGGATATCAGTTAGATATCAAGTCAGTAGCACATGTAAATCATAAGTATATCAGTTAGATATCAAGTCAATAGCACATGTAAATCATGAGGATATCAGTTAAATATAAAGTCAACAGCATATGTAAATCATGAGGATATCAGTTAGATATCAAGTCAGCAGCATATGTAAATCATGAGGATATCAGTTAGATATTAAGTCAGTAGCACATGTAAATCATTAGGATATCAGTTAGATATTAAGTCAGTAGCACATGTAAATCATGAGGATATCAGTTAGATATCAAGTCAACAGCTTATGTAAATCATGAGGATATCAGTTAGATATCAAGTCAACAGCATATGTAAATCATCAGGATATCAGTTAGATATCAAGTCAGCAGCATTTGTAAATCATGAAGATATCAGTTAGATATTAAGTCAGTAGCACATGTAAATCATAAGGATATCAGTTAGATATCAAGTCAACAGCATATGTATATCATGAGGATATCAGTTAGATATCAAGTCAGTAGCTCATGTAAATCATGAGGGTATCAGTTAGATATCAAGTCAGTAGCACATGTAAATCATGAGTATATCAGTTAGATATCAAGTCAATAGCACATGTAAATCATGAGGATATCAGTTAAATATCAAGTCAGTAGCACATGTCAATCATGAGGATATCAAGTCAGTAGCTTATTAATAATTTTGGTTATAAGTTATATTGTATATACTTATTAAAGTTCCAGTCAGATACGCACAGAGGCATAGGCATAGTTATAGTTTAGGATACTGGTCCTATAATTATATTTCTATAAATACAAAATATTTCTCCCAAAAGCATAAGATATTCACTGGATTGTTGGTATTTTATTTTACAGCACAACTCTGTATGGAGTCCAGACAGATGTAAATTTTGTCATTGTTATGATGGAGAGGTGACCTGTACAGATCAGTCATGTCCATCCTTAAGATGTCGGCCAGGGGAAGTTTTGCAAATTTTAGCTGACCACTGTTGTCCACAATGCATCCCAACAGGAAGTAAGTACAAAGAATTATGGGAAAGATATTTTTAGGAAAAGTTTGCATATTCCTTTTTTATTTGTATATTGTATTCCATTGTTCTGAGTGACCTTTGCATACCCTTTTTAACCATCTTTAAATCATTTAAACAAATTAGTAAATGAAACTAGAATAAGATATCTGTACTAAACAGTGCTTGTCTCATCTGTGATCAATGTTACAGAATGTGATTCATAAGAGATAGTGTTAACAATTTGATAAAGCTATATAATTCAGATGTTAGATGAACTTGATAATCCATACACTTATCTAGTGTACATATTCTTTTCATTAGAAGTTTCCATCTGGTATATATTATTTTTTATCCAACTAATTTTAACTGGTTCCAATTTTATCTCTCCATGAAAAGATTTTTGTTGAGTCTGCAACTTTGTCGCAGAAAGCTCAACATAGGGAGAGTGATTCTGCGGCAGTGGCGTTAGGTAACTTCTTAAAAGCTTTATAATTTAGAAGGTGGAAGACCTGGATGCTTCATACTTTGTATATGGATACCTCATGTTACAAAGTTTCCGTCAGTCACATGTCCAATATCCTTGACCTCATTTTAATGGTTCAAAGACTACTTGAAAAAAAGTTAAGATTTTTTGTTATGTTAAATTCTCTCTTATTGTAAGTTATAGGATAACTATATTTGGTATTTAAAGCTTGCAAGGTCCTCATGCCCATCAGACAGTTTTCACTTGACCTCGACCTCATTTCATGGATCAGTGGTGAACAAGGTTAAGTTTTGGTGGTCAAGTCCATATCTCAGATACTATAAGCAATAGGTCTAGTATATTCGGTGTATGGAAGGACTGTAAGCTGTACATGTCCAACTGGCAGGTGTCATCTGACCTTGATCTCATTTTCATGGTTCAGTGGTTATATATAATAGTTAAGTTTTTGTGTTTTGGTCTGTTATTCATATACTGTATGCAATAGGTCTACTTTAGTTGGTGTATGGGATTATTGTAGGGTGAACATGTCTAGCTGGCAGGTGTCGTCTGACCTTGACCTCATTTTCATGGTTTAGTGGTCAAAATTAAGTTTTTTAAGTTTTTATCTTTTTATTATTAATGCTATATGCAATAGGTCAACTATATTTGGATGTATGAAAATATATTATGATCTATATGTCTGTCGCTCAGGTTTTATTTGACCTTGACCTCATTTTCACGGTTCATTGTTCTGTGTTTTGGTCTGTTTTTCTTAAACTATAAGCAATAGGTCAACTATTTTTGTTGTATGGAAGAATTGTTAGCTGTACATGTCTGCCTGGCATGGTTCATTTGACCTTGGCCTCATTTTTATGGTTCATTGCACTGGTCAATGTTTAGTTTTCTTTGTAAATGTTAAGTTCATGTGACAGTTGTAATAAAGCTTTATATTTAGGACTATCAACATAATATCAATTATAAGTAAAGAAGGCGAGACATTTTAGCGTGTGCACTCTTGTTTTCTATGATTAAGTAATAAGTCATGTTAAACAGTTTCACCTTACCTTGTCCTTGACCAGCATTACATTTATGATGAATAGATTCTCAAATATTATGAATATTTTAAAATAAGTTAACTATGTAAATATATTTGGTCAAGAGCATATATATATTGACTTAGATATACTGTTCCCAGATTTGTTCTATCAAATCAAAGAAAGGTGTACATAATCATGTGATAGGATTCCTCTGACCTTGACCCCTCATCATGGTCCATTGGTCAACTTTCAGTGTTTAAGTTATCAACACTGAATCCCCTAAAATTACCAACCACATTTATATAGAAAAAGAGACAATTGCTACCCATTCCCTGACATGGCACAGAGTCACATGAAAAATATTTAAGTTGATTCCTTTTTGATTATTTTTTGCATTGCATTGTTATTTTTTTTCGTTGAATAAATTTGATGATGCACACATGTGTAAATAAAAGAACTGTTAGTTGACTGGATGATTATGAAATGGTTTGCCAGAAAATAATTCAGCCCAAGACCTCACAAAACCTGTTTGTAACCTTTACATTTTTTTTTGTAATAGAAATGAGAAAATGTCCTTGCGTCCATTAATGGTTAGATACTGAAAGGAATGTGTAGGCATAATCTTCATTTCAACAAATAAATTGCAATTCAATGCAAATTTTACAAATGTCAGAAATTTAGCACAAAAAATTGAATGGTTGATTTATAACCTTTTACTAGATTTAATATCATTATTACATTTCAATTGAGGATGGGTTGAATATTGACGATTTCTTGTGAATTCATTCAGTCATCAATAAGCATGCTTCTTTAAAGCCTACTGCGGCACTTTGATTTTGAATTGGAACCGATTACATCTTGATGAATTACAAAAATTTTAATCTGAGTGCAATAACATCAATTATCTCATCGGAGAACCTTTAAACTTTAATCTACCTTAAAAGACCACAAAAGGTGATTCTCAAAATGTTGTCTGGTTAAACACCATCATATTTATCGGGGCTTTCATTTTTGTTCACAATTGGACATCTCGGTGACACCTTAAGTGTCCGATAACAATGGTTGTAATGATATGTTTGTTTGACAATTTTAATGATCCGATTACTTTCAGACACCTCCAATATCAAACATATCCAGGCTTTTGTGCTTTTGTGGATAATTCTTTAAAAATGATTGTCAACGGAAAATGCAAAATAAACACAATTGTTGCTTTTGTCATCAATAATGATAATGGTAGTCAAGTCCTGGAGAGAGAGTGGAAAAATCAATTTCACGCTGGGCGACTCCTTGTCCATTATTATTATCTGTTCAGGAAGGATAAAAGAAAAGCAGAGAAATTTAAACTCTTCAGTTTAATTTTAGGGGTTAAATTTGAAGAGATAACTGTGCTTTATCTAAAGGCTTGGGATATTGTGTACAGTACAGTGACTGTTTTGTCTCCAGGGTGCATTGACTTTTGAAGTGGTGCATTGTCAAGGATGGAACATAGGTTTACAATATGGCTTAATGTAGGGCACCTTATTATTTTTTTATTTTTTATTTTATTAAGGGTTTTTTCTCATTAAATTTAAAAATAAAGAATATATTTATCAGGTCAGGATAGAATATTTGCATATTGCAACTTTTAATACATTTTCTTTTTTCAATGATTTTGGGTCCTTTTATTGTATTGTATATGCACATTCTGGTTTATACCAGTACTAGTACATTATTTGGTCTCTGATTGGGCATTATCTTATTGGCAATCATCATCACATTTTCTTATTTTTATCTTGTCTTTATACAGTTGAAGATTATATGTTATCTTCATGAGACTCTAAATAAAGGCTTATTTATTGCCTTCTATTTAATTGTTGGGTTGCTGACTAAGTGGTATATAATTGTATAATTTACTTAATTTCACAATGTGCTTTTAATGTAAATGAAGAATAAAGAAAAATCTGAAAGAATGTTTTAATAGCAGGCAATATTAGATATTATTTTTTACATGCATGGGAAGAGATGATAAGAAGTACAATTATTGGTTGTATTATCTAGCAATTGACATCTTCCGTTTCATTCATAATCAGGAACTTGACTCAATTAAATGTTGATCATAGTATTTCTCTTGTATTATATGTTTATCTGATGACGCCCAATACACTGCTGATGGAGTAAATTCTTCAATCAAATATTTATAGATCAAAAATTTTGTTTGAACTATGGTCTTAAGAAGCAATATTGATATTTATCTAAAATTTATGGTATCTTGCTATTTTAAGAGTCACCTAGAATTTTACAAATTATCATTAGCTACAAATTATATTTGTATTGAAGTACATATTAATTTTAACAATGTAATGTGTATAAAATTATAAATTTTGTAATTAATTTCATTTTTTTTGTTTTAAATAGTATTCTCACTGAATGTTAAATTGATTATTATACATTGAAGTATATAAAGTGTATTTCAAATTACCCAATTAAAATATGGTCGTAGATATTTAATAAATTTTCATAAGGTCAACATCTGCCTGTTTCCCAAAGGGTACAAATACTTGCTGATATTATATAAAATTTGTCACCTAAATTAATTATTATTATGTTCCATAGCCGTCAGCATTCAATTGTTTGTCAACAAAGGTGCGAGAATTAATGAGTGCTGATGACACTTGTATACAAGAAGCTTGACAACAGTGACAATTTGTCATTTACTTTAATTATTGAACTTATGCAGAGTTCAATTTATATGAAATATAGCATCTTGATATTCAATTATGACATTAATATTGTACAGAATTATGTTTCTTTTTCAAGAATTTCTTTTGTTTGGACTAAATACATGTACCATGAAATAAATGTCAATCAATATTATTTTTATTACCTTTTATGAAATATATTGTCAACATACAATGGCTTCTGAAATTGATTTCACTTAGCCTATCTATTTTTATTGTTAAAAGCTTTAATTTTGATATATGATGGTCTAGGTATAGGCAGTTTCTAAAATATGTTAACCAATGGAAAAATGCTGTACCTTGTCATAAAATTAATGGTTGTGTCATGATAATTTAACCAATTAATGTGGAAAATAATCTTCTCTGTACTATATTAAATATTGTAGTTTGAGTTATTAAGATTAAACATTGAAAAAACAAATGAAATCTGTGTTCAATAACATTTTGTACCATAAGAAAAATATTGTTTCTAAACTTTTAATCTGTATAAAGGCCAGTTACTTATCCCTTACAGAACTTCAGTTTTTAGAAGTAAACAACCTTGTTATTGAAACAGAAAAGAGTATAGACTGTTAAAAAACTTTTTCAATTTTTTAGCTCACCTGGCCCGAAGGGCCAAGTGAGCTTTTCTCATCACTTGGCGTCCGGCGTTCGTCGTCGTCCGTCGTCGTTAACTTTTACAAAAATATTCTCCTCTGAAACTGCTGGGCCAAATTAATCCAAACTTGGCCAAAATCATCATTGGGGTGTCTAGTTTAAAAATTGTGTCCGGTGACCCCGCCAACCAACCAAGATGGCCGCAAAATAGAACATAGGGGTAAAATGCAGTTTTTGGCTTATAACTCAAAAACCAAAGCATTTAGCGCAAATCTGACATGGGGTAAAAATGTTCATTAGGTCAAGATCTAACTGCCCTGAAATTTTCAGATGAATCGGACAACCTGTTGTTGGGTTGCTGCCCCTGAATTGGTAATTTTAGGGAAAATTTGCTGTTTTTTGTTATTATCTTGAATATTATTATAGATAGAGATAAACTGTAAACAGCAATAATGTTCAGCAAAGTAAAATCTACAAATAAGTCAACATAATCAAAATGGTCAGTTGACCACTTTAGGAGTTATTGTCCTTTATAGTCAATTTTTAACCATTTTTCGTAAATCTTGGTAATCTTTTACAAAAATCTTCTCCTCTGAAACTACCAGGCCAAATTTAAACAAACTTGGCCGCAATCATCATTGGGGTATCTAGTTTAAAAATTGTGTGGCGTGACCCGGCCAACAAACAAAGATGGCCGCCATGGCTAAAAATAGAACATAGGGGTAAAATGCAGTTTTTTGCTTATAACTCAAAAACCAAAGCATTTAGAGCAAATCTAACAGGGAGTAAAATTGTTAATCAGGTCAAGATCTATTTGCCATGAAATTTTCAGATGGATTGGACAAACTGCTGTTAGGTTGCTGCCCCTGAATTAGTCATTTTAAGGAAATTTTGCTGTTTTTTGTTATTATCTTGAATATTAATATAGATAGAGATAAACTGTAAAGGGAAACAATGTACAGCAAAGTAACACCTAAAAATAAGTTAACATGACCTAAATGGTCAATTGACCCCATAAGGAGTTATTGCCCTTTATAGTCAATTTTTAACAATTTTCATAAAATTTGTAAATTTTAACTAACATTTTCCACTGAAGCTCTTAGGCCATGTTCAATATAGATAGAATGATTGTAAGCAGCAATAATGTTCAGTAAAGTAAGATATACAAACACATCACCATCACCAAAACACAATTTTGTCATGAATTCAAATGCGTCCTTTGTTTAATATTCACATAGACCAAGGTGAGCGACACAGGTTCTTTGGAGCCTCTAGTTTTATCTATTGTCCTTTGTTCTTTTCAGGACCCTGTGAGTATGCGCATCATGTTTTCCAAGATGCGACAGAGTGGTCTCCCATTCCATGCACTATGTGTGTCTGTCGTGACGGACAGACAATCTGCTATCCAATACAGTGTCCCTCATTTGTTTGTCCACAGGTAAGGATATTTTTTAAATCCTTTATCATGCTTCATTGATTTTTTAAAGGTCACATGTACTTTAAATGAACTCGCATATTGTCAGTATCTTCAAGTTTTCTTCAATTTGGTCTGCTTTCAGAGGCATATTTTTTTTGGAGGGGGGATTGGGCTGTGCTTCCCCCTCCTCTTTCTATAAGAATTTGGTTGATTATTTAGAGAATCACTGAAGCATGACAGGAGCAGGCCTTCTCTCATCTTATCTCTTCCATAAAGAGGTGGAAGATGAATTCCATTTTATCATAACCTATACAGAACTTAATAAAACTACCAAGGATCAAAATGTTTAATGAAATTTGTAATATTGTCCCCAGTTTTAATTCAATGAGTAAAGAAAACAAATTTGATTTTATATTTTCTTGTGAAAAATGGGATATTTTACTTAGCATTGTTAACAATATAAGTGAAATGTAAAATGAGAGAAACAATTTATGATGTCTATATATGAACAGTTTGTGATTGGTGACTTAAAATTATAATGTTATATATAATCATAATATTTGAATTGATAATTTTATAGAGGAGGTTTGCTGTCAAAAATAGTATTATAATTAATATAAATACGGTAATCCTTATTTCTTTTTCAATGCTTCATGTTTGTATTGTTTAATGTATTTATTGTTTTGTCATTTATATGTCTGTCTGTTTGTTTGTTTGTGTTTGTATTGTTGTTTTATTCAGCAATAACTAAATTTTGGATGTAACACATCTTCTGATTGGCTGACTTTTTAGCTCACCTGGCCCGAAGGGCCAAGTGAGCTTATGCCATCACTTGGCGTCCGTCGTTGTCTGTCATCGTCTGTCGTCGTAAACTATTTCAAGAATCTTCTCCTCTGAAACTACTAGGCCAAATACTTCCAAACTTTAACTGAATGTTCCTTAGGGTATCTAGTTTATAAATTGTATCCGAACTTTTGATCTATCAACAAACATGGTCGCCATTGCTAAAAATAGAACATGGGGTTCAAATGCAGTTTTTGGCTTATATCTCAAAAACGAAAGCATTTAGAGCAAATCTGACATGGCTTAAACTGTTCAAAAGGTCAAGATCTATCAGCCCTGAAATTTTCAGATGAATCAAACAACCCATTGTTGGGTTGCTGCCACTTAATTGGTAATTTTAAGGAAATTTTGCAGTTTTTGGTCATTATCTTGAATATTATTATAGAAAAAGATATACTGTAAACAGCAAAAATGATCAGCAAAGTAAGATCTACAAATAAGTTAATATGACCAAAATTTTCAATTGACCCCTTTAGGAGTTATTGCCCTTTATAGTCAATTTTTAACCATTTTTCGTTAATCTTAATTAACTTTTACAAAAATCTTCTCCTCTGAAACTACTAGGCCAAATACTTCCAAACTTTAGCTGAATGTTCCTTAAGGTATCTAGTCTATTAATGTATCCAAAGTTTTGATCAATCAACAAACATGGTCGCCATTGCTAAAAATAGAACATAGGGGTCAAATGCAGTTTTTGGCTTATATCGCAAAAACGAAAGCATTTAGAGCAAATCTGACATGGGGTAAAATTGTTTATCAGGTCAAGATCTATGTGCCCTGAAAATTTTAGATGAGTCAAACAACCCACTGTTGGGTTGCTGCCACTTAATTGGTAATTTTAAGGAAATTTTGCAGTTTTTGGTCATTATCTTGAATGTTATTATAGATAAAGATGAACTGTAAACAGCAAAAATGATCAGCAAAGTAAGATCTACAAATAAGTTAAGATGACCAAAATTGTCAATTGACCCCTTAAGGGGTTATTGTCCTTTAATGACAATTTTTCACAATTTGTTCATCATATTTGCTAACTTTAAAAATTCTTCTCCTCTAAAACTACTCAACCAAATTCAACCAAACTTCAACTGAATGATCAGTAGGGTGTATAAAATAAAGTTTGTGTTTTATTTTCTATTTCGTCAAAAAACATGGCTGTCATGGCTAAACATAGAACACCTGATAAAATGCAGTTTTTGGCTTATATCTCAAAAACTCCAGCATTTAGAGCAAATAAGACAAGAAGTTAAAGTATTTATTAGGTCAAGGTCTACCTGTCCTGAAATTTTCAGCCGAATTGGGTAAGTGGTTTTTCAGGTATAATGCCCCTGAATTGATGATTTTAAAGAAATTTTGCAGTTTTTGGTTATTATCTTGAATATTATTATAGATACAGATAAACTGTTAGTAGCAAAAATGTTAAGCAAAGTAAGATCTACAAATAAGTCAATTTGACCAAAATTGTCAATTGACCCCTTAAGGAGTAATTGCCCTTTAAAGACTTTTTTCACAATTTGTTCATCATGTTGACTTACTTTAAAAAATCTTCTCCTTTGAAACTGCTGTACATATCAATTTCAGCCAAACTTAGGCTAAATGAGTTTCAGAGAATCTAGTAAAAATTTTATATTTTATTTCCTTGTATGTCAACAGTGATATTGTTTGCCTTAAATTAGTGGAGAATAAAGACTTTTTCCCCTGGAGAAGAATCCCACTTTGAAAAAAAAATGGCTTAAATTATTCCCAAAAAGACAACTTTTTTCCCAAACAGTGCAGTCTCAGTAGTAATTTTGCATGAATAGAAACAAAAAAAAACACTTATTTAAACATTTTTCATGCCTATTATGACTATATGTGCCCATTTGAGGGTCTATTTATGTATCATCACTGACAAAATGTGGTCTTATTTTAAAGCAGGGTTTGACTCTTGAAAATGGGTCTGTCAATTGAAGTTTCAGTCAAATTCATTGTATATTTTAAGTTTCCCAATTTGATGACAATAACGCTTATTTTCCCAATAAAAAAGGGTAGAGGTAGTTTTGAAAAAAGCCAACAATATCACTGGTCAAGAAACATAGCTCCTATGGCTAAAATAGAACATGGGAGAATTTTTTTGTTTTTTTTTGCTTTTGAAGAAAATAGGACGATTCAAAGAACATTTAAATAAATTGAAAAACCAAAATAATCATTGATGAGAGATTTGTCCAAAAAAATTAAGGTGAGCGATTCAGGCTCTTGAGAGCCTCTTGTTTTTGTTTATTAGCTCATAGACATATTTTTGTCATGTGACCCTGACTTTATCAATGATTTTCTTATTATTTACTACGGTTTAAAATGGAATTTCTCTTTTTAAATTATAAGGAATGACTATAATAATTTTTCTGTTGATTCTTATCAGTCAGTGGGTTCATCAGGTTAAGGCATATTTGTCCTGAAATTTTCAGATGAATCAGACAAACTGTTGTTAGGTTACTGCCCCTGAATTAGTAATTTTAAGGAAATTTGGTTGTTTTTGGTTATTATTTCGAATATTAATATAGATAAAGATAATTTGTAAACAGCAGTAATGTTCAGCTAAGTAAGATCTACAAATAAGACCCCATAAGGAGTTATTGCCCTTTAAAGTAAAATTTTTACAATTTTTCGTTAATTTTATATTCTTTTAGTGTGAAGGACTGACTGAACCAGGAAAAGTTTTTTTTATTGAAACTGTACAAGTATTGTAAAAAAGTGTAATGTTTATATCTGCCTATTGATTGATAGTCTGTGACCTTTCACAACCTAGACACCATCTGTGTATAGACATTATCATAACATGTATTTATGTGATGCTCAAGTGAAAAAAGTCACATACATAAACCATTCAACAAGTTTAATTTGATTTTACCATATTTAGAATGTTGCAAATCTATGAGTCATCTAAAGCTTAGGTCAGTTTTAGGAAAGGTCAAACAGAGTCATGCATACACATCCTGCCAACCAAAGATCCCAATACTGTATATCTACACAATTAAACTTGATATGTTGCAATCTTATTGTCATTTATCCAACTTCTCTCTTGTATTTCATATTGTATAAGTCTTAACATTTATCAAGAAAACAAGTTCTAAACTTTTTCGATTAACCATAAGTAGTTAAGCTTGTGCCTGTATATATGTATATATACAGTATTGTTATCTTTGGTTAGTTCATAAGGGCAGGATGGAGATTAAGAGAGATATAATTTGGTGTGAAAAACATAACTCATATTTAGTTTTATAAGTTAAAAAGCATCTGTTATGCCATTGTCTTATACTGACGAATTCTGCATGTCATGCAAATAATTTGATATGCAACCCACTTTCTCCAAAAAAAGTGTAATTATATCCATACCCTGTAATAAACTTCATCTTAAATAATTAAATTTCATTTCCTTTCTTTCTTTGGTATCTCAGTTTTCTTCAATATATGAAAAAAATGTTATTATAAAAAACCATGTACATGTACTATTATTTTCATTTCCTGTCAGGAAAATCCTAACCTTCATACAAAACTTCTGTATAAGGTGACGATAATTTAACAAGATTATTTCACTATTAAATCAGTGAGGTGTGTAAGATTTAGTGGAAAATTAACTTCTAATGAGCATCTAAATGTACTTATAGGTAGACCCTTTGTATATAAAATGAAAATTAAAAGTCAATTAAAGTCACTTAAGCTTTATCATCCAGCCAGGTATAAACTAAAGGTAGATTACGTCCAGTTATTTTTGGCTAATTATGTTCGCTCACACCTCTGCTTTTCAGTGCAGTATAATTTTCATGGCTTTATGCTAGTGATTTGTTACAGAGAGTTTTTTATGTTTCACCATTTAAATTTAATTGACAGGATAATTTGTATTGTAATAAGCATGGTTAATTTAGGAATAAATTGATCATTTTTAAACCAAATTTGCAAGATTGAAATCTGGAATATTACATATTAGCACCTCTTTACCAAACAAACCATTTACTTATATTTGTGAGATTTTCATCTTGCTTTGGGTACAATAATTAACTTATTAGAGAAGAAAAAAAATATTTGAGATTTGATTAAGTCTGACACTGAGTTATTACTATTACAGGAGAGGTAAAATGACCTTGACACCAAAAAGGGTCTTGCAAGGTCATTGTATCAAATTTGACATCTCAGAAATTGGCTACAAATCTTTATATAAAAAAATTCTATATGTCTTGTATTTCAAAATGTCGGACAATATAAGTTTGATCATTTAATATGTCTCATTACAGGGAAAATCCATGGAAAGAAGACCAGGATCATGTTGTCCTTCCTGTGTTGGATCTTACTGTACAGATGCCAAGATACATTATAAGGTATGTTTGTGTTGGATCTTACTGTACAGATGCCATGATACATTATAAGGTATGTTTGTGTTGGATCTTACTGTACAGATGCCATGATAAATTATAAGGTATGTTTGTGTTGGACCCAACTGTACAGATGCCATGATACAATATAAGGTATGAAGAGTTATCTCCATTGGATGTAACAAATTCCTTTAAGTTTTACTGCACATTATGGTATGTATTATAATAGTCATCAACTCCTTGGTCATCTTGTTTACAATACAAGCAATTAATAGACCACAAGAAATTTCATGTCAGAGTGTCACTTTGTTTGCACATTAAAGATCTTGTGCAACAATTCTGAGAGTTAATATGTGACTTAAAGGGAAACTTCGCAAAAAAATCAAAAATTGATATTATGTCCATTTTGTATAAAAATGCTCAAATTTATAAATATTAAAGTTTTATTCCGCTAGATAAGAGATCACCATCGATTTTAAATTTTGAGTATCAGTTCTCGGCCTTCCGCCATTTTGTTATCTTGTCCAAATAAAAATCACGATATGTCTATAAACCACAAAGAAACAAAACTACAGTAACCGATGTAGTCTTAATTACGTGTCGATATCTTGTCAATCGTACGGTTGTTTTATCTGACTAACTTACTTGATACGGACAATGTTCTTATTTTTTTAATAACCATATAGTCTGTTATTTTTAAACTGTTAATATTGGAATCGGTTAAAAAGTCAAAGTTCAAATCATAAATAAGTGTTCCGTGAAAATTGTTTTCGAAAATCTAATTCGTTCATAATTCTTTAAAGTAATATACTTTATGCAAATAAATTAGGATCTTCGCTCCACTGATCACCCGCATGGCTTAAGGTATTACTCCCAAAGGTATTGTGAGGGGTGTAAGGTGACACGTCCAGGTATTCAAGCGATTTCCTGTCGGGCTTGCAAGTTCATGCATCGTTTCACTTCTGTAGGTATTGATCAGTGTACACGGCCGATAACTTATAACTGAACTATCAGGTGCATGTATAATATACATCTCTGTCTTGCATGTCCGAAAGTGATATAATATACCAGTCATTACTTAACTCATACGCTTGTTTATAAATAAAATTTCTGGTGTAAAGAATATTATTTATAAAAAAAAAAATTGAAGATATATACAAATATACGTATTTTTTCCAAGGGTAAATTTGGGAAAATCAGAGACATATAATTGTATTATATGTCTCTGGGAAAATGTAATATTTACTCATTGTCAATAGTAAAGGATATTATATTGACATCTCAGAAATTGGCTACAAATCTTTATATAAAAAAATTCTATATGTCTTGTATTTCAAAATGTCGGACAATATAAGTTTGATCATTTAATATGTCTCATTACAGGGAAAATCCATGGAAAGAAGACCAGGATCATGTTGTCCTTCCTGTGTTGGATCTTACTGTACAGATGCCAAGATACATTATAAGGTATGTTTGTGTTGGATCTTACTGTACAGATGCCATGATACATTATAAGGTATGTTTGTGTTGGATCTTACTGTACAGATGCCATGATAAATTATAAGGTATGTTTGTGTTGGACCCAACTGTACAGATGCCATGATACAATATAAGGTATGAAGAGTTATCTCCATTGGATGTAACAAATTCCTTTAAGTTTTACTGCACATTATGGTATGTATTATAATAGTCATCAACTCCTTGGTCATCTTGTTTACAATACAATTATTGTACCCAAAGCAAGATGAAAATCTCACAAATATAAGTAAATGGTTTGTTTGGTAAAGAGGTGCTAATATGTAATATTCCAGAATAATAGTAAAGGACATAAAGTCACAGGACATAAAGTTACAAATTTGATAGGACGAAAAGTCACAGGACAAAAAGTCACAATTATTTTTTGACAATTGTTTGAATATATAAGAGAAAGATCTTGAAATATTTTCTTTTTATTACATCTATTTATTTTTCAGTTGTGACATTGTTCATAAGCTTTGTTAAATGAAAAATTATCAAATTTTAATCATGCAAAGGGGACATTTCTTGGCACCATGAAGCCATTTAAGTACAAAGTCACTTTGACATTTTGTTTTCAGAACAATTATTTGTTCATCATTGATATTTATTGAATAAATTTTAATTACAAAGTTGCTTTATATATAAGAGTTCAAGAAAAAAACAAAAACTTTGTTTTTAAAACTATTTTTTCTTGTTTAAAGAAAAATACTCTAAAAACTGAATTGTGACTTTTTGTCCTGTGACTTTTTGTCCGTGACTTTTTGTCCTGTGACTTTCTGTCCTACATTCGTTGGATCATTCCAGAAATGTTGATTAAAAAAATGTGCGCACTTGTCGACGTATCATTTATACGCCCGGATAGAAAGTTACGGAACTACAGCGCAATTTAAAATATATACATGTATACATTGAACATAAGAAAAAAACATACATTTTGTGCAAATTGGGGTAAAAGTTTTGTAAATAGACTAGTCCACGTATACTAACAGTATGTAATCATCCAATTCGATAGACTATTGTATACCAAAAGAAGAAGAAGAGGACCAATTTGATTTAAATACAGGTCGATCTATAACTTGCTTTGGTTCATCGAAGTTATGAACATAGTAAAATCACAGATTTATATATCAATTAGATTGTTCTCGAATAAAGAAAGAAATTCGTCATCACCACAATTGTTCCGACATATGCAACTGGACGTACACTAATAATCCCCGAGGGATGTGAATATTTTCTAGGAAAGCTATTGAATATTAAAGTTTCAAATCATTTTCGGGATTTATTTTCTATCTTGATATTCAATGACAGCAAATTCAAAGAATAAACTGCTTTTCAGATATTTGTCCGCTTTAGGGGTATTCTTGCCAGTTGAACAGACTTATAATTACATTCAAAAATAGGGAAAGATGACATTAAATTCGTTGTCTTTTGTTTTCAAACATCTTTGGTCAAATAGTTATTAAGTATTATACGTTGTGAGAAGAAGACTATTTTAATAAGGACGTCCCCGATTATGATTAAATTTGGTTGACGTTTTTCACACTTGATAAAGAATATCTATTCGTAATTTTTCGATTCCATTCCAAGAAGACCTTAAATTTGCTGTCAATTTTTAAAAAACTTCTCAAGTAGAAAAATATTTTTTCTTTATTCGTTCATATTATATTCCGCTTCGGTAGAGTTATCTTCAGTGAGTTCCAGTTATTAATTTATACGTGGCTTTTAAAAAGTCTAAATCTAAGTGTTCTCATTCATTTATTTGCCTAATAAAGACAAATAAAAATACTTTGGTAAAGCTTTTTATAATTTCTAAGTTCTCCTTTTTATTAGACATCAATCAAGGACAAAAGGTGTAAATCATTTCAATCGGACATATGATTTAAGTTTCCCGTCTTTAACCGAAAATTGTGTATTTCTTAGTAAATTAACTTATTTGAATTAAAATAAATAATAGCACCAAACATAATTAAATAATTCCACGGCGATCAATTTTTATTTGTCACCAACTTGAATATATATTTTAAATATGTATATTGAATGCTCCCTTGTCTTATAATTCACTGGTCCGAATAGACAGTCACACCTGGCAAGATGTGCAAATAGAAATTTACCTTTCAACAAGCCATCTACGAGTATTGCCACAGAACTGTGAATACACACATCGTATCAACCAAGTCATAGCAGAGATAGTAAAAGGTCAATAAGAGTACACCAACATATTGTCTTTACAGATTATTGTACTTTACTTTGTTCACCTTATCAGTCCGAAAATATATTAATTAAAAATAAATTTATAACTTTTTGTGTTGTCTACAAAAATAATTCCAATATATACGTTTAACATAGAAAATTTATCTCATGAATATGTACAATTGAACGTCTGTGCGTTTTATCTTCTTATTATCGGATGGTTATTTAGATAAAGCGTAAGTCATCGGCGCGCTTACGATTATGTTAAAATATGATTAAAAACCAAGACTTTTAATGATTGTATTTTAAATCCCGGCATGCAAAAACCAGGAGAAAACGTCACGACCTACAGGAAGTAGTTAATATATTTTCATTAAATATTGAATTTCTCCTTTATTACTGCACATATAGCAATAAAACTTTGTGAATATATATATTATGTCATAATGAACATATTTAAACCATAAGTGAAAAATCGTGAATTTTCCCTTTAATGTAAGATATACCTTCTGCCTACTCCAGCTTACCCTCTTTCTTAAGCTACTGTTAAACTATTTAAGCTTTCATCTCCATTGACCTACATTGCAGAACCTATTGATTGAACATAGTGTTTATTTCTTCTTGTCCTGAACAAGTATGAAATATTTGCCACTGGATGTTAAGTAATCAATTAATCAATCCCTCCTTCTTCTTCTTCTTCTTTCTCCTCTGGAGCATGATCACCTCACTGGCAATATATTTTCTATTTTTATGCCCCACCTACGATAGTAGGGGGGCATTATTTTTTCTGGTCTGTGCGTCTGTTCGTCCATTCGTCCGTCTGTCTGTCCCGCTTCAGGTTTAAGTTTTTGGTCAAGGTAGTTTTTGATGAAGTTGAAGTCCAATCGACTGCAAACTTGGTACACATTTTCCTTATGATATGATCTTTCTATTTTTAATGCCAAATTAGAGTTTTTACCCCAATGTCAAGGTCCACTGAACATGGAAAAGGATAGTGCGAGTGGGGCATTCATGTACTGGGGACACATTCTTGTTTAAAAGTGATTTTCAAAGAGAACATATATCAGCTGTGTCTAAGTAGAGTTATTGCTATTTCCTAAAGAAAATCACATTTAACATTAAATTTAATACATTATCTTTTATCATAAATGTTAAGGATGTAAACTAGAGCAAACTAACCCAGTTTTAGATTAAGATGTATGCCAAAGTCACCACACGTAACTGTACAATACATGTCAGTTTTATAAAAGGGGTAATATTTGGATTTTATCTAGCTGACATTCTGTCTGCCCTTCTCATGCAGTCGTCAATTCATATCACAGTTCAATTTAATGATATAGTTGTCACAAGCTTATATTGTGTGTATTGATCAAATGTTATAATAAGTAAAGAGATAGACAAGACACAATAATAGATGTATTCTTTACGATAGTATCAGTTTTAATGCCCAAACATAGAAATGGTTTAAAGTTTCAACTTTTTTTACCAGTGGGGTATATAAGTATGAATGTATTTTGTTATGTATATAGTATCTTACAATTTTTGACAATTGTTTATTTAAAATTATTATGATTTGGAATCTCTTAAACAATTATAAAGCAGTGAAAAGTTCATATAAACAATAAACAATTGAAGAGATGTATAATTAAACTAAAATCAATGTAAAATGCACCCTAAAACTTGTGAAAAATTTCATAGCTCACCAGAATTATTATACCAAACACATTATCTTTTTTAACTAAAAAAAAGAAAAGTTTTTGCTTACTGACTTTTTATCTAAGAAAGCAAGCAATTAGAAATACTGCATTAAACTAGTACAAAAATGTAATTGATAGAAAGGCGTTGTAAAAATCTGATATTTTTTTTCTGAACTGATAAGTCTAAAATAACTGCTTAGGTATTTTAATGTCCTTGCTACATGTAGACTAATAATAATTCAAATATTTCATTTCTATTTAATGAGTTAATTGGCGGACAAGGTATTGTCCTGAAACAAATTAAGATAACTGTTTATTGAATTTTCTTTCAAAGACCGAGCTTTTTACGACCTTTTAAATAATTGATTCTATAGAGCCAAACATTTTTGAAGACTATCAGATAATTTTTATCAATAATTTTATATGATTTATGACCACTACGATTAATGATTGGTCTAATGTTTATGTCTGAGACAAAAATCATGTCCGTTACTATCAGTTTTGCCCAAAACAATGTCTAAAGTTGTAATTCATAAGCCATGCTAATATTTAATATGTACAGAGGTATTATAGTTTACAATACAGTTTCTATATTTGACTAAAAATGCTGGTATATCAAACACAGTTTTTGTGTAAAGAAATGACAAATATGATTAATGGGTTCACATAGGTGACAGGTAATTAAATGAGTAGATATGTGAAAAAGGGGTAGAATTGATATGTACGGTCTGTCCAACTGTCACGATAGACGAGTTATTATCTCTGCACTTCTGTATTTAGTTTCAAAGGTTTTGTTCCTTTTTCTACACATTAGTTTAACTTCTCTTTTTATATGAAAGAATAATTGCATGATGAATTGCGACCTTAAAGAAAGGGGGGAGTGTTGATTTCACATATTTTATATACTGTTAATTCAAATATTATTGTGAGGTTTTTATTAATGCAAATAATGCAACTGGGTGAGTATCACAATAAAAAGAACTCTCATTCTGATATCTGATACATTCAGCTGTATGCAGATTTCCCTGGATCTTGCATTATTGTTCTTTCTTGAATAATCATGTTTATAAATGCATGCAATAATTTTTGAATTTACATTACTGTGGATTCAATTATTTTCGTGAGTACCAACTTTCATTGATTAAGGAAAACTAACTTGTTCTTGGATATTTATTTCATGGTTTTTCAAACCAGTTTAGAATTTGTTATTCATTGATTATTTAATTACATGGTATACCTGTACCCACTAAATCCACAAAAATAGGTATCCAACTAATAATAATGAATCCACCGTAGTAAGATAAAAGCAAAAATTAACATTGACATTTTTGAATCATGTTTTTTTTTTTAAATGTAAATAATTAAAGACTTTGCTTGAAAACAGCAACCTTTTGTAATCTGAGTACTTTCCTTGTGCAGTCATATTTAGAATAAAGTTTATAATTGCAATAGTTTAATGCAGGACATTTATGTGAATTAGTTGACAAATTATGCCTCTCATAACAATTTGTATAGCTTCTTTTTGCATAAATATTTAAATAGTTATGGGTGTTTAAATTTATATTGTCCATGAAATGATCATATGATAAGCATATTTTCATACCAAATTTGTTTTTATTCAAAGCTCTTGGGTGTGTTTAAAAACTTATTTTACAAATCTAATGTAAGTTTAAAATTATAGATGACAGATTTATTTAAATGTAGACATATGTCTAAGCTTAAAAAATAAGAAAAATGATAAATATGACTTTTAATTAAATATTTTTACATATATAATAACACAGATACAAATTGAATTAACAACAATAATATTATGACACTCAAGATTTGCTTTAAAGTATTTTGAAAAATGAAAAATGGCTTTACATATTCAGCTAGAAAATGGGTTCCTCAAAGTTAGAAAGACGACGTAAAAAATTTCCTTTCTAAGTTTCACTTACCAAAAAAAACACAACTAAATATATATGCAACTTGTTGTAAAATTTGAAGAATATATGTAATTTGCATTCTGTAAGCTATACTTATGCAATACAGCAATTAAGATTATGATCAACTTTTGACGGCTTCAAAACTATATGATTGATCGATTGTTGGTTGCTTAATGTCCAGTGACTAATATTTCATGCATGTTCAAGTAAAAAAATTATAAAAAGATGATACTTTTTATTTCCAGAATGGTGACCATTGGGATAGAGACAGTTGTACTACATGTACCTGTATACAGGGAGAAATTGTGTGCAGTAGGAAAGACTGTATGATAGATTTTGAATGTGAAGGGGTAAGCACATTATTCAGGGATAAAACCAGGATAAAAAAAGGCGAGGTCCAACTATCTGTCCTTCTTCAAATGCATTGATCATCCTGAAAAAGGGGGCTCCAACCCCTGGATCCTCCACTGTTATTATAGTTGAATAAAGTTTTTCATTAATTGATATGCACAGACTCATCAACCTTATGAAATCATCAACTACTTTTATAGAAAATTATTGCAATATGGAACGAACATAATCTTTACGATTTTAATTCAAAAGAATAATCAGTTACGATCGTTAAGTAACATTTGTAATCATAGGTTATGTATGATTTGGTTCCACCTTAATTAAGTTGAGACTGTAGCTTGGATTGATATAAGAAGATGTGGTATGAGTGCCAATGAAACAACTCTCCATCCAAGTCACAATTTTAAAAAACAACAACATTATAGATCAAAGTACCATCTTCAACACTGAGCCTTGGCTCACACAGAACAGCAAGCTACAAAGGGCCCAAAAATGAATAGTGTAAAACCATTCAAATGGGAATGACATATTATGAAGTGTAGGTTCAAATGTATTATTAAATAAAGATGCATTGGTAAATTCAGGTTGTATGTATTATCAAAGATATTCAAATGATTCAGCAGAAATAAAACTTTTTATAGTACATGTATTGAAATTAAACTAAGAAGTTTATTACATTTAAATTTACATAATACACAGAAATTTGAATGCTGTATATTATTTATAATTTATTCTCCAACAATGAATAAGTTTTAAGCTATTTATATATATATAAAGACCAGAAATCAAGTATAAAACATTGAAAGGCCATTGTGTTGAAAATGGACCAAATATACAAAAATGTCACAAGGATAATAGAGTTGTCACCCTTTTCATATACATTTATGTAAATTAAAAAATCCAACTATAAATACATTGCACTTTTGATGTATACAAAAAAATTCAGGTGATGTTATTTTTAATCAAGTTAAATATATAGCCAGATTTAAAAAAGGAACAGGTTTTATTTGGCTCTGACCTTGACAACACAACCAGAAAATAGTTGATTCATAAGTTCACATGTTGGTTATAAAGTTTAGCTAGACTCCCTGAGATTAAGATCACTAACTGTCCAACATGGTAGGAATCGAAGATTGATTTGTTTTCTCGAGGTCTAAATATCATTGTTAAACATATTTTAGTTCACTTATAGTTTCGGAAGTTTTGTTCAAGTAAATGAAAAGTTGTCCAGTGGGTCGTAAGATATTTGAGATAGCAACTAGTCAGTTGTTTTCTTCTTAACATTATAAAATAGAACTTATATATGAAAGGAGTCCATCATGATCAATTTTCTATTATTTGTATGTCAGTTTAAATTGAGATATATAGAATAATAGGTAGTTTCGTTTTTGATACTGACTATATCATGTGGAATATCTAGACGAGCCTGTTAGGGCGAGTTAAGATACATGATATAGTCATTATCAAAAATGAAACTACCTATTATTCTGTTTATCTGTAATTATGATGTCACACAATGTATTGCCTAATATTTTCAGTGATACAAGTAGTACGTTGATACTCGAAAATATTAGGCAGTAAGATCAAAGGGAAAATATACGAATTACCGATAAAAGCAAATATGAGATGGTTTGTTTTTAAAAGTTGTATCATCTTTATGTAACCTACAATTTTGAACTTTGTTTTTGAATTTTTTAGAAAGAATTGAACATAACCAGGGAAAGTGAATGCTGCTCAGAATGTATTCTTCCTAAAGGTAAGATCACTGGAGAAAAACACTTCTCCTTCATAAGAATCAGATACCAATTCTAATTAATGCATTATATTTAAAAGATATCAAGAAAAAATAATCTAAGTTTTATTTGAATTAAAGTGTAAAATTTAGCTTATCAATATTTCTAATACAGCATGAAAAGATACAGACTATGACTTGTTTCACTTAACCAAATTATGATTAAATTTGATAGTCGAAAATATTCCTGAAATGCTCATGAGCATTTAATTTACAAGATTTTTGAGCAATAACATTTTGGTAGATCTTTAAGGATTGTCTTGTAAAAGTGCACTATTAACTGCAATGGAAATACTGAATTTCTGATATATATATGTGTATTTATCCGGATTTGTTGACTCATGTACATTAGAGGAGCACATTGTATCCTCTTTTTCAAATATAAAGTTTGTTGAAGAGTTTAAGAGATGATATTTCATTTTCTGCTTAGGTAGTTTTTTCATCAGCACATCACAATTTTTATTTCCGCAGTAAAGTTGCTTAACTATAGTATCATATATCCATAAAATTAAACTAGTTTTTTAAGGACTAAATTATTTAATTGTTTTCCCAATTTTCAAGGTCAAGTCATGGTATTGTACTGCCTCCTTACTAAATCTTCCTTATGCTCTTTTAGATACGTGTACCAGTGAGAGTCCAGCACGTTACCATGGTGATATATGGAATGTAACTGACTGTGAGTTCTGCACATGTAGACAGGGTAAAGTTCAGTGCTTTACAGCTGTATGTGAACCAGCTATCTGTCTGGAGGTTTGTCAAATAATTCAATTAAATCTACTTCTCTATTAAAATATTAATGAAATTTTCAAAACCAGTCATAAACATGAATGTGTAAGGTTATCTGTTAGTTGTAAAGGATTTTGGTTACATACTTTTGACTGGGTAAGACAGGGTCACATTGATCTCTGAGAAAATGTATTTCATGCAAACTGTACAGTTCATTAGTACAAAGACTTTCTGACCCATGATTTATATGTTTCAGAATGAAATGTTGATACACCAGCCAGGTAAATGCTGTAAAGAGTGTGTACCAAGACCTACATGTTATTTTGGAGGAGAAATGTTCCATGTAAGTATAGTTTTTTTTCAGTCTTTGCACATGTGCTCAGATACTTAGATTGGAAGGCCATTTAAAAAAATATTACAATTTTCTATAAATTTTAGAAAGGAATGTAAAGTTAATGAAGCAAGTACACCACCAAGGTGAATAACTCCCCCCCCCCCCTTGAAATTGCTAGAAATCTATTGAAATTTTTTTATTATGACTTTATATATTGTATCTGAAAGACTGGTGATAGTTGGCAGCCAGACAGTTGTACCTTATGTCAGTGTGGACACGGAGATATGGTGTGCTTCAGTAAATCCTGCCCCATCTGTCCAGAAGGAAGTATAGGTGTACCACAACCTGGAGAATGTTGTGGCAAATGTCAGAAAAGTAAGAAATTATTTATACACTGGATATTCAAGTTATTGTTATGGGTATCAAGTTTTAATTCTGCTTCAAATATTAAAATGAAATTAATATAGAGAATATAATTTAGTTAGATATTTTAAAAAAGGAAAGTGTATTTTTCAAAAAGATGCAATGGAAAATTTTAAGGAACAAGCTGATCAAATCATACTTGTTTGTGATTTTGACTGGCTCTATAAGAAATTATTGGGACTTGTTAAAACTTTTTATATAAGATAATGAATTATGATATAATTGAAATAAAAGTCAAAGACTTACACCTCTGTCATTTTGTTTCAGTGACCTGTGCTACAGAATGTAAGGATTGTAAAGTGACAGACACTAATCACTGTACAGAATGTAAGATCTCAGGACTGTATCTACAGGAGGGAAGATGTGTACAGAAATGTAAAGATGGTCTCTATGCAGACAGGAAGAAAAAATGCCATGGTAGGGTCTAAGCATATTAAGAGACACTATCTAAATCTGTGCTTAAAAACTTAAAACTTTCTTATTTTTACTGATAATTCTCTTCTTATTTAGTCCTTTCTAAATGTGTTTACAGTAATCTGTATTCTTTATTTTCTAAATTTTTGCTCATTTTAGGTAAGATCCAAGTTTGAAATATGGGAATAATTTATATTCACATTAGTTTTCTACTGCAAAAGTTATCTTAATTTTTTAGCTTCTTTTTCTTTTCAGCTTGTCATGATAGTTGTAAGACATGTGTTGATATAACAAGATATCATTGTCAGACCTGTAAACCAGGATTATTGTGGAGAGAGGGAGAATGTGTATCCAGATGTGGAATGGGGTACTACCAGGAGACCACACATTGTTACAGTAAGTAGTGGATTATGTGGATAGATGGGAACATGTATTTTGCTTAATAGAGGGTACTTTCAGGAAAGTATACCAATTATAGTTGCAGCAAGTACTAAACTAGGATGACTCTAGGTTTATTATAAAATGCATCAAGGAAAGTGAGAAGTAAATTATTATGCTTTCCTGGCTACATTTCTAATTGAGATTTGATTGAATTTATATCAAATGAATGATTTTGGCAATACACTGCGTGTATTCTTTATTCTTATTGGAGTAAAACTAATTCTTATTGGAGTAAAATGAATTTTGTTAAATGTTAACATTAGCAATATATTCAATGAATAAAAAAATCACATGGATCTATAAATGTCCCATCCACTGGTAGATGGCACTTGATACTGGGTAGTTATCAATCTCTTGTTATTAAAGTTATTTCCCTTTTAGATATAAGTGACACAGAATATTCCACAATATCAGCTTGATATAACCTTTTGATGTGATGTAAGATAGTATAAGCATGTTAGAAATTGTTTTTCTTCAAAATATAAGACAACTTAATGTTTTTTCAAGGACATCATTTACTGTGGAATTCAAAGTGATGTTAGATGTCAGATATATCCAAAATGAGATCCACCAAAATTTGTAAAATTGGGTTTATCTAAAAGTTCAGATAAATGTGGATAAGTGTCTCTCCTTTACTGTTCTTTGAGATCAACAGATGTTTGATTTTGTGTTTTATTATTTAGGTTGTGATACAAGCTGCAGTTTGTGTTTAGGACCAAAAGACAACCAGTGTCTAGCTTGTTCCCAGAATGGTCTGGTCCTTCAGTCTGGTAGATGTGTAGACCACTGTTCATCTAGTTCCTACCTACAGAATGGAGAATGTTTAGGTAATTAATTGCAGCAAGATCTCTTAAACTGTAATTGCATGCATTGCCTCCTCTTGATCAGCTTGAAGTTGAAAAAACTGAATTGAAAAACTAGAACAAGGGCAAAATGTAAAAAAAATATACAATAACTGCAATCAAGACTCAAAACAAAGCACACTATACCAAAAGACTGTCCTTTTCAAAAGTTTAACACTAATGACCATTATACCCCCTAATGGAACTCAGTTGTAGAATTATCTGAGGATGTTCTTGTAGTAAGCGTATATGATCCAACATGTAAAAGGGTAAGAGAATCACAGGTTGAGGGTATCTTTTTGGGGGTTTACTTGCATTTCTAATTTTTATTCCCCATCTATGATAGTAGAGGGGCATTATGCTTTCTGGTCAGTGCATTCTTTTGTTCATTCCGTCGTCCATCCATCAGTCTGTCTGTACCTTTTCAGGTTTAAGTTTTTGGTCAAGGTAGTTTTTGATGAAGTTGAAGTCCAATCAACTTGAAACTTAATACACATGTTCCTTATTATTTAAATGATAGTGAAAATGGGGCATCTGTACTATGGACACATTCAAAATTTATCATAAATAACTGTATACTTTTAGAATGTCCAGCCACATGTCAGACCTGCTCTAGTGATGGTCAGTCCTGTACTAGTTGTTATGACAGCCTTGTCCTACAAAGAGGTCAGTGTCTGTCTCAATGTCCCAAGCAGTACTTTCCATCATATGGTGCCTGCAGTGAATGTCATCCAAGCTGTAAATCATGCTCTGGACCAACTGATACAAACTGTCTAAGCTGTGCAGATGGCTCAAAGCTCAGTAAGAAAGGGAGATGTAAGATGCCATGTTTGGATGGCCAATATTTGACAAAAGACAGTACTTGTAAAGGTAAGTTTTATAGACTACTGTGGATTTTCTTGGGTACCAGTTTTCTTGGATTTAACAATATTATATTTTCATGGATTTTTATTTGGTTTCCAGTCAATAACTTATGTTTAAGTGAATGGATCTCTGAAATTTTACAATAAAGTTAAATACCACAAAGAGATGGTTGAGATTGATTTTGGGGGTTATGGTTCAACAGTTTGTAAATTAGGGACAAAAAAAAACAATTTGATTTTTTTTTTAAAGTTTCAAGAAGAAATCATAAATTCAGAGTACTGTATATCACTTTAAAATATTATAAAATTCTAAAATAAAAAGTTTGTTAGATTAGCATGACTCACATGCAACACTGATGTTTTATATTTTGACTTCAGACTGTGGATTTGGATGTGGTAAATGTCACACATCAAGGGATGGAACTACATCAGTATGTTTGCAGTGTCTTCACCCATCTATGGTGGCTTTTGATGATATCTGTATGAGAGCTTGTCCTGTTGGAAGATACAAGGAGCTGGGTATTTGTAGAGGTTGGTTTTCTTGAAATGATATAGTTTTGAAGAGTACCAGTAAATATCTGGTTGGATGTATAAGGCTAATTGTAGCATATAACATTGTAACACCTAGTGAATGCTACATAACTGAGACCAAATATGTCTACAAGGGTATGATACGTTTGTCGTCATGTGTAGATGATATTGATTTACCATCATTTTTATTTGGCAATTTATGCATGAATTATATAATTTGTCTGTTTTTTGTGTAACCATTTGTAGCATATTTAAATTTTATAGTGCTCATCCACTTAGACCACATGTTCACAAGTTTTAAATTTATTGACTTATGTTTTTCAATATGTGTACTGGAAATAATTTTTTTTTAAATTTTAAGTGGAAAAATCCAATCAATTTTGAAACATTTCAAATTTTCAGTTGACAATCTTATGTCATTAAGATAGGAACAAAATCTATATTTGATAACATGTGCTGCATTATAATTAATTGACATTTTTTCAGTATGTGGAAGTGGATGTCTACGTTGTGAATCCAATAGTATTTGTCATGCCTGTGGACCTAACCAGATCGTATCTGATGGGATATGTGTCAGACATTGTAAACCTACGCAATATGTAGATGGACGGCAATGTAAAGGTGGGCAATTCACAGTTTCAGAATCTAATGCATCCTGGGTAATATTTTCAAAAGTGTACACCATAACCTCCTGATTGGTTAAAAATGTCATAAAGAATCGAAATTTAACGACTGATGTGACGTTATTTTAATTTTGGGGTACGAACAGCCATCCACCATCATCATCTTTTGTATTTTGAGTTTTAGCAGATGTTTACTCACATAATCAAGTCTCCTCTCATTATGGAATAATTTTGTAAGTGTGATTATCAGATTTAATTTTCTGTATTGTAGATTGTCCAGAGCACTGTATGGAGTGTATGTCCAGTACAGACTGTTCTCAGTGTGATGGTCAAACCTACTTGTTAAACAGACAGTGTGTCCCAACCTGTGGAAAGGGGTACTATCAAAATAAAAAGTCACGGAGATGTGAAAGTAGGTATAATTTTTTTTGAACTGTTATTATGATGTTAGGTGGGAAATATGATTTTAAACATTTAAACATCTACAGGTTACCATTATATTTGAAGAATCTCACATATTTGAAATTCTTAAATTTATCTGGTGGGGTATTCAGCAGATTTGACTATTTTAATGTATTCAAATAGATCAAAAAGGAACAAACATGAAAATACTAACCTTTAAGGAGAAAGCAGTGCAAATTTTATGGGGAAAAGTTGTAAATTTTGATTTGTTGTTTTGTTTTAAATATTCCTGTAACTCATTGTTGTTCTTTTCCATGGAGATCATGTGCATTTGGATTTAAAACCCCATGGGATTGTTGTCTACCGATAAAAAAAGTGATGAAATCCTAATGAAACTTTGTATCCATGTAATTACAGGAAATGAACAACCTCCCACAATACAGTTAACAGGACACATACAAGTTGAAGAGAAAGATGTCACTGAAATACCTGCCTCTATTTTCAACTTGAATGACCCAGATACACCTTTGGATAGCCTCGTTATCATTGTAGCAGAACCTCCAACAAATGGCAACCATATTGTCAAATGTAACTTGGGTATGGATGTCATATTGGAGGCAGGAGATACCATTACTCCACAGGAATTAAAAGATGGAAAAGTCAGATTTATTCACAATTCTCCTGTTCTTTCTGCTGGTAAATCTTTAAAGTATCTTTTTCTACTAACCATAATTTCACCATATAATTTAGACAGTGTAAGTCTGTTTGTTTTAATTTGCAACAGATTTTTTTTACAGGGAATAATAAAAAAAAAGCGATTGGAGCAAAAGTGGGTTTCGTACTTTGACCTATAATGGTTTACTTTTTAAATTGTTTTTGGATGGAGAGTTGTCTCATTGGCACTCACACCACATCTTCCTATATCTATTTACACAGTACAATTTTCCATACAAATTTTTACCTGTTATATTGTTTTTGCAAAATTTGCACTGTGTGAACAATGAAATTAGATGGTGTTTGATTAATTGAAATCAAAAATGGTATCGTGCGAACAGAATGCTTTACCATTTACCTGGGCAAAACTTTTGTTTCAATGATGCATGGAAATTGGTACCTAATGAAAGTTGAATTGGTTTACAACTAGATGTTTGTTGGAAGACTTTTTTTAAAACCTGCTTTGTACAAACATTCACATAAAAAAAATTTGCTGCTACTGAAAATATATTCATAGATGTTTAATCTATCAACAACTCAAGAAGCATACACATATTATTAATTTGAAAGAGATTATAAAGTATTGCAGTTTTGTTTTTTTATAATGATTTTCATTTTAAAAAAAATCTTATGTTTACAGGAAGGATATCATTTAAAGCATTTGACAGACAGTTATACAGTACAGAGAGAGTTCTACATATACAAGTTATCAATGACCACCCTCCTCAGCTTGTCAGAAATGAACATGTGCTGGCTACTGTAGGGGAGATAACCCCATTTGATAATCAAATTTTAGAACTGAAAACTTTGGATCCTGTGAAAACATTGGTTAATGTTATTGAAGGTAAGAAACTTAAGATAATAAGAAATTTAATTTTATTTGAATAAAAGGAGATAATTATTTTTCAATAAAACAGCAACCTGAAATTGTAAAGAAATCTAGAAGACAGCATAGTCAAATATCATAGTTTCCAAATTGAAGGCTACAATAAAGCTACTTTTAAATATAGGACTTTCAACTTTAATGCAGTTTCCTGTCAATCGCTTATGTTATCATGCTAATATTATTACAACCAATATTATTCGTTCATAAAAATAGTTAAGAATGGTTTATTTTATTGTACCAATAGTTAGTCTGTAAGCTAACTTAACGAATTAAAAAAACATCCCTAAAGCAAATAAGAAAATTTACACAAAGTGAAAAGTTCTGTTTTAAGATGTCTAAGTTTAAAATGAAATTTTTGTTTCAGGTCCTCTGCATGGGAAATTTATTGATCGAGGGACACAGTCACCTGTAAGCTCTTTCTCAGTAGAGGAACTACATACCAGTTCTATAGGGTACCAGTTAAATCCATTAGTGACGGCAGCCAGAGACATGTGCATCATACAAGTCACAGATGGATATCATGTCCTCAGTTTTATTGTCAATTTTGAAATTAGGCAAAAGGTAAGATATGTAATTGAAATTTATAAGATCTCTTTATGATAAATTATAACTGTTAAAGATCACACTTTTCATGTTTTGTTCATAATGTAGATATATGAAATACATTTATTGAGTATTATTTGCTTCATAACACCACTTATAATATTCTGACTATATTATCATGTTTTGGAAAATGGTGAACCAACACCTGAAGTGGTTATCGTGCGGTTGGGTAATAGCGGGTGGATACCACGCGGTATTCACAGTTGTCTTTCACTATAAAAGCAAATAAACGACATTAAAGACAACAACACCCATCAATTACCGCATGGTGATTAATTTATTAATTTACAACCCCAAAATTTGTACTTCACTGTTTGATTTCATGTATAATATTGTCCTGAAGACGCCACGCTTGTTGGCGAAACATGTCGACCACAATAAATTAATCACCATGCGGTAATTGATGGGTGTTGTTGTCTTTAATGTTGTTTATATATTATCATGATAAAGTAGTTTTGAAGAAAGTCATGAAATTAGAATCTAAAGAAAAATTTAAATTTAAAACACTTTTAAATATTGTACAACCAGTGTTAAAACAACAAATACATATGATATACTAAACATTAAATATAAAAGGAAAACAATTAACTTAATATTTTGTATTTGAAAGTCCTATAGATGATATGCTTTTGTGAACAAAAAGTGAAAGTTTTACAAATTTTAAATAAACTTTCATATATGCTTCCAGTACTGCTGTGAATTCAGAAATGATTGTGATGCTTTTATGTGAAAAATTTCAACAATATCAGGTTTGCAGTAATAAGCACCTTGCATTCATAATATCAGTAGTGATTTTCCTTCCTAAAATTTAAGCAATTTCAATAATTGGATTTCACAGTTTTCCAGGGGTCAAGGATTACGAATAAAAAAAATTCTGAATTTTCAGTATATTTAAGGAATGATACTTCGCTAGGTGAAGCCACTTGTATAGAAATAAAGATTCAGACATTGGATCATAACTTTAGAAGCACTTAAATTAAAATGGTTGAATGTGATATTTGTTATTAACTAAATCCAAGTAAATCGCATGTTAGTTAAAGGAGCTGTACTTCCTTGTCTTAATGTCAGTTTTTACTTTCAGGAGAACTTGTCTCCCCTGATTGTCAATAATGAAGTGGGACATGTATATGCCAAGGATATGTTACGGATAACACCCACCATGTTGATGGCTAAGTCAATGTCTGATGGCAAAGAGGTCATATATACCCTAAACCCTACCACCAATAATCCTCAACAAGGTGAGATAGTTCTAGTAATATGTGTTCCCTGTATAAGGTGCCTTCTCAGTTCTCATTCACAGCAATGTGACTTTTTGAATTATAAGGCATATTTCATTTGGAAATCTGGCCTAATAGGTAGTTAGTCACTTGTTTAAAAAAAAAAGCAGTAAATCTGGTGTTAATTCAAATATAAAGCCAGATGTTAATTTTGATACACTCATAAAAATGTCCATGTAAGGCAATTAAGAAGGGAAGGAATGCCCTTTATTGTCTGGCATCAAAAGGTCATTTTCATCTACCGTTAAACCTCAAATTGGTTAAAATTTGCTGTGATTCACCACAGGTCTCAAATAATTATTGTTACCATTATTTTATGAAACAATTTGAAGCAATTCGTTGAAATTAGTTGATTTGTTTTCCAAAAAGGGTACATATTATCGTCATGTACCAAAAATTGCTGTTAACATCATTTGGCAAGAATTTTGACCGTTATTCATTATGAAGATTTCCCCATGATGACCCTCATTTGGCAGTTGGCAGATTTATTCAAGAGACCATATTTTTCAGGAGAAATATTAATGCTAGTACCAGTCCCACCAAATGGTTTAGGTCAAGGTTGGAAAGAAATGGGAAGTGGGAAAATGGCCGCTAAAATGTTTCAGTTTTTGCAGAGAGATATAAACGAGGGCAGAATATGGTATCAAAATACAGGCTCAAAGTCCACATCAGATGTTGTTACTTTTGAGGTACTATAGTCATTAAGTTATGTACTAGTTTTTAATTGACATAAGAATTAGTATCTCAAAAACTAAAATCATATATATTAACAGTAACGACTGCATGGTCTCATTTCTCCAAATTATTTCACCCTAAAATAAGGTATGGATCTTTATCAGAGCATGCTATACAGTGCAAATATTTTTCCATTTATCTCCATTCATCTCTTATTAACTTCCTGTTTCAAGTATCAATTTTTTGTCAACAACAGCATCTTACAGCATTAGAGCTGTCTGAAGTTTAATTTCAATCTTCCTGTGACCATTCTATACAAAACAAAAGATGCATGTAGGGAGTTCTTTACCAAACATCTTTAGCTTGGATATCATTAATGCATGTAGGGATCTCTTTACCAAACATCTTTAGCTTGGATATCATTAATGCATGTAGGGATCTCTTTACCAAACATCTTTAGCTTGGATATCATTAATGCATGTAGGGATCTCTTTACCAAAGGCTTTTTATCATCAAAGAGCAGACATTACAATTTGTAACTTTTTTTTATCCAGCTTGGTAATGGTTGTACTAACTAAACTAAATACCACTCACTTGAATTGTTCTGCTTAGTAGTGTTTGCTTCCCTTAATTCTGTTTTTTTAAGATTATTTTTTGTCTATTTTAGGTTAGAGACTCATTTGATCCACCAAATGTTTTAAAAGAGCAGACTATGCATATAAAAATAATGGAACCTCCATTAGATGAGGCTATACCAACTATAGCCCCTGGTGTCAGACTTGGGATGTCGGTAGGTATATCATCAGAGCATGTATTATATTTGAAACTCCATCAAAACCAGCCTGACTTTAACTAAACCAATTAATTTATATTCTGTTACATCTTTGTGGACTGCCATCAGATACTGGAAAAAAAATATAAGTTATATACGATTCTTCCTTCTTGCAAACAATTTTAACATGGATTTAAAGGAAGGTGATTCCCCACTTCTATTCTCAATTTTAAATTTGTCACTTTGTTGACAAGAGTACTAACCTATCGAAATAAGTCGCAATTTACTGAAAAATATTAAAATCTTTATTTGTTATGAAGAAATGGAGGCTTAAACTTTTTACATACAGTTCTGAAGATAGATTGCAACCTAAAAGGGACATAACTATTACATTATGCGATTTACAATATTTTAATGTTTGTTTCATGTTTAGGTATTTGAAGATCAAGTTGTTCCAGTTACCATCTCTGACCTGTTTTTCCATGACCCAGATACACATAATGGAGAAATAATTTACACAATAACAGTGCCTCTGAAACAAGGGGAAGGAACTCTGGAGAATAAAAACTTTCCTCTACAACCCTTTTCCCAGTTTACACAGGCTGATCTGATGCATAACAAGATTATTTATCATCCGCCAAAGTCAGACGTTGGCAAGGAGGAAAGAGAAGTGTTCTTTAAATTTACAGGTATGGGAAAAACGAGCTTGTTTCCAAATTAATGTACAATTCATTTGTGAAAATTAGTATGAAGTACCGGTAATGAATTTTAATGTTTAACAAGGAGAACAAACTTATCTTTGGGTTCATATGTTATAGCTTGTCTCTTAAATTGATTTACTTTTTATTTTTGGGGTTCCCAGTATCTAAAAGTAATAGTTTAAAAGTAAATACAGAAAAAATTAGTCACATAAAAATTACAAGAGGATGTATGTTTAACAAACTTGCCATGAAGGTTGACCACTCATATACTTGAAAATATGATAAATTTCATTATAGATTGTGGAAATTCTAAAATAAAAACTGCATCAAAGATTTTAACCCTTAAATGTATAGCAATATTCCAAACAGCTTATTCATCGGTTGTACTGTTCAGCTGTTGTTCTTGTCATGCAACACATGTATTCTAGATTTAAGTGATCTATTTGAAGATATACTTTTGTTGTCATTTAAATCCATTTTAACATTGTTTGTAAGAAGGAAGATTTGTATATTATTCAAGATTATTTTTCAGTATCTGATGGCAGAGTTCACAAAGATTTGATGGAATATAAATTCAACATCCGTATCTTACCAGTAAACAATCTGCCTCCATCTTTTTTACATCCGTCTGCTGATGTCACAGTAGCACAGGGAGGGAAATTTCCAGTAGACAGGTCTACAGTTATTTTGTCTGACCCAGATACATCTACTGCAGATTTAGTGTTGACTTTAGATGAGGCTCCAAAGAGGGGTAGTTTTGAGAAAGTTTTTAAGAATTCAAAAATCATCTTGAGAAAAGGTATGCAAATACACCTGTCTTCTTCCCTTTAACAAAGAATGCACCAAAGCATTCAACCTAAGTTAATCATCACAATCACTTTTTAAAACTATAGCGTATAGCACTTCTTTTCATTAAAAGTATTATTTTATTTCAAAGACATTGAACGAATATGCAGTTATTGCAACATAAAGGCAAGTCTGGGAATAACCCTGTATACTTATGAATAAATGTGATATTACTGCTTTGTACCAGAATTCTTTTGCTTAAATGGGCCTTAACAGCTTACTATTTGGTCAGTTTTTCTTCAATTTTTAAGGTTGACAATGAAATGTACTTGTTCAAAACTTTTTCATTTTTGTCTATGGAATATTTCATGTTCAAATATACCACATATCTCTTTTTATAGAATCTACAAATGAAGATTCTATTTTACTGAATGATGTTTCCTATTTTAGGAGAAAGCTTTAACTACAAAGAGTTCCTGGAAGGTGTGTTTCAGTATAGTGACAGCAGGGATAGTGATATACTCTATGACAGGATTGTGTTGTCCGCCAGTGATGGGAAACATGAGACCAGGATGTCCATCAACATCACAGTGCTACATGTAGATAAGTCAGCACCGATACTTCTACCAACTGCTGTCTGTAGGATTCATGTCAGAGAAGGTGGGTTTAATACAGTTTTATAACTGGTTTATAAAATTCAAAGAAGCAAAATGCAGTTATATTTGTAGTTAATATGCAGTAGGATGAAAATAATATTTAACAAAATGATTAACTGGATATTCAGTAGAAATCTTTTTAAATTAAAAAAAAAAAAATCAGAAATAAAATTGTTTGTAAAGATATATATTCAGAATTGAAAACACATGTTCTTTTATGGGATTTTTTCAGCTTTAACATTTTTCCAAGCCTGCGATTTATTTGTTATTAATTGAATTAATTTCAGCAAGAAAAGACCATTAGTTAATCATAGTGAAATATTTTTCAGGGGAGACAATCCTTATTAGTCGTAATGATTTTGGTTTTATGGATGATGATGATTCTGATGACCATTTGAGGATTACATTATTGGCTAATCCAGTACATGGACAGCTGGTCTATAAAGAATTGAATGTTGTGATGGAAGGAAACATTATAACTCAAGATGACATAAATAACAACTTTATAAGGTAGGTATTGGTTAATATCTGTAAATGTTTATATGGTCAGCTGTTTACACAAATAAGAACTTTATAAGGTGTGTATTGGTTAATACCTGTAAATGTTCATATGGTCAGCTCTTCACACGAGGGATTTATTTTGGTTTTTGTCAGAAAAATTAAAGATCTGCCTTAATATATAATATGTTCAAACATGCATAAAGAGTACTTCTCATTTAAGTGAGTGATCTATGATGAATGGAATATTTGTATCTCTTGTTGGGCAACTAAAAAACAAAAAGGTTTTGCTATGTGTTTTTTGTTAGTCCTAGATTACTTTTGAACAACTGTATGTTCAAAACACATGAAGCATCTATTGCTAAATATCTGAAGATTTCGTTGACATGGATAGCTTGGAGATCTTTAGTAACATAACCATGAAGGATAGCAACAAAAGCACTATTACATTCTTTTTTGTACTTGGATGTAAATAATAGTTAATACAAAGTATTTCATTTCTAGTTTGTATAGTTGTTAATTTTTGTGTCATTTGGTCTCTTATGGAGAGTTGTCTCATTGGCAATCATACCAAATATTCTTTTTAGCTCACCTGGCCCAAAGGGCCAAGTGAGCTTTTCTCATCACTTGGCGTCCGGCGTCCGGCAGCGTCCGTCTTCGTCGTCTGTCGTTTTTACAAAAATCTTCTCCTCTGAAACTACTGGGCCAAATTAAACCAAACTTGGCTACAATCATCATTGGGGTATCTAGTTTAAAAAATGTGTCCGGTGACCCGGCCAACCATCCAAGATGGCCGCCATGGCTAAAAATAGAATATAGGGGTAAAATGCAGCTCTTGGCTTATAACTCAAAAACCAAAGCATTTACAGCAAATCTGTCTAAATAAAAATTTTTATCAGGTCAAGATCTATCTGACCTGAAATTTTCAGATGAATCGGACAATCCATTGTTGGGTTGCTGCCCCTGATTTGGTAATTTTTAGGAAATTTTGCTGTTTTTGGTTATTATCTTGAATATTATAATAGATAGAGATAAACTGTTAACAGCACTAATGTTTAGCAAAGCAAGATTTACAAATAAGGCAACATGACCAAAATGGTCAGTTGACCCCTTTAGGAGTAATTGCCCTTTTTAGTCAATTTTTAACCATTTTTCGTAAATCTTAGTAATCTTTTACCAAAATCTTCTCCTCTGAAACTACTGGGCCAAATAAATTCAAACTTGGCCACAATCATCTTTGGGGTATCTAGTTTGAAAATGTGTTCGATGATCCTGCAATCCAACCAAGATGGCTGCCACGGCTAAAAATAGAACAAAGGTGTAAAATGCAGTTTTCAGATGGATTGGATATTCTGTTGTTAGGTTGCTGCCCCTGAATTGGAAATTTTGCCGTTTTGGGTTATTATTTTGAATACTATTATAGATAGAGATAAACTGTAAACAGAAATAATGTACAGCAAAGTGATACCTTAAAATTAGTCAGCATGACCAAAATGGTCAATTGACCCCCTAAGGAGTTATTGTCCTTTATAGTCAACTTTTAACAATCTTCATAAAATTTGTAAATTTTTACTAACATTTTCCACTAAAACTACTGTGCCAAGTTCATTATAGATAGAGATAATTGTTAGCCGCAAGAATGTACAGTAAAGTAAGATGTACAAACACATTCCCATCACCAAAACACAAAGTTGTCATGAATCCATCTGTGTCCTTTGTTTAATATTCACATAGACCAAGGTGAGCGACACAGGCTCTTTAGAGCCTCTAGTTTATATTAAGCAAAATATTTGTATTGTTTACAGATACATGGCTGACAAAGAGATAGGAAGTGAACCAGTCTCAGATATTCTCTCATTTAATGTGACAGACAGCAGTGGTAACATCCTACCCAATCAGGTTCTATCTGTAACTATAGAACCAGTGGACAACAGGGCACCAGTAGTTACTGTTGGTCCTACAATTAAGGTATGTTTAAAATCTTTACAAATCAAGTTTTATCTGTAACCATAGAACCAGCAGACAACAGGGCACCAGTAGTTACTGTTGGTCCTACAATTTAGGTATGTTTAAAATCTTAACAAATCAAGTTTTATCTGTAACCATAGAACCAGCAGACAACTGGGCACTATTTTTTACTGTTGATCCTACAATTTAGGTATTTCAAATATCTTATCTCTATACCAGGGCTTCCAAATAATATTTGAGCCAGCCGGACATTTTATATCTGATCCCGATTTTAATCCCTTAAGATTAAGTCACAAAAGGCAATTATGAAAATCAGATGGCCATCCCAATGATTGCCATTAGATTAAAAAAAAGGTGATTTAAAACATTACTTTGATATGAATTTGATGTTCTGACGTAAACTGTTAAATTGGCAGTGCATCATTCGAAGTGTGCACATCAGTGAGCACATATCTGCCTTAGACTCTTTATTTGTGCAAAATGACGTCAAAAACTTTACTTTCGTTTTTAAAATCACTTTCCTAATACCGGATGTTGACTTGACAATGGTTAAACATAAACCAAAAACAGGTACATAAAATATCTGTGTTGTTTACAAAGCATGACTGAGTGAAGAAGCTCTTTCCACGTTATTTCTTCAACAAAATAATTAAAATGAATGTTAGATACAGGTATCAATGATAATTTTAGCATTTTTGAAGAAATGTAGGATGCATAATTAAATTTCCCACCTGGACACATGCGCACACATGTTTTAGTTCATACAACGTAGTTCGGAGGATATTTCAATTAAAACCTTTTTAAATTTTTCATCAAATCATGTTTATAAACATATTTCTTATGATTTTAATCTTTTGGACTAAATCAATTAGATACAAACTGCTGAAATGTAAGAAAATAACTTTGAATAGACCTATTAATTTATAAGATGTCCGGTACTGAAAATAGTTTACCTGTCACCTGGCTCAATATCTGTAATTGTTTTTCCATAGGCGATAATGGTAACGTTTTTTCCTGTAGCTCAGTCCATATTGTTAACTTGGAAATGTATGATAGCTCGTTTCGAAGCTGTGACATTTTCACATATGTGGTTAAATTTTCGGGGTACGAAGTGAGATGACTTTTTCCGTAAATTAGCAAACCCCGAACATCCTTTTGTGATGCGGCTCCTTGTGGTAAAATATCCCCTTTTTAACACAATAAGTTCTATGAAAATTTAATACTTTGAACACATTCAATAGCTCCATAGTTTTTACACATTTATTCTATGTTCCTCTACTTTCCTAATCACCACAAATAATTAAGTTCAGTCATTTGTTAAAAATAGAAACATGTCCAATATCACTACACAGAGATTTTTTCTTTACACGTGACTTTTGAGTTCCTCATTTCAAGGCGCATTAGGGATGTTGTCCCACCTGAACAGGTAGATTTCAGCTGTCCAACAACTTATTAGCCTTGATTAGAATTAGAAAGTATTGAAGTAGGGGTTGTTTTGATAGTAATTAATCATCATGTCAAGGTTGAGTCAAAAAGATCGCAAATTATGTTTAAAATGACCATCTCTTGGGAAAGCCATGAAAACTAAAAAGTAGATGACCATTTCATGCTTTGCCCAGCCGGACGTTTACTGGACATTATACAATAATTGTCTGGAATATATGACCGTTTTGGAAGCCTTGATCTATACCAAAAAAAACAATAAGATTTTTAGAAGCCTTCAGTTCCATAAGTCTGAGCTCTTTACACAAAAATCTTATAATATAAATGATCTTAAATTATACTGAAATGTTATGACTTTTTGTGAAATGAGTCAGAGGTATTGACATTTCCTGATTCCTCCCTTTATCGTAGATTGGGCATCAGTTGTAATTATCATAGATATACCTGACATGATACACTATCAAATTCTGTTATTAAAAAAACCTGCAGATTATAGAAAACTAGCAGTTGTCTTGATCTAACATTTTAGACATAACATATACCAGATCAAATCTCATCTGACTGCATAACAAACAACAGGTCACCAGTAAGATATAGACATTTCTTTGATACATTCCCCATTTCCATTCTCAATTTTATTTATATATATTCACTTCTTCAGTGATTTCAACTTGCTCAGACTATATTCATATTATTTTTTTACATCCATAAAGTAATAATTTAATTTTGGATGTTACATGTCTTTTGATTGGCTGACATGGTTTTGTTTATCATATCATACTATGACATAAACACAATTTTGTCATGTGACCCTTATGTCATCAACGTTTTTTTCATGATTTACACCTATTTAAAATGGAAAGTTAGAATTAAATTATAAGAAATAACTGTAATATTTTGTCAGTCTATTTCGAAATAACATTAAAAATGTGGTGCACATTGTTAAAAAACACGCTATGCACATTATTCAGTGTGCACCACATTTTTTATGTTATTTCTTCATAGACAGAAAAAATATTACAGTCATTCCTGAAATAATATTCTGAATTTCAGTAACTTTATTATATCTTTGCAATAAAATATAATATATTGATTCCAGATTGATGAGGGTGGTGAAGTTCTGTTGACAACAGACAACGTCAAAGTGACAGACCAAGACACAGCGGTGACAGATTTACTGGTCCAGATAGAATCCAGTCCAAAGTTTGGAAATATTCTCTCATATAAACCAGGTAGAACACATGAAATAGTATTGTTTTTAGCTTGTTAAAAAAAACCTAAATTCCGCAGGAGCAGTTTCTGTTATAATATCTGTTATTTTTTAAAGCAGCTATTACAAAAGCTTAAACATAATTGATTTCATGCAAAACAATTGGTAATATCTTTTGATTAACTGCAGACAAATGCCAATACTCAACCTTCACTGCCACTTCATTACATTCTAGACTGGTATGATACTAAACCCCTAACGGGAAGGATTGTGCCTGATGTTCATATGATGAAATCATAATCTTTAAGTCAGTTTAATTGAAGTCTGGAGCTGGCATGTCAGTTAACTGCTAGTAGTATGTTGTTATTTATGTATTATTGTCATTTTGTTTATTTTCTTTGGTTACATCTTCTGACATCAGACTCGGACTTCTCTTGAACTGAATTTTAATGTGCGTATTGTTATGCGTTTACTTTTCTACATTGGTTAGAGGTATAGGGGGAGGGTTGACATCTCATAAACATGTTTAACCCCGCCGCATTTTTGCGCCTGTCCCAAGTCAGGAGCCTCTGGCCTTTGTTAGTCTTGTATTATTTTAATTTTAGTTTCTTGTGTACAATTAGGAAATTAGTATGGCGTTCATTATCACTGAACTAGTATATATTTGTTTAGGGTCCAGCTGAAGGACGCCTCCAGGTGCGGGAATTTCTCGCTACATTGAAGACCTGTTGGTGACCTTCTGCTGTTGTTTTTGTATTTGGTCGAGTTGTTGTCTCTTTGACACATTCCCCATTTCCATTCTCAATTTTATTGATTGAAATGTTCCAGGTTTGGTAACATTTGTCACAGTTTAAACATTTTGTTTAGAAGATATGTAAATTAGGCAAGATATAATATGGAGAGGGACGATCTTATATTTTAATTGTAATACATGTATACAGAGTTATGGAAGATTTCAAATAAAAATAAAAAGCATCGTTTTATACAATGTGAAAATTTAAATATAAACTAACTTACTTGTAATCTCATCTAAGTGAAGTGGAACATAATATGTATTTATGATCAGCCTCTTCAAGATTTATGTTTTATTTGTAGATGTGGGAGGATCAGAGAAGACTGTGGGAGTACCTATTACCCAATTCTTTGTTCAGGATCTACTGGATGGTTTTATCCACTACATTCAGTCAGATCACAAGAACAAGGAACCAGTCACTGACAGTTTCTTATTCCATGTTACTGATGGTGTAAACAAATCACCCATGCAAAGATTTGGAGTCCGTATTGTGGTAGGTTTCACTGTTTTGGGATTCTCATATTTTGTTCAAAAAGACAAGTTACAGGAATATTGAACCTTTTTTAAAACTGTGAAGTCCTTTTCCCGGAAAAGAATATTTATGAATTAATTGTATAAATAAAAAGTGTTTAATCAATAGCATTTGAATATGTAAATATCAAAAGATGCTGCATGTTTAAAGGCTAACTACTATTCAGTCGGTTAAACAGTTTTGCAAAAATTCTGATAATACTTTTGTTTTATGTACATTCAAAAAAATTATACTATTAGGCTTTATCTTTTATGTTTACTGTCAAATGGAAAATAAAACTATTTGCAAAATTAAAAAAATACAAGAATTGTTACTTTTTGAATTTGATATTGAAAAATGGAAATTGTGAATGTGCAAAAGTTTTGAACCAAAATTATGACAGATATTAGATTTGATGGAATTTGTCAATTACAATTTTAAAGAAAGTAAAACCTTTCATAATTTGATGCATCAAGTTAGGTTAAACTTCTGTAGCCATATTTTCTTGAATCTATGGACCAACCACTGGGACCAACACTTCCTCAAATGAAGAGTGCTGTATTTTTGTGATTTTTTTCATCTCTGTAAGTACATCATAAATTATTGATGTATTTACAGTTACTCAATGATGAGGAACCATTACTGGTGACAGAACAGTTGTTTGTACAGGAACACCAGGCTGTTATTGTCACTAATTCATCGTTATATGTGATAGATATAGACACTCACCCTGATCAGCTGTTATTGACAGTGAAAGTTTCTCCTCAACATGGTAAGTACAAATGTATATATAAAAAAGAAGATGTGGTATGATTGCCAATAAGACAACTGTCAACAAGAGATCAAAATGACTCAGACATTAACAACTATATGTCACTGTATGACCTTCAACAATGAGCAAAGCTCATACTGCATAGTCAGCTATAAAAGGCCCCGATATGACAATGTAAAACAATAAAAAACGAGAAAACTAACGACCTTATTTATATATTAAAATGAACAAAAAACAAATATGTAACAAACGACAACCACTGAATTACAGGCTCCTGACTTGAAACAGGCACAAACATAAATAATGTGGCGGGGTTAAACATGTTAGTGAGATCCCAACCATCCCCCGCTAAGCTGGGACAGTGGTATAACAGTACAACATAAGAATGAACTATAAAAATCAGTTGAAAAAGGCTTAACTCATCAGATGGACAAAAATACTTGTGGAAGTGGCCGGGTACTTGCACATCCCAACAACAAAAAGACACTAGGAACAGATCTGAGAGTACTCACTGTTATCTGACAGCTAGTTCATAGCCACTAACAACTAATACAAAATATCATACATCTAGACTTATAACTTCATATATGTAACAATGATAGTTTAAGAAAGAGACATCTTGAAAAAGATAATTCTTCTCAGGTTTTGCCATAGTGTGCTCCCCTAGGGTGTAGAAAGTTCTAGACTAAATAACTGCTTTGGTCAAACCAAAGACTACCAAAAATAAGGTATTACAGCTGGTAAACATTTGAGTAAATAACATTATTATTGCCATTACAAAATTAATTACAATTTTGCCGTGATACTGTTATTTCATAGTATGAAGCATTAGTACATTAGAATATAAGTTATTTTATGAAATCAACAGAACTAAAATAGAGTTTTATATTTGTAAAATATCTATATGAGACATGCTCGGTACATACTAATCTATTGTATAGGAACCTTGGGTAGAAGAGATCATATCAGTGAACCACTCAGTAGAATCAGACCAATACAACAAGCAGGAACATTCACATATCAGGTACCTTTATGTTCCTTTGTTCTTCAGGTCTGTAACTCAACTGTTGTAATAAAAATCTTACATAAAGAAAAAACTATTAGTATTTCTGCATAATTGATGATCACTGTTGATCTTAATATTTTCTGTAAAAAAAGCCGCAGATATACTTATTAGAATATTTCAGGCCTTCCAAGCATTCCATATCTCCTACTGGTGAGGGCCTGAACTCCATCAACCAATTTTTTAAATAGCACAGACCATGGATATCATTTATTGATTGATTGATTGATGTTTCTTTATGACCAATGACAAAATTTCATAAAGATTCAGTCTTTCAAAATATTTATCAAGTATTTGTCTATTATGTCTCAAGTGACAAAAGTCAAGAATTTGTGAAAAAAAGTTAAATGTTCAAATTTTTTCATATTTTTTGCTTGGCTATTTTCAGGAGATTTTAGATGATTTGATAGTATACCAGCACAATGGTAGAGCTACATATGGAGATAGGTTAACAATTCAAGTGTCTGATGGAGACTTTACTGATACAAGTGCATTAGAAATAGTCATTGGTCTAGTAGATGATGAAACACCAAGACTTGCAATTAACAGAGGATTAATGTTAAAAGCAGGTATGTTTCATACAGGTGCAAGTAGATGTTAGTCAAACGGCACAGAGACATCAACCTAACAACTTGATTTGAATATCAGTATTTTAGAGGTCATATGCTAAACAGATACACTCTGAGGGTGGTACCAAATTGCTTCAGCTCTATAAAAGATATTTATTTGAAAATCATATTGCCATTTGTTTTTGTGAAATGTAAAGAAAGCATGCATTTAAACATGTATCAACAGCTTTGAAACACTACATTTAGAGATATTGATCACTTACCTTCTTGTTCACCCTATGTATTGAAATGTACCAAGCTGAAGTTTTAGAATACGGTCTAGTGACAAAGCCTTTCAGAAAGTGCTATCAAATACCCTTCTGTTTTGAGTGTAGGGTTATCTCCTTTACATAAGGTTATTTACATCAAAATTGTTAGATAGTATACTGTCAATTCATTAATTAGTGCAGCCATTTATTATCACAATTTGTGAAGATTGAACAAAATTGAGAGATTTATACTACAAATGTATATCGATTTCCAGAGATATTTCATACAGATATATTTATCTGAAATCATAATATGAGTTAGTATTGCCTGACTCACCAGGTTGCAATATTCCTTTTAATAATTTCTGAATTTATAGTATATAACATGGCTATAGTTAATAACAAACTTAATTTACTACAATCCACCACTTTCCATAAAACATAGAAGTTTGACAATGTTTTTTGGTGTTATTAAGGATCAACAATTCCAATAAAGTCGCAAGATCTGAAAGCAACAGACATTGACTCTGATGATAAGAAACTGACCTACACTTTGACCCGTGACCCAACTGGTGGACGTTTGTTAATTTCAAATCAAAACAGAAAAGTGCCTGTTTTTACAAGAGGACCAATAAAGAGTTTCACTCAGTTAGATGTTGATCAAGGTCATCTAGAATTTGAACATCCTAATGGGGAGATAACTGGTGTTTTGACATTTAAATTTGATGTATCAGATCCAGAAGGAAACAAGTTGATAGATCAGATTTTCTACATAACTGTAACAGGTAAATTTGTGACAAGATGATTTTCTAATATGTTTCTAAAATGCTTTATATAAGGAAGGTGTTTTAAAAGAGAAAACATCTGAAAGAGCAACAGTTATCTGGTACTCAATTTTTTGCTTTGATGCCTTCCTGTGTTAATGTAAGGCTTCAAAGAAAAAAAATACAATAGCCTTTCAAGACGTCACAATTATTTAGACTAGGCAAGGACATGTACATGTACAAATATTTGTTCTATTATTTTATTAGCATAATATTCTTTCTTGATCAAATACACAACTTTCTAGGATATCATATTCTCCTTATGATGTCTGAAAAAGATTATCAAAAGACATGAATACTAAATGTGCATGCAGGTTTTTGCATATAAAATTGAGAAAGGAAATGGTGAATATGTCAAAGTGATAATCACCCGACCATAGAGCAAACAACAGCCGAAGGCAACCAATGGGTCTTCAATGTAGCGAGAATTCCCGCACCCGTAGGTGTCCTTCAGCTGGCCCCTAAAAATATGCATAATAGTACAGTGATAATGGACCTCATACTAAACTCTGAATTATACACAAGAAACTAAAATTTAAAATCATACAAGACTAACAAAGGCCAGAGGCTCCAACATATGTATACATTCTAACAAAAAAATATTTTAAAGTACATTTTTGATTACTAATTCTCTTTATTTAAAAACGTGTACAGTAATGAAGTGATTCATCCTCTATTAATTACAGTTTTGGTCTTTAAAAAAATAATGCTGCTCTTTTCTTATACCGTAACTAAATTGCGTTGAAAAAACCCAGATATGACAGAAATATATATCAAACCAGCTATCATCTACTGTTAGTTCAGCAGAAACAGTACAAAGCTGTACAATTATCATTACACATTATCATTATTTCTACATCATAATATAAGAACCAATTCAAGTGAAATGACGTTAGCTTGTTCTTATTTTTACAGAAGACAGAATACCTCCAAAGGTTATAGCCAATAAAGAACTGGTTGTCCTGGAAGGAGCAGAGATCAAAATAACAACAGAAGTCCTGTCATTTACTGATGAAGACTCTGAGCCTGGATTGTTACGTTACTACCTCCTGTCTGCACCTAATCTGGGTCATCTAGAACTTACCAGTAATCAAGGTATTTTAAAATATAATCTGGGTCATCTAGAACTTACCAGTAATCAAGGTATTGTAAAATATAATCTGGGTCATCTAGAACTAACCAGTAATCAAGGTATTGTAAAATATAATCTGGGTCATCTAGAACTTATCAGTAATCAAGGTATTGTAAAATATAATCTGGGTCATCTAGAACTTACCAGTAATCAAGGTATTGTAAAATATAATCTGGGTCATCTAGAACTTATCAGTAATCAAGGTATTGTAAAATATAATCTTGGTCATCTAGAACTTACCAGTAATCAAGGTATTGTAAAATGTAATCTGGGTCATCTAGAACTTACCAGTAATCAAGGTATTTTAAAATATAATCTGGGTCATCTAGAACTTACCAGTAATCAAGGTATTTTAAAATATAATCTGGGTCATCTAGAACTTACCAGTAATCAAGGTATTGTAAAATATAATCTGGGTCATCTAGAACTTATCAGTAATCAAGGTATTTTAAAATAAAATCTGGGTCATCTAGAACTTACCAGTAATCAAGGTATTTTAAAATATAATCTGGGTCATCTAGAACTTACCAGTAATCAAGGTATTGTAAAATATAATCTGGGTCATCTAGAACTTATCAGTAATCAAGGTATTTTAAAATATAATCTGGGTCATCTAGAACTTACCAGTAATCAAGGTATTTTAAAATGTAATCTGGGTCATCTAGAACTTATCAGTAATCAAGGTATTGTAAAATATAATCTGGGTCATCTAGAACTTATCAGTAATCAAGGTATTGTAAAATATAATCTGGGTCATCTAGAACTTACCAGTAATCAAGGTATTTTAAAATATAATCTGGGTCATCTAGAACTTACCAGTAATCAATGTATTTTAAAATATAATCTGGGTCATCTAGAACTTACCAGTAATCAAGGTATTTTAAAATATAATCTGGGTCATCTAGAACTTATCAGTAATCAAGGTATTTTAAAATATAATCTGGGCCATCTAGAACTTACCAGTAATCAAGGTATTTTAAAATATATTTTAAAATGTAATCTGGGTCATCTAGAACTTATCAGTAATCAAGGTATTGTAAAATATAATCTGGGTCATCTAGAACTTATCAGTAATCAAGGTATTGTAAAATATAATCTGGGTCATCTAGAACTTACCAGTAATCAAGGTATTTTAAAATATAATCTGGGTCATCTAGAACTTACCAGTAATCAAGGTATTTTAAAATATAATCTGGGTCATCTAGAACTTATCAGTAATCAAGGTATTTTAAAATATAATCTGGGTCATCTAGAACTTACCAGTAATCAAGGTATTTTAAAATATAATCTGGGTCATCTAGAACTTACCAGTAATCAAGGTATTGTAAAATATAATCTGGGTCATCTAGAACTTACCAGTAATCAAGGTATTTTAAAATATAATCTGGGTCATCTAGAACTTACCAGTAATCAAGGTATTGTAAAATGTAATCTGGGTCATCTAGAACTTACCAGTAATCAAGGTATTGTAAAATATAATCTGGGTCACCTAGAACTTATCAGTAATCAAGGTATTTTAAAATATAATCTGGGTCATCTAGAACTTACCAGTAATCAAGGTATTTTAAAATATAATCTGGGTCATCTAGAACTTACCAGTAATCAAGGTATTGTAAAATATAATCTGGGTCATCTAGAACTTACCAGTAATCAAGGTATTTTAAAATATAATTCATTGTAGTTAATCAACTTGCTTTCATGGATACTTTGTTTCTCATTTAGCACTGTTTGAATGATTTGCAACTATTTATTTTTATGCCCAATTTAGGGGCATGTTTTTTGGTCTGTGTCTGTTCGCTTGTCTGTCCATTCATTCGTCTGCCCTGCTTCAAGTTTTAGTTTTGGGTTAAATTTTTTGGTTTAGGTAATTTTTGATGAAGTTGAAATCCAATCAACATGTTCCCTATGCTATGATCTTGCTAATTTATGCCAAATTAGAGTTGACCAAAATTTTATGGTCTACTGAACATAGAAAGTGATTGTACCGGTGGGACATCAATGTACTATGGACACATTCTTGTTCACAATTTTAATACATGAATCCAGTGTTTAAAAGTCAAATCATATATGCTGAACAAAGAATGACATTAGATATTTTTTTTGCAGGAATACCAATATCTGAATTTACCCAGTCAGACCTTGCAGCAAACAGTGTATGTTATATACACACCAGTAAAGAGGAAATATACATGGATAGTTTTACATTCTCTGTCTCCGATGGGAGTAATCAGGTAAAAAGGATAGTTAAGAAATCATTGGCCATTTAGCGTCTTGACTATCCAGTAAAAAACACTTAGAATTTATATTTCGGAGCCAAATTTTGTTTTCATCACCACCCATTTTTTTTTTTTATTTTAAGTAAAAACTTGCCATTTATATTTTCAAAAGCAGTACAATTCTATGAAAATATTATTATTTTGTGTTTAGCAGTTGGTCTGACAAAATTTCGACCATGGTCAATTTACTTATATTATAGTTTATACAAACTTCAATGGTGTTTGTATTCTGTTAACTCATATTGTATTTTCTTGTAGTATCATATTGTATTTTCTTGTAGTGTTCTATTGTATTTTCTTGTAGTATCATATTGTATTTTCTTGTAGTGTTCTATTGTATTTTCTTGTTGTCTCTTACTATATATTTCTTGTAGTCTCATAGTGGGAATGTTATTTCTGTAGTTTCTGTAGGAGGTTGTGTAATTTTTTGTTTGTGTAACGGTTGAGGGATTCTGATAGAGCAAATCTCCAAGTGGTCTGTATGTTAATTAATTGCATGCATGATGTCATTATCTTTATCATAAAATAATTACTTGTAAACTGAAATTGCTTTTCTGTTTGTATAAACAATACTTATATAACACAACACATATATAAGTAAAACAATAATTTTAATTTTTTTTCACAGATCACTCAGAAGTTGTATATAACCATTACTCCCGTGGATGATGAAATACCTATTGTGACTAATAATGGTCTCAGGGTCCAAGAGGGGGTGAGGAAAACCATCACAGAATATGATCTGAAGGCTGAGGATCAAGATACTCCTGTAAGATCTGTTGACTTTAGTCTAGAAAAATAGTTTACAATAGACTTTTTTCATATTGACATACTTTTAACTCTGGAGTTGACGTTTTTGACTGGTTACCTTCTCTGTGGTATGACATTTTTTGGTTCTGAGTCAACTGAGACAAAATAAAATGAGTAAAATGAGCTGGCAATTGGTCTAGTTTGAGGGGAAATATACTGCTTTCTGAGGATTTTGTTTAGAAAACTTGAGCAGAATTTTTCCTAAATTGCATCAATTGAAAGCTCGAGTTTACCTCGTTTAGTTGTTATATCTTGACCCAGTAACAGAATGTCCTACTACAGAGAAGTTTACATGTCCAAAATTATATAATCTGGATTCAAAAGTTGGAAAGGAAATATAAAAAATATACCGATAGTATATGCCCAGACATATAATTAAAAGTGCCTTATGATGATTCATAGCTGATCAGTTTTGGTCCATAATGGACTCTCATCATATGTCAGTACACCATTACTATATTACCGGTAATAAGAAAATAGTCTACACTGACATCAGAATGAATAATACATGAAGAAGATTGCTTTCATTGAATTATTTTGCATTTAAGTGCCAGTATTTTTAGTAATTGTACATTATCATGGAGGGTATGGCATTGTGTAGTTATTCTGGAGTTTAAAAGCTTCATATAGGTTGTAATTTCATGAATGTTAGTAGAAGTAATGCTGTATGATGGCATTATTTGAGTTTTGCTTTACAAGACAGCTGAGACAGTAAGAACAGAACCTGAATTTCTTTTGCACAGTCATATACCTAGAACATTATCATATTATTGTTATTGATGTTGTGTAAAAAAAAAATATTTTTTTCAAACCATGCACTCCTGGAAAATAAAAATAAATAAATCTAACATACTAGTTGTAATTTCTTGCAGGATAGATATCAGGTATCTCAAGAGATTTCTGTGCAAATTTCAGCTTACTGAATACATGGGTGATGTATTTTTATTTTATTGTAGGAAAGTTCTTTGATATTTCATATCGTAAATCTGCCAGTGCATGGAAGACTGGATTTAAAACAAGGAGACTTTTACATGCCTGTGACTACCTTCTCTATGGCTGATATCTATAATGGGCTAATCAGTTATCATCATGATGGGAGCGAAACACTTCAGGATAACTTTTCCTTTACTGTGACAGATGGCGCCACTAAGGTGTTTGCTATGCAGAAAGATCAGAGTCGTGGTGATATAAGTGTTAAAAGAGATCCTGAGGTAGAGTATATGTTTTTGCTTCAACTTCCAGTTTAATATGGCCAGAAAAATAGCTATTGGCATAGTGCATTGTTATGTAATAATAAATGTGAAGTTCATAAAATTCCATTAACCGTTATTCAATAAGGTTTTGGAATCAGTCACAGGGCTTACTGTCCTTCAACATCTGAGTGAGGAATCAATCAATCAAAATAATAGATTTGACATTTGGAGCACAAATTGTGTAGTCCGAGTACAGAATATAGTTTTTGAAGACCCTAGATATTTTTGGAATATTTAGATTGGTGTATTTTATTCCTTGAAATACTTTATTTTCCATCTATGCATAGAGGATTTTGTAAGCTTCTTTTTATGGGTCTCAGGATGAGAATCCTTTCTCAAGAATAGACTTCAATAGAACATAGATGTAGAAAATAACTGTACTGTATTTTTTTTCTTGTCTGAGGGGATCTGTATCTTAACTATCAGCCTACTATCTTATACACCTGTTTTAAAAGCTATTAGGCTTATAGAAATGACAATTACATATTATTTTTGTAGGATTTTGAAATTGATATCATGCCACTAGATGATGGAAGTCCTGTTCTAAAAACAAACTTAGGATTACAGTTTTTGGAACAGTCAGGAAATCAGGTGAGTTGATTTAAACTTAATAAAAGAATATTCTAAAGAGGACCTATGCAGAACTTAGAAATTTAGCTTCCTTCCTTATAAATTATGTGAAACCGTCTCAGCTTTCTGAGAAAGTTTTGATAATCAAGAGAAAAAAACAAAAATGAGAAATTTCTTTGAGGAATGCTCTTTTCTTTTTTTCATTAATGTGGGACATCTGGTATGTGAACAAACTAACTAAAGTTCTTGTGTTCTATTTACTATAAGGAGTATATATGAATGCAGTTCTATATTACACCCTTTGTATGCTTCGCAGGCCTATAATTTGATAACTCCACGAGAACTGGAGGCCACTGATGTTGATACTGTACCAGTTGAGCTGACTTATGTGATAACCAGGGGACCAGAATATGGAAGACTAGAGAATACTGCTAATCCTACAGTGGCTATATATTCTTTCACACAAGGTTAACAATTATGTCTGCATAACAGTTTTAGTCTGCACACACTTTAAATGTTACAGATGATTACTGTTTTGATATGTTTACACTTATTGAATAACAGTTTATAAGTCTGTCAAAAAGGAGAGTGAGGTTTGCTTTATTAATTTGTAAACAATTTGAAGCACACAGTTTCTGATTTCATTCATCAGTAAAATAAATGTCAATGAGAAAATGATAAATGAATACAAAAATAACAAATCAATTGGAAAAAAGTTCTGAATCAATATGGTGTCACTACTATATGGATAGAGGAGGGGGAAGAGTTAAAAACTACACTGTAAAATATTACTGGTATTAAAATTTACATAGATCAAACCCTAATTGCATCGTGCAATTGAGAGAGAAAAGATTTGATTTGTTTATGACTTGTTATCCTTACTTTCAGATGACATTGACCATGAAGTAATTAGCTATGTACTGACCAGCAAGGATGATATAACTGAAGATATGTTCACCTTTGACCTTGTTGATAGTAAGCCCAATCGAATATCCAATAATATATTCCACATCATGTGGTCTGTGATCGAGTTTATCTCCCCTGAATACAATGTATCAGAGTCAGCAGGAGTCATCAGGGTACCAGTTGTTAAAAAAGGAAATCTGAAGCAGGTAATGTATTGTTGTGTTGCTGTTTCATTGACATGTTCTTCCCACATTTTTACTCATATTTTCTAGTCAGACATTTTTAAGCAATGTGATATTTGCTAAAGATGTCATAGGTTAGCACTGGTCTTGCTGCCATATACATTTGATTTGATTAACACCCTGAGGCAATTATTTAAGAAGAATTTTAAGCAGTACCTGCTGCCTTAGTTCTCTACCCAAGTCACTATTGATGTCCTTTCTCTAAGAAGAATCAAAACAATTAAGATAAAGTCTACTTATAATAGAATCAAATTTTTTCTCTCTCAATTTGTTGTGATAAACAATTTCTATACATATGTTTTGACTAATGTATGTCTTTAATGTATACAATTTTCTGCAATTGAGTATAAACCCTGACGTTAACCATTCTTTTGTTTCCAGTATAGTGTAGTTACATGTAAAACCAGTCCAGACACTGCAACCTATACCCAATCAGTGACTAGACCAGGGGACCAGGATTATAGGGAACATTCAGGACAGGTCCAGTTTGATGCTTGGCAGGATATGAAAGTGTGTAGTATTATCATCAATGATGACTCAATATTTGAAGGTCCAGAAAGATTCTCTGTAGACCTGATACAGCCTGTGTATAGTCTGATTGGAATTAAGAATAAGGTCGCTGTGATCATATCTGATGAAGAAGACAGTAAGTGTATTATATGAAGTGCTTTTCTTTTTAAATATGTATGCTTCAAATTGGTTAAACTCTAACATTTTGGGATGATATTATCCTTTACCATGTAGTATGAAAAAAGAATAGATAAGAAAAATGCATTTGCCTATAGAAACTTTATTTTGTTAAAATTTGTCTTGAAACTAATTCAGCTTCAAAATGTTATCGTTTTAGAAAATTTAACATTTTTGTCGATCTAAAAGTCTAATTTTGGTATAGTTAATTTTATGTTGGACATACTTAGGTCTTGGGATTATATGACCTAATTATACATACCTACTTTTATATCTTCTCCAAGCATACAAACACAGTAAGAAATACAAATTGATAAGTAAATAAAATTGTTGGCTTATTTACATGTCTGTCGTTATCATTTCAGTGCCTACCATTCAATTCAAGGACCTTGTATACAGTGTAAATGAGACAAGTGGAGTTGTTTCAGCTGCCCTTATTAGAACAGGTAATATAAAATTACCCAAGTGACTATAGAAAATATTTCTGGGAAGTTCAGAAAATATAACCAGAGATATTTGATGATCTTAAAATGTGCAACCAGAAATGAATCACAATTTAAGCTTTATATGTCCTCAATATACAAGTTGATAAATAGAATTATCTGTATCACTTCTTAATGGATCATGCATTGATATCATAACCAGTTAACCTCATAATTTAGTTTCAAATTTTCTGGTTTTGTACAAACATTCAAAAGGGCTACTCTTCTGATGACTTTACATTTCTTTTTTCTATTTCTATTTTATTTTTTTGTGATGACATTAAAATTAAATTGGTATTTTGTATCCGTTAGCTCCTACTCACATTTCAAGTACTAAACATGTTCTTTTTTATGTATTACTGTATATTCAGAAGTAATTGTGCAGATTTTCCTTTAACAGCATTAATAAACCTCGCATTTTCGCTCGTTCTTAAAAAAAAAATAAAAAAATGCATGCAATAATTTCTTAATTTACAATATACAACATATAGAATACTTTTTTCATCAAAATGATTACAGGTGATTTAAGTTCGAGTGTATCTGTGGTGTGTTACACCACCAGTCTTACAGCCAAAGGTAGCAGTCTGGACTCTCTTGAATCAGGCTCAGACTACATCAGTAGAGGTCAGACTAATGTATATAGAGTGACATTTCAACCAGGGATGACCAGGGCTAACTGTGATGTCAAGGTAAAGGTCCAGTTGGACACTGTGAATCAGGCTCATATTACTTCATAAATATAATTCTTACATTGGTTGCAATGAATTACATTGATTTTCCAGTTAAATAAAAACCAATAATTTCACATGTGAAATAAACGTGGTTATTTCACTCTCTGACGTCATACAACAATATAAAATTATGGCCCGTTGAAAATGTAAATTTCCAAAATTGTCAACACAAGAAGGTTATTTCAATGAGGGAGCAGCACAAAGTGAAATAACTTTTAAGGGTTGACAATTTTGAATATTCATTGATTCTAAGGGGCCACAATTGTTTTAATATACCAAACTAACAGTGGAAGGTAATAACAAACACTTGTCTATATTTTTTACATAACACACAGACTGATGTTTGAAAATACATTTGTGTTCGATTTCTTGAATTTATAACAAAAGAAGAATCTTTTTGAAAAATATTGATGGCCATGAAAAAGACTGTTTATAAGAGATATGATCTGCTGCTGGCACTCTCAGCTCTATTCATGTCAAATGCCTTATTTCCTCTTCTCTCGATGGGATGCCAGTGTAATGTGAACTCTGCCATTTTGTTTATTTATGTCTGTGACGTCATTCATATGGTAGGTTATTCAAGTACAAATCAACAAACTCAAAAGGTTATTCACCACTGGTGTCATTTTTAGGCCAGGATTTTTTAATTTGTTGGTTTACGGATCCGCCGACCCGATTTTGCCGATTTCCAAAATAAAAATAAAATCGAATTTTCAGGCTTTTTTTTATTCTCGCCGACCCTAACAAATGCATTATCCCTGAAAAATAATTAAAATATCCTTTTTTATGAAATGAAATGCATTAATCACTAACAGAAGTGATGACACTTTCTGTTGTGAAAAATGAAACTTTCAGTTTACGTTTCTAAAAATAGACAAATCAATTATTAATGACCTTGAAATGTCGTTTGCGCAAATAATTTTGCGGAACGAAACCTGTGTTTAAAACCAATTACACAATAAGTTCGTTTCCCTTATTTGTCACCAGTCAGTAAGATGCATGTTCTCATATAAATAGACTTGTCCAAATGTGGACAGGTGGAAGTTCAAGACATCAAGTTAACCCTTTCCTCCATAATGACGCCTTTTGACGCCACCCCCTTTACTCCATAATGACGCCTTTTGACGCCTGTGTATTACCTCAGTTGAAACACTTCGACTACAAAGTGTCTGCAGTTGACTTAATAAAGTTTGTATCCAATATGAAAAGGAATATCATAGGAATATCTGACTTAAATTTATTTAATGAAATAGTTGTTTTTCACAATGCTTTAATACTTCAAATTTTAACAAATCATTTGATATTTTCTTGTTTTACAGATAATAAAAAAATATCGTCCATTTGGAGTAAAAACGGGAATGCATGACAACAGATTATTTAACCTGATATTCTCGTTTTTCCAGTGGACGAGTCTATTACGTTTTTGACACGTGTGTTGAAACTTATTTTCGTACGACGTTTTTACTTTTTTTTCTTTATCAGTTTTCGTGCTTATTATTTTTCACCAAGTTTTGATTAAAAGCTAAGTCAAATAACTGACGTGAATCTGTTTTTCTTGTTTGTGAAATGACGATTTAATTTCGTCTTTGTCAGTGTACCCCCCTTTTTTTTACGGGAAATTATTAGACAATGTCATGCGATGTTTACAGCTGAGCAATAATATTTCATCAAACTAAAATTTAAGAACGATGAAAAAATAGTATGACAAACATATTATTAGAAAGGTGAAATATATTTTTATTTTGCATATGTTTTCTGTCTTGAAAGATCTTTTTTTTTCTTTTTTTTCCCGACCGACCGACCTGACTTTTTCATGGAGAAAATCCGTAAACCAACAAATTAAAAAACCGTGGCCTTAGGGTTATTCGTCCTTCCTTGCAATTGAATGAAAATTTACTGAATTATTTCATTTCACGTGATAACGTTTCACCCAATAGAATTGTGTGAAATATATGCAAGGTATAATAATAGGCGTTGTCAAGATGTCGAGAACGGCGGATCAAAACAAATGCATACAAAAAAGATATAGTTCCTTACATGTTTTACCTTTATTTCTTTAAAAAAAAAAAATTTGCCAATGTAATAAAAAGAATAACTAATTAAAGAATTCAAATATTGAAAAATATTCAACTCGCGACTGTACAACACTGATTAATACGCGCATTCGTGAATTAATGTGTTGTTTGGTCACTCGTTGAAAAGTTTTCTCAATTTGAATTCTTCGATTAGTTATTCTATAAATATAATAAGCTGAGTGCATTTGTGTTATTTTTAAAGAGAAAAGTTATGTCTATATACTGAAAACAACTTATCTATAGACATAAAAAAGAGAATAATACAGTAGCTCAATCTGTGAAGACCTGAAAAAAGATAAAATATCTTAGTAAAAAGCATAGTTCATCCTTAGTATATTGCTTTATTTTCCATTGGCTTGTAACAGTGTTAACAATAGCACTTTAGAGAACAAGAAGTGATAAAATTTCTTTCTTTCTAACTTTGATTATGAAACAATAGATATGTGGATATCATACATTTTATTGTTATTTTCAGATAATAGATGACAGTGAATATGAGTCTTCTGAGCAGTTTGAGTTGGTGTTGTCAGCCCCAACATACAACACTATTGTTGGTCCATCTGACAAGGCTACAGTCATTATTATGGGACCAAATGATGGTATGAATATAGTTTTCATTATCTTTAATTTGCTCTTTTATACAACACACTGGATTTTACAAATGAAATATTCAATAAATGTGTGTAATTTTAAGTTACGGCTTACAAATTTGCATACAAAATAGGTCTATTTAATTATTAACTTTGATGATTTCCTTCCTGTAAAAGATATTTTGGTAACTAATGATAGGAATGTCTATTCCTAAGTGACCTGGTTGATGTGTGCTTGAAAAAAAAAAGTGTAACTATATTTTGAAACAGTTATTGATTTCTTCAGAAGTTCATGACACAAGAAATATCTTGACACTTTTGGCACTTTATAGTAAAACTATAGATACATATGCATGATTCAAGCTTTATAACTGGAGTTTTTCCAGTTAGCAATGTGATGTTACTATAGCAACAATCAAAAGATTTTGACAATAAAGAATGGGACACAATGATAATTATTTGTTTAATGTCTTTTTTTTATTTAGAATCCATTATTCATCTGTCTTTGTCTCAGTACCATTTTGATGAGAACTCTGGTGATGTGGAAGTGGAAGTTGTACGTCGTGGATCAGATCTGTCACATGACTCCATGGTCTGGTGTGCTACAAGGATGACAGAACCACCATCTGCCACACCCAGACAGGATTATATCCCTAGCTCAAGTCAAATTACATTTGCCCCGGGCGAGACAATTCAGGTAATAACTTTCAAAAGGGTTTTAATTGGTATGTTTAATGTCTGTCTAGAAATTTGATAAAAGTAAAAAATAGCCTCAAGTCTTTTTTTTTTTATATCAAATCAACAATGGAACCATTTAGAGTCTTGCAAAAACTGTAGTAATATTTTGATCAGATCAATTAAGATAGCATATACAGTACCTGTTGTGCATGAAATTTGTCATTAGCAGCATGTGTTGCCCCCATGGTATTGTCTCTGTATTTTTAACTTAACAGTTTTTAAAAATATGTTTTATTAGTTTTTATTATACACCTGTTATGAGAGGGTTGTCCATTTGTCTGTCTGCCATTTGCAACATGTCGGAAAATAACTTAAAAACACTTTAACCAATTTTTATGACATGTTGGTGAATTGTTTACATCGATTGACATAAGTCCCCCTTTTGAATTTCAGCTTTATCCTTTTAAAAGGTGACAGCTCAAATTTTTATTTGTGAGTTGCTATGTTTTATTTTTTCAAATCTATGATTGTTATTTTCGTCTCAGAAATGTAGAATAACCATACTAGATGATGCTGCTGATCCTAAGTTAGAAGGCAATGAAACCTTTGCTGTGTTCCTTAGTACACCAATAGGCAGTATTCTTTCCATGCCTTATGTTGCCAGTATTAGCATCTATGACAATGAACTAGACAGTAAGTTTTGGCAAAGAAATAATACAAAGTAAACTAAAAGTTGCCTTCATTTTATAACACATGTAGATTATACACAAACATATATGCTTGAGTAAACTTTCTATAAAATACAGTATTTCACTTCAAATATACAGCTCTCAAGCTACAAAAAAAAACCTCTGAACTTTTAACACCAGTAATACTTTTTGTATTTTAAGTTAAGGTGAAATGGTTACAAAACCTTCAGTCCTGATTGGACTCACTCAATACTTTAAAACTTCCAATATTTTTTTTTTTAACTATTTGGTATGACCAGTGTTTCAATAGTTTTAGGTTATAAATTTTTGAAAAGAAACAAGAATACAACAATGAAATATTTATTGTACAGAAAACATCTATGAAATATCTATGTTTAACTTTTTGCAAAACATTTCTTGTTCGACAGGTTTTTTAGTAGGTGTGACCAAGTTTATTCATTTTAATTTGATTTTTTATTATCTTATATTTTCTCAACAACTGATTTTATTTCAGTTCCCATAATGCATTTTGATTCAAATGAGTACACAGTTGATGAAAGTTCAAGGTCAATCCATGTTCCTGTGCACAGGTCAGGTGACCTTAGTTTTGAATCTTCTGTAATCTGTTACACAAGACAAAACACAGCACATGTCATGATGGACTATGCAGAAAGACCACTTACAGAAGTTTCCAGGATAACATTTCTACCTGGGGAAAAGGTAACTATAATTTTCAGTTTCATTATATTACCTTTTAGGAAAATATACTGAATTGCTGCAATTTAGTTTAACAATTATCAGGAAATCTTGAAAGCATTTGTATTTGTACATTGTCATCGATTGGCAGTTATGTAACCATATTAAAATTGATTTCTAACAAAGTAACTTTGAGAACATATAAATTCCCTTTATCCAAGTCATGAAAAATTGAGAAAACTACTTTTCTAAATTATTTATATATTTTTCAGGTTAAGAATTGTTCAGTTAACATAGTTGATGATGGAGATTATGAACCCAAAGAATTATTCTATCTAAGACTGGCAGAACCTAAAGGGACAGAACTCTGTAAAGCAGAATTAGGACAGGTTACCATGACAACAATCTTTGTTGTCAATGATGAAGATGGTAAGATAGTAGGGTTCCTTACTAGTTAAAAGAACACTTTTTATATTTTGACACCATTTAAACATGTATGACATCTGACTAAAACATCTACCAAATGACACAAATTATGAAACAATTTTAATCTACATTTCAACAATATCATTGTTGGCTGTTTTTATGCCCCACCTACGATAGTAGAGGGGCATTATGTTTTTCTGGTCTGTGGCTCCGTTCGTTCATTCGTCTGTCTGTCCGTTCATTCGTTCATCCTGCTTCAGGTTAAAGTTTTTGGTCAAGGTAGTTTTTGATGAAGCTGAAGTCCAATCAACTTATAACTTGGTAAACTTATTGCTTATGATATGATCTTTCTAATTTTAAAGCGAAATTATACTTTTGACCCCAATTTCACGGTCCATTGACATAAAAAAACGAAAGAGGGAGTTTCAGGTTAAAGTTTTTGGTCAAGGTAGTTTTTGTTGAAGCTGAAGTCCTATCAACTTGAAACTTAGTACACTTATTGCTTATGCTATGATCTTTCTAATTTTAAAGCCAAATTAGACATTTGACCCCAATTTCACGGTCTACTCAACATAGAAAATGAAAATGGAAGTTTCAGGTTAAAGTTTTTGTTCAAGGTAGTTTTTGATGAAATTGAAGTCAAATCAACTTGAAACTTAGTAGCATGTTCCCTATGGTATAATCCTTCTAATTTTAATGCCAAATTAGATTTTTACCCTTTTTCACGGTCCAAGGAACATGGAAAATGATTGAGTGTGGCATCCGTGTACTTTGGACACATTCTTGTTTAATATTGAAACTGTTTCAACATTATTGTTTTGTTTTGGTTGTTTTTATAAAAAGGAGATGTGTACTATATGTCAATAAGACAGAAATCCATCAAGACATGATATCAAGTTTTTTAAACAACATCTTCAGACTTAAAAAATGTATTGAATTTAATCTATGAAGACTATCAAAGCTATCTTTAAAGTATACATACTGGTATGTGTTTCTAATAACAAATGTTACTGAGTTTGATACAAAGCAAATTTTAAAGAGTTTATTTTTGTTTATTATAATAACCATCCTTATATTGTTCATGGTAAGATATATATCTTAATGGGCGAACCAATTGTAAATTCAATATTCATTCAAGTCCCAATTATATCACTTAAGTTATACATATTTTAGTTCCTAGGATAAAGTTCAAGCTAGCAGACTACAGTATAATGGAACCAGTTTTTGCTGACGTTGTATCTACATTGGTTGTCATGGTGATGAGAATGGGTGATTTGAACCATACCTCTGTTGTTAGGTGTAGTACTAGAGATGGATCTGCTTTGTCAGGACTGGATTATAATGCTAAAAGTGTGGGATTAGAGTTTAAACCAGGTATACAATAAAATGATCAAAACTGTATTTATTTGATATATATATTTCAATATTCGATCTATTTTATATACTTTTCACATATATTATGGAATGATGAATAGAAGAAGAGGATTTTACTAGTAATGTAGATGTTGTTCATGATTTTTCATATTTCTTTTCAGAAAGAAATTGAGCTATTTAAGAGTTTCCTACTTTAAGGTGGTACCTAACACTACAGGGAGATAACTCTGTAAAATCAGCTAAACGTTTTAATTACGTTGTGTTGTTACTTTAAGGGAATATTAAGCTTCTCAATGATCAAAATAAGTGTTTGTCAAGCTGCTATATAACCAGTGTATTTTTTCTGATAAAATGGTTGGTTCAAATTTTTTGATTTTTTGATATTTTTGTATAAGGGTCAAAATAAATACTCTAAATTTAAAAAAAAGTTAAACCAGCCAAATTAATTTTAGTTAAAGTGTTGGGTACCACCTTAAAGTTGTATTTCCTTCATAATGCAGTAGTGACAAACCTTACAAAAAATTATTTGCAGGTGATACATGTAATGACTGAAAATTTTCTTAATTTGAATTTTCAAAACTTTATTTTTACTTTCAGGAGTGAGATCTGTTGAGTTTTCTGTGGATGTTATATATAACAGTAATACTGAATGGCATGAGTCTTTCTATATTGTTTTGGATGAGAAAAGCATGAGAGGTGCTGAGCCTGGAGACATAATGTCTACAACTGTGACAGTGTTAGATGATGAAGTCTCAGGTAGTCTTGTACTACCTACACCTCCTGTTGTGAGTATTAATAACCTCTATTGACAAGTTGTATGTATACTGGTTGGCACATACACTCATTTGTCCTTTCTGAGTCGAGATCTAAAACATTTTGTAGTAACTGAGTCTGTCAAATTTACCAAAAGCTAACAAATGGGATATCTTGGACACAGAGCAGAAATTCTTTACACAAAAATAATAGTAAAAAACAAGTAAGTTATGAACAATTCAACATAACTTAAGATCAATTTTTCGTCATAAATATTTTTGTTGAAATAGATTCAGAATGAAAAAGACAGCATATTTTACAATATACCTATATGTCATTCTCGTTTATAACATTAGTTAGATGATAATTGTGTGAGAGGTACTGAATCTTTCCATAGGTTTTATCTACCAGTAGTTATAATTCTAAATAATGTTGTGGAATGTTGCAGCTTTTATACAGTAACAGTGGTTGAAAACATTAAAAAAGAATTGAAGAAAAGCAGTTTTAAAACTTAGAATAATGTTTGATATTTCAATTAAGTGTAACAGATTAGATAAAAAAAATATTCTCATCAAGCAATTCATCTAAAAAAAGAAAACAAATATCAGTCATAATTACCAACAAATGTTTAATTTTTTATTAGGTTGTGTCCTTACTACATTATGACAATGTAGACATTGGAATGGAACAGGCACCTAGTCCAGGTTATCCTTTAGTTTGTGTCACAGTAAGTATATATATATGAACTAAGTCTAGGTTATCCTTTAGTTTGTGTCACAGTAAGTATATATATATGAACTAAGTCTAGGTTATCCTTTAGTTTGTGTCACAGTAAGTATATATATATATGAACTAAGTCTAGGTTATCCTTTAGTTTGTGTCACAGTAAGTATATATATATGAACTAAGTCTAGGTTATCCTTTAGTTTGTGTCACAGTAAGTATTAGTACATGATTTATTGAAGTATTGTAATTGGATAGTTTTGCTGTATTGGTATTCTTGTATCTATAACTACCTAATAACCATAAACCATATACTGAAAATCATGAAATATTTTCCGATGGACATTTACACTGTTCTGAAACATGTGGCTTCATTGTGATCATTTTCACAAAAAACTGGTGCTTGTCAAATTATCAAATTTGGCCTGGAGGACCACATAGGACCTCCCTCATCATATACATTCCTACCGAATATATTAATGCCTGTAAAGTTATATTTCACTGCTTGCTTTGTAGAGAACTTTTTCAAAATATTTGTGCTAAAGATTGTTTTGCATTGTGAACCGGTACATGATATGTAAAATCATTGTAAATCCATTTATTTGTCTTATTTTCCCCAATCATTTACAGAAACTTACACATATTTACTTATTCAGTCATTAAAAACTAGCGTAAGTGTATATTTTTGACATTATTGTGAGCTGAACACAATAATATTTTTGTGTCAAGTTGGTTTAGAAAAGTTGATTGTACAGTACAAAGATTTGATAAATTTCTTTTTTCAGCCATGTGATGTCCATTACCCATCATATGCTGTAACTCATTCACTGTGTCAAAAATCAGGAATCAACCAGACTTCCATGTTGTATAGTTGGGAGGTTGCCATGCCAATAGCAGACGACAGCTCAAGGTCACCTTTTGTTACAGTTACAGATAACACAGTGTTCACCAGTGTGGAGACAAAAGTTCTTGATAGCATTTACTTTAGACCTAATTTTCATGTAAGATGTGTTGCCCAGCCTTTACATAGGAATACCAACCCTGGCATACCAACAAGGAGTGAACCAGTTATAATCAGCAGTGAAGATGGAATATGCAAGTCTCCTGTCTTCAGTTGGACAAACAATTTTTATGGGGCACAATCATTTTTGGCAAAACTGGATTACGTTGGACCAGAAGATGAGAAACATCCAAACAGAGTCCGCATCTCCATCAGAATTCCTCACCAAGATGGTCACCTTCCACTTATATCAACCCATCCACTTCATAACTTACGATTTGTACTTTCTGACCCAGTTTACAGACAACAACATGTCTGTTCAAATCTGATCACAGACAAAGAGAGACAAAATGTGATAGAGAGTGGATTCCTAGAAAGTAATCACATGTTTCCTCCTTCACATAACTTCCCCTATCAGTTTGATCCCAGTCTGAGACAGAATGAGACAATTGATTTATACCGACATTTGGACTTAAAGTCATGCATGTGGAACTTTGAGGCTTGGTATCACATGACAAATCTGGTAGATCTCTGTGGTGGAAAAGTTGTCTCCGATTTCCAGGTAAGAATGACTTAAGACTTAAGAATTAAGACTGAAATAAAACAGAAATCTAATAACCAATTTACTGTTTAAAACATTGAGTTCTTGAAATTCAATGGTAAAAAGAAATATATTAATTGGTTACATCAAATCAGTACACATATAAAGAAAAGAAATCAAAACATGGCTTTTATTAGTATTTTTTATCACAATGTCCTTCAACTGGTAGCAAAAGTTCACATCACTCAAGTATCAGTATTGGTGGAACTCCATACATTGAAGAAGGAACAAGTGAAATGTTATTCAAATTTAGTCAACTCCTTCAAGTTGTCATGCGTTGGCACTTTTCATATCTATCAGAAACATTATTCCTGTTTTATGATACTTTGAATTAGGAGTGGGAATATGCCTGGCTCATCAACATATGTATTCTTGTTCCTATAAGGTGTTTTTTTCTGTCTGCAGGTTAAAGACAATGGAAAAACTTACTTGACTGTGAGAGTTCCGTTGTATGTATACTACCTATATACCACAGCTCCTGTAGGGTGGGGCTCACTGCAGCACCATACAGAGATGGAATTCTCCTTCTACTATAGTAACATACTGTGGCAAACTGGTCTGGAGACTGAGGGCAAAATAGCTGGAGATTTACAAGTACTGAAAGTACTGGTAGGCAGGGATGGCAGACTTGTTATAGATTTGAAAACACAAACAAAATTTAGAGGTAGGCTATCATTTGATTTTATTGTATTTCATCTTCATTCATTCATTTGTGGACTTGATTGTCTGTTAAAGATAGTTGTGAAAATGACATTTCATATTTAGGTAAAGAGCTATCTACTATCATCGAAACCTGATAAAACAAATTAAAGCGAAAAAGATTTGGAAACAAATCCTTAAAAAATTGAAACACTGAAATATTTAACCTTGATTCTAATTATATTATAAGTTATTCTGAAAAAATACAGTAACTGTTTTAGATAGAAAATATATTGTTAATTAACCTTTAAAACATTTTTTAAAGAAGCACATTTTCATTGAAACAAATCTATTAGTCCAACATTGACAACATTATGGTGATTAAAATTGACCAAGCACATATATTCTTTACTGTTAGATTTAATTTGTATTGTATAACCTTGAAATTAAAATATTACTAAATAGTCCATTAGATGTGTCATTACTTAAACATATTGTTCAGAAATAAACTTTTGAAAGGTATAGAATATATGTTTTAATTTGCTAGGAATGTATGTACCAGAACACCACACACTACAAGGCATACAAAGTAAGGTCATACCTCCAGTAGGCATGCCTGTCACCTTTGACCTTACTTTAGTTTGGTCTCAGCAGACATTCGACAGTCCACATCAACTATGGAGGGCCACAAGTGATTATAATTTGAAGGTTGGTAAATATATCGTAAATGAATTAGATATATAGTTTTGTAAGATATTTTCACAAGGAAAAAGATTGGCTTTATCTAACAAGCTACAAATTTTATCATTAAATAATATTAAATGATGATAATTAAAATTATAAATAATAGATATTGATGTAGCATTCTCACTTTTTGTAGGATTATACAGGAAGATATACAGTAGAACTAATTCCTTGTTTGGTCAAGTCCACACAGATATTTATGTCAGCAGACACACCCTGCACAGCTAAGCAACCTCAGAGGTAAATGTAAAATACTTATATTAAATGATAGAGGAGGTCAAAATCATATCATTCTGATTAAAGTTATTTCTGTACTTATTGTTGCAAATAGTATGCTTTGATTCAGTGTGTAGGGCTGGGATTCACTATTTATTGTTTTATGGAGAAAGGCAAACAGTCATACATTATGTTAGATATTATTTAAATATTTATTGATTGATTGATATAAATCTTAACTTTTCAATACTTAGTTAAAATGGTCAGAAGCTAACATTGCCAAAATAAATCATTCAATATACTGCTTACATTTACAGATCATGCTATTTACTGCTTACATTTACAGATCATGCTATTTACTGCTTACATTTACAAATTACGCAAACTTTATTTCATTTAAGAATTGAATGCTTCTTTTTGTAAATTAATTTGGGTGTGAAAGCGTTGACCGAAATACATTTTGTATTCTAAAAATGTGTGCATGGTCAACGCTTTTACAACCTAAAAAGTTACAAAAAGAAGCATTCAATACTTATAATTACATTTTTTAGCTAGGATCATGAAAACACTATTTTTATAAAGTTTTATTTAATTCACCTGTGCACTTTATTGTGGGACCTCGTGTCATCATGAATGACAAATTTTATTGTGCAATGCAATTGCTTAAGGAATAACATGTGATGTGCAGTTAGCCAATCAGAATAACGTGTTATAATATAAAACATACATCTAATGTAATTATTTAGATTTGAAGTACCAATAGCATTCCAGCAGTCAAACAGACCTGTTCCGTTGGTGTATTCTTTAGATACAAGGTTTGAATTAACAAATAATAAAGAGGTGTTCCTAAAGAATCCATACATCAGTGCCTCAGTCCTGGATCCTGAATATGACAGATCATTTGCTCCAGGTAAATACAACAGGGTTAACACTGATCCTTTAAATCCCTAAAAGTTTGTTTCCATGAAAGATGTAAATTAAAAAATTAAAAAGAATTTTGTTTGCATGAAAAGCATTAGAAAAAATAGGGTCGTAATCAAAGTGGCTTTTTTTTTAAAGCTTTTATTTTGGCACTTTAAATGCAAAGGTAATGCAAAAGATTCTATCCTTTCAAAGTTATGATATTTAAGTGACATGTGTTATTAAAATAAGATTGTGTCAAAACCTGATGATTTTGGGTTTTTTTTTTGTGTTTTATTTTGCTGAACCCAAGCAAATATTACTGAGGAAAATCATTTCATTAAGAATAACAGTCATATCTATGCTTTTGTTTTGCTGCTTATAAATTAAAAAGAAATTGACAAAACAGGAACATTGGCACAAATGAATTGTAGCCTGAATGATTCATTTGTTGGTGCCAGTTGATCTAAGGATAAAATCATTCATTAGAAATACTATAAGATAGATGTTGAAATTTTCGAAATGTTTTTGAAACATCTAATTTTCTTTAGGTGAGGTTCTGTATGGCAGAGTTTTATGGAATCCTGCACAAGATCTCAGAGAAGCTTACAGTTTGTCTATTGAGAAAGTTTATCTTTGTACAGGTGAAATTTTATATTTAAAACACATCACATAAGTATTGTTATTTGGGCTGCAATAGTTTTATTAAATTACACAAATGAAATAAAATAGATGGGTATACATTAATGAGACAGCAACCAATCAATACAAAAAAAACATAAGGCATCTAAAGGTAAATATACAGTTAAGTGTCAATGGACAGATGTCTTATCATAGCTGCAAATAAGCCAATTGAATTAGGCAGCATTAGGAATTGGAGATGCAAAGAGGGGTCCCCCTTCCTCCTAAATGTATTTCTGGTGACTGAAATACATTTAATATTTGTAGATTCTAGTCTGTATGTGCATGTAAAATATGAATCAATGGAATGAACTACACTCTGTGTGCTAACAGATCATGCTCAAACTTTTAGGCATATTTCAAAAATCATTTATATCAGAATTACTGAATTATGATTAAAAATGTTTTATTTATTTATCATTTGCCTATTTAGCAAATTCAAAAATTATTGATGTTTGTTACAGGAAGTGATGGATATGTTCCAACCTTTGACCCACAAGGTGATGTGTATGGTGATGGGCCACAGTTTGGATGTTTACAGCCAAGTCCTAAACTACAGTATAGGTTCCTTATACTGGTATGATTATATTTGAAAAAGTTTAGATAACACAATGGTATCCTGACATCTCATAAATATAAACAGATTGCAAGTTTTGGGGGTCAAATAAAAATCCCCTATGCTCAGCTTCAAGCAGTATGTGAGCCTTTTTTCCAAACTCAACTGATTATAACTTACTTCTTATGAATTAAATTTGTCATCTTAAGGTGGCCCGGGCCTATTCCAATTTTCTATCAGAAGTGCCGTTTTTAATGTTATTTTATTCTTTATAGGAAGTGAATCAAATTGGTTGAAAAAAATTGGGGGTCACAGACCATTTAAGCTCAAAATTTTACTTTTAAATGGGTTTGTAAGAGGGACTATTTTTCAATGAAATGATAGGGAAAATAGAGGTTTGACATATTTTTATCGGAATATCAAAAAAACGTTCTATGACACTTGGTCCAAAACTGACACAAAGCTGAAATATAGCTTCAAAGAATTAGCAAATAAAAAACATAGGTCACCAATAAGGAAGAAAAATTATTTTGCATTAAAACCCAAATTTTGGCTGGAAAATGGGGAAAATGCGTGAAATGTCGTTTTGAGCCTTTAAATTCACGCTTCAGACAGCTGAAGATGAGTCCCGTTTTACTGGGATTGGAATACCTCTTTTATGTTCCCGCTCAAAACAGTGCAAACATGAGTTATCTTTCTTTGATGAATCCCCGGATGAAAGTGTAAACATGGCGGTTCCGTTTGTTGAAAACCGTGTCAAAATCAGAGGAAATTTACAGACTTTACAAGAATTTGAAATGAGGGAACAATTTTTTTGAAAGAATATGGAAGAATTGAAGCCAAACTAGTATACTTTTTTGACATAAAACGTCGTTTTATGTACAAAACACTTGGAATGGACATCGTTCAATGTGAGGAATTTGTACAGCCTCATAAAATTTTTCAATATTTTGCCGTTTTGGGTTAAAAAATTACGATATGGGGTTAAAAAGCAGAATTTTGAGAATTTCACCTCAAATATGCCTAAAATTGGAAAATTTGAATATTTTATGAAGAAAAAATTATCAAAACATGAACAAAACTGTGTACATGGTGTTAGTGAATGAAATAAATACACAAATAAGTACAAACAAGTTTTTATTGACATTTACTATGAAGATCTCCCACTTGAGTAATAGTAACCAGGGAAGCCATCGTTTCAGAGTAGCTTCTGTCTGGGCAGCAATCGGTGAAAGGGTTAAAGTGACATAACTACAATGATTTAACATTTCTAATCAATCAAAATATTAAAAAAAAAATATCGAATTTACGACATACTTTTCGTGTGCATTGTAATTCATTCACGAAATTATGCGCAGTTGAATTGTCCCGATCCATCGTATTAAATCAAATATTGTGATACTGTGTTTTTACATATTTCTAGATTAAAAGTTGAATAAGTTATTGTCCAAATTGTATTTTGCTTAACAATTAAATCCATCAAAATTGTTTTAAGACTTGAATTGGAAATGGAAGCTGTGATGTCAATGGGATGTTATAAACAGTTTTAAATCAACATCTTGCATTTGACATAAAATAGCTATTTGATACATGTTGCTGACAAAATTGATATCAACAATAACATTCCCAAAAAAGATATTTTACCATCATTACCAACTGCATATAAGACATCTTGTTGCGAAATATTATTTAGGGTTATATTTAAATATCAAGAACAAGGTCTGGAAATTATACTTTTAAAGTATTTTGGCATTTTTGCTTAAACATGGAGTTGGAAGGCCTTTACCAAAAGTGGAAGAAACAATTCAAATACTGATATCTGACAAACATATGTCTTATTAACAATTTGAGGAATTTTATTTCATTGATCTATTATACTTATTGATTTTTTTATTTAAAAAAAGAGATGATATTATACTGCCTGGTCCATGCTCATATGAAATAATATTCTTGTTGTTTTACTAGGACAAAGGAAATCGGGATGTAGAAGTGAGACATTTTCATAGTGTCCCTTTTAATGCCAAATTTCCCACAGATTTGAACAATATTCCAGGAGTAGATGGATTTTATCTCAGCGTTGATCCTCTATACAAGGTTTGATATATTTATCTGTATTTGTAGTTTTATGCAAAACTATATTTGATAAATAATAAATGTACATATATAACAAATGGTCTTTTATATATGCATTGCTGGAAAGCTCATTTAAGGTTACAGTACTCAGTTACTGCAATCATATAGACAAATTTCTATTGTCTATAAAAAAAAAAGAATATGTGGTATGATTGCCAATGAGACAAACCTCCACAAGAGACCAAAATGACACCGAAATAAACAACTATAGGTCACCATACGGCCTTCAACAATTACCAAAATCCATACTGCATAGTCAGCTATAAAAGGCCCTGAAATGGCAATGTAAAACAATTCTAACAAGAAAACTAACGGCCTAATTTATGTAAAAAAAAATGACCGAAAAACAAGTATGTAACATATAAACCAACAACAACCACTGAATAACAGGCTCCTGACTTGGGACAGGCACATGCATACAGAATGTGGCAGGGTTAAACATGTTAGTGGGATCCTAACCCTCCCATAACTTCATAACTTGGGACAGTGGTGTAACAGTACAACATAAGAAAGAACTATCAATTGAAAAAGGCTTAACTCATCAGATGGATAAAAATACAATACATTTTTTTAGAAAATGAACTTTGAAAATCATTGGTTCATATTTAGTAAAACTTGCCTAAATCATCTTCATTTTAAAAAGATGTGTCTACTATTATGATGAGAAATGATAAACAAACATTGCTGCCTTAAATATATTTTAAAATTTTTTTTTAAATGCAATAAAAATATTGCATGGCAGATTTCATACAAAAGATATAATTGTGATCACCCAAGTGACTTCGAATATTGCTGCAATAGACAACTTTCCAGTTTGATGCATTTCCGTCCAAAAGTTTGTTTTTAGTGAACATCATGTGTTCAAGGGCATAGTCACTTCTGTTCCCATGTTGAGAGATTGATTTTGATGCTATATAGCATGAATTATTCAGAGAAATTAAATTCTTAAAATTGTTAAAATGCTACAAAAGGGAAATCAATTAAGTACCTATTTATCGTGCACAATGACAATGACTGAGATGCTTGATGAAATATGATAGTGCAGGGATACAGGGGATCCCCTCTCTCTTGTAAATGATGTCACAAAGGATAGTGCAGGGATACAGGGGATCCCCTCTCTCTTGTAAATGATGTCACACAGGATAGTGCAGGGATACAGGGGGATCCCCTTTATCTGGTAAATGATGTCACTAAGGCGCACATATTGAACATTTTTCAAGTGAACAACATAACTCGAAAGTGGTCAATTATTACTTCAAATTTCAGATCTTACTAACAGTTATGAGTTTTAGAAAATGCATGCATAGAAATAAAAAAAAGTACCAGTTTATGCTAAAATCTGTACATAACAAATACCCTTTTGATCACTTTCAAGTATAGTTATAAAAAAGAAAATCAATATAGATTTATCCTTAATAAAAAGGTTTAAATGTCTTTCATTGTTTGGTACAATTCATGTTTTATATCTTTCCAGGTTATGTCAGGACATCAGTGGTATTTACAAGTTTTATATGTAATCACAGAGGCAGGAGCGTCTCCTCATCGATTCATTAGAAAGAGATCAGCCATGTTTTCTCAACCCAAAAAACGTGAATCGCAGCTTCCAAATAATATCAAAGAGACTAATTCCAATCAGAATGGAACTGATATACATCACATTCCAATTAATAGTGCTATATTACAAGAAGACATGACTTTAAAACAGTCCACAATTAGTACTCTGACTTATGTTATTCCAATAATATCAGTATTCATAATACTCATAATTTTAGTCATAATAATTTTTATAATATTCAAACGAAGAAGACGAAAAAAGAAAGAAGTTATAGAAATGAAGAAGAATAATTTAGAATTTGCCAAAGAAAACTCTTTACCTCTACTAAATCAAAACAGACTTAGTTTAAGACTCTCAGGATCAAGGGTCAATGTAAATGTGACAGAGGTCAAGGACAGTTTTGTGACCTCTAGTGAGAAAGATAGGAGACCTAGTGTCAAGGTCAAAAATACTAATATTAAATCTCAGGGAAAAGTACAAGGAACTGAAGTATGATATTTGTATGTTTTTTTTTATATCTGAATATGATTTAAACTCAATATACTGTGAAAGATTACATTATGATCTGTTTATTTGTTTTATATATTCTGTAATTGATTTTTAAACTCTCCACTTACAGTGATTACAGTAAATTCAGAAATTATTGCTTGCATTTACTGTGATTTCTTTCGATTACAGGAAAATCTGTATTCAAATGTATGTGTTAGATTTCGGAATAAGAGTTCATATTATTTTGCATTAATTTGCAATGATAAAAACATTGCAATAACTTCTGAATTTACAGGATTATTTCAGCTCTTAAAAGATCAAATACTCATATTTATTGAACATTTCTATTTTTATTACTTTAATACCAAAACATGTTATGGTTGATTGGGTTCTTGTTAATTTGTTACACTGATTTTTGTAATCAGTTTTAATATTTATATTAAACCTCCTGTTACACTGTACACTGTACTATGAAAATATTCTGAAGATATTTATTTTGCCATTTAAGTATGTCTCAGAAAAAGACAGTGCAATAGAAGTTTAGTAACTTATGTAATATGATATAAAATAACTGAATATACTCAGTGGAACAGCTCAGGACTCCAATCCTACTCATTAAATTGACTTTCATAACTCTCATTAACATGCATATATTTTTTTACTCGTGAGAAATGTTGGCGCAATTTTCCCATTTAGTTGTCATTTTTGAAAATAATGAATTTTCACAAAAGATTTATTTCAGTCACTAAAGTAAATCATGATCGGTAGGTCATTGAAATATATGACTTCTAATATTTTGATGTCAGTTTTTTTTAAATAGATTCTCATATAAAGACAGTTAATTTAAGTCATTTAAGAAAAAATATGCTATTGACCAAAGATGATTTGGATTTAAAATGGTTGCTTGATACTGTTGTAATCATTTAGAGCACTTGTGATATACTTAAAGTAAATTTTTGAAAGCCTTGAAGTTGAACTTCATAGAAAGTTTTTGGAATTATATAAAGATATTACAAATGGAGGACAAGTTATTCATCTAATAGAGATAGAAATAAGAAGTGTTGAATATTGAGGTCAATTATGGTGCCATTATGTTGTTTTTGAAGTGAACGATTTGATTGTAATTAAGTACCAGTTATATATGATGCCAAGTTTTCACACATTGGTTAGTGCAATATATGTGTTTTTATCATGTAGTTATATTAGTAGTTTATAGTTGTTTTGTATTAAACAAGGAATTATTTGAAACTAGATTTTTTTTTTAAATCTGAAATAAGCTACGGCTAAAGGGTTAGTTGAATTTACATTTCTTTTATATTAACCAATCAGATCCCCTTAGCCATGCTAGAAACAAAACTGTATTTTTATTTTTCTAAATCTTTCCAGTTTTTATTAATTCCTTGTTATGAGAAATCCTGTTATGATACTCTTGGTAACGATGTTAAATGTATTTCTACTTGTATAGCCCCCTTTATCTCATAACATGTCTTCTATTTATATAGTTAATTTCCCCTGACTCTTTCTGGTAACGATTTTAAGTGTATTTTTATTTATATATCCCCTTTATTTCATAAGATGTCTTCTATTTATATTGTTAATTTCCCCTAACCAAAGGATATTATATGTTAAATTTCCATTCAGATTCGCTTTAATTTTTCCATACAATCCTCATCTCTGTTCTCACTTCACCATCAATCATAAATAATCCATAAAAGTCAATCAATGAACATACTGTTAGCATGAATATTTTTGGAGGTGTGTAATTTAAGCAGTATCAATGGATATGTGATGCATGCATTGAATAAGTTGAGATGTACAAACATTAGCACTGGGAATATTTTAAGGCGTTGTATGTAAACAAATAATGGTGAATTTTTTCATATTTCTTACTTTTTTACATATACATATTATGTTGGTTGTTATAAAGATATTATTATAGTATTAACATTACTGATGAAGTGGTGTTGGCTTAATCTTTGTTTAACTACCTCATCTAGTAATTATATTGGACCATAATTGTTACAGATAGGAGTGTCCTATGTTTGTCCATGCATAATATTTCTGACTTCACCCCAAACGATTTTTTTTGTAGAGGGGAATTTAAAGCATAAACATTATATCTATGTAGTTCTCCTTTGCAGAGTTGCACTATATTTGAGATTGCATGATTCTAAAATAGGACATTTTTATGAGGTCTTCTTTTCGTGATGTTTACCAATTTTGTGAAACAAAAAAACTAGGTCGTTAAGTTACACTCCTTTCTGTTACAACAAATTGAAGTTTTTAATTACCTTGACTGGCTATACAGCCTTTGCACGGTCGGCTCCTTTCTGTTATAAATTATGGTCAAATACTTTATACATTCTAACAGGTTTAGATCCATCCGTGTCAAATTGTATTAATTGTGCATTTACTCATTTACAAACACTCATTTTACAAAATAAAAAAGTTATAAATCATTTTAACTTGTCAATGCTCCCATTTGTTGCTTTTGATGTTCACTCACTCAACTTTACTGCACTTATTTTTGAATGTTCATTACACTAGTGGTACATGTTTTCTAATGGAATGTTATATATATGTACCTGTAATACCTAAGAAACCTGAACTATTATACAAATATATTAGCCTGCTTTCAATACTCGATCTTTGTGCATTGTTTGACACTACATGTTAAAAGCTGTCAAATGATTAGCCTATATGAATAAAGACTGATAATTGTTACCTGGTACTTGCATAACGTCTAATGGTAATTATTCAATGCATATCAGGATAAGAGATAACTTCAAAAGAATTATAACCATTGGGTTTGTTTTCAATAGAAAGTTCAATATTCAAACTTGGAATTTTTGTGTGGTCTCAAAATATTATTCTTGGAATATATCTTTAAAATATAGAGCAAACCACAAAAACATAACATTGATCACCGAATAATTCAAATCAGGTCAAGGTCAGATGAAACCTGCCAGCCAGACATTTTCACCTTACAATCATTCCATACACCAAATATAGTAAGGCTATTGACACCAAGAATAGCAAAAGGCAAGATAGGCATAACACTTCAAAGACATAATTTACAGACCACATACTAATGAAGCAATAATAATTGAAGCAGTTCAAGATGTAGAAATAAATATATACTTACCAGACACACAGGAAATGATAACAAGAAAAAAGTTAAACTTTTCAAAGCTCACCCAGAACTTGCAGCTTAAATTCTTCAACCAGTAAAGTTAAAAAAAACTGTTGAGGTAATACAGTTTTGTAAATTGCAAGTAAAATTATGGTAAACTTTATTATCCAAAATATATATGTATGTAATTGATCAACAGCTAAGTAAGACGAAAGCAGGATTTCATTAAGTTAAAGGATGCACTGATGGAATATTTGCTTTACAAAACATCATTGAACATATACAGAATGCAAAGGCACCTTTACACCAACTTTGTGGATTTCTATAAAAAGTTTGACACCATCAACAGAAAGAGCTCTTAGAGATATACTATGAGCATATTGGATTCCAAAAGAAATAGTCAAGCTTGTCACAAATACCTAGTGAATTCGCTTGCAGTGTAGGGCATAGCAACATCTGGTTTAAACCTTTTGAACAGTCAGGGGCGTTTCTTAAACAAGTTATTTTTTTAAATTACTTATATAAATATTTTTTTATTTTAGAAATAATAAAATTACTTAATAGAGTTATTTTAATTTTCAATAGAAACATAGACCACATGTAGTTTTCATGATTTTAAACAACATTTTATATCATAAAATAAAGAATTTATCAGATTTGAGAGGAGTATAGAGATAAAGGGTTACTTTGAAAATAATGACAAAAATATTACTTGAATAAGTTATTTTAAACATTTTTGAAAAAATAGCAATAACACTTATCTAAGGCACATATGTAATTGATTTAGGTTACAAATTATAAATAACTCCAGGTCTTAATAATAATTAATTCACAAGTATCTATCTATTTATATCAGTCTACCTTCAAGATTTTAGAGGAAAATGATAATTTAATAGTCCCAAGAGACCAATCTTTGACCCAGAAGCGTTGGTATGAAAGATAAGTTCGTCGGAAAGTTAATTAGTGTTTCAGAAAATAAGTTTTTATATATCAAGGGGAAAATAACCAGATAACTGTGAAAATTATTTAAAGCTAGTAAAATCTGTATTCTTGGACACCTATATAAATAATATTCAGGAAAATAACTTATATAAGTTATATTTAAATTAGCCTCGTTTTCAACATAACTTGTATAGGTAATTTTAATTGTTACTTGTTTAAGTAATGCCCCTGACTGTTGAAATATAAAGCTTCATACAAATAGTTCACTCAATATAAAAACAGTGTCATATTGACATGAATACCTTACAATCATTCTTGGCACCGAATATAGTCAAATACCTGCTAGATGGACATGTACACCTTGCAATCATTCACATTTTGTCATGTTGTTCTTTTTATAATAACCAATAGGGTATGGGTTTTGATAAAGGCTGTTATATGACCTATATAATTGTTTTCATCCAAGTCATTTGATCTCTGATGGATAATTATCTCATTGTCAACCATACTGCATATCCTTATTTGTATACCAAACACATCTTTTTTCAAGAAGGACAACATTTAAGTTTCAAGCTTTGTTGTACTAAGCATACTCCACTGGTATCAGAATATAGGACCTAAACATCTGACAGATGTAAAAAGCACTTATGAATTAAAAGTCTTCACTGCCAATTTGTAAACCAGATATGATGTCATTCTGTTCACTTCATATGTAGAAACTTGTGAAAAAATATTAAGTTCATTACACATATTCAAAGTTCCAAGCATCAGCTAACGAGAAGTAGGTGTAGGACAGATGCTAAAAGTGCTCACATATTACAATTCATCACTGTTAAGCTTCATTCTGTCAAGTAGTACATGAGAACAGTATGATGAAAGTATTTGTTTGACAAACTGAAGGACTAAGTGATTGCAATACAACCACCAATCTCTGAGAAGGAGGTATAAAAAGAAAATAGCCATTAAACATTTATATTTTTATTAACTGTCCAATAATGTAGCACTGATTAAACAGTCAGAATACTGACATGACAAGTTCACATTCTTGAATATGACTTTTTCCCTGAAGTCACTAGGACTTATCTTACAATAATAGTTTTAGTTTTGGTCAAATATCCAATTGAAATTGATTTCAATCATCAAATTTAATGTGAGTTTTACAAATATTTTCTTTACTTATTCTCTGTGCCTTTTCTATCAACTGAAAACAGAGAAGAAAACAAACACTTAAAACACAAATTACTATAAAAGTATATATTTTATCAGAACAAAGTAAAAGAACAAGTATGTCCTTGAGTAGTATTAATTATTTTCATTTTTTGTTGGGTTACTGTCTCATTGATGTTTATCCCACATGTTTTTTAATTCATATATAAAATCATCAAGCTTGAAGTAGAGGTATCATAGGACGAGTGGTCTCAGTAATTACTGTACCACAAGTCTGTCTAGAGGTTGTGAATTTGAACCCAGTATGTGGCAAGTACATTCCACTCCCATCTTAATTTACTAGGATTGCTCATTTTCTTGCAGAAGGTTGAAATAGCCTATAGAGCTAAAATTGATTTTTATCATAAGTTCACATAGACTCTGATTAAGTCTGAAAATCATTTTGATAAAACGATGTAAAATGCTGCAATTTTGAAGTTCATTAAATTGGTTTAAGGAAACAAAGCTTGTGTAAAAAAATTATTCATTCATTTATTGAATGATAGTTATTATATCCTTTGAGTTAAAGCAGGATAGAGTATAACCTTACAACTTAATGTGTTAAGAATTAGAGATGATCATGTTGTGGGGTCATAACAAAACTTTCTTCACTTATAATCTTACCTTTTGTGAGCCTCGTTTTTTCTTGTTTCCTTTGCTGCTGAATTTAGAATTTCTATCTGATTCTAACTTATTCCAGTAGTCTTTTTCTTCTTGTCCTGTCAATAAATACAACACTATGTCAAGTGACAACTTCATAATCTACATTTTTGAGTATATTATTTTTTTCTTCTAAATTTAACAATATACAATTACTGTCTTTTGGTGAGGTAAATGTGTGGTTTTATTGACTTTTGAAAAACTGATATTCACTGAGGCCAATGGACCAAGTGAATATCAGTTTTTCAAAAGTCAATAAAACCACACATTTACAGAAACAAAAGACAGTAAATGTTTTATTCCATACTCCGATAGAAATTAATGTAATGGAAAATATTTACCAAAACCAATTGTACATCAAACGTTTTTTTACCAAAATTATACACGTAAAAGCATGCGACGTTTTGCGCGGTGAATATCCTTTTTCCGCAGGTGAATATGCTTATTTATTCAAAATCCCATTCATATAGATAAACCTACTAATATTTTATCAATATGGAATAATACTATTTATCCTTGTCGATAGTGGCAGTGGACAGCTAGTCCTAACAAACAGAAAACAACATTGTGATTTCAAAACAAGCCCACTCTCTAACTTTATGTAATAACTTCCAGAATGTAACAAAAAATACAAATTTTGAAACTAGTCATTAAATCTTTTTTGCAATTCCATGTTTGGAAGAAAAAAAATGTTTTTTAGTTGTTTAATTTGTACTTAATGTTTATTCTTCATTAATCTATTTTCATAAATGTTTAGAAACAAGACAGTTTGGAGTTGTCAATTGTTATCTTTGGAATTTGTTATTTCAAGTTATTGTCATTTGTTATCTAAAGATTTTGTCTTTTGTTATCTCAATATTTGTCATTTGTTATCTCAATGTTTTGTCCTTTGTTATCTCAATATTTGTCATTTGTTATCTCAATGTTTTGTCATATGTAATCTCATAGTTTTGTCCTTTGTTATCTCTATGTTTTGTCATTTGTTATCTCAATGTTTTTATTGTTATCTTGAGGTTTTGTCTTTTGTTATCTCAAGGTTTTGTTTATTGTTACCTTGAGGTTTTGTCCTTTTTTTATCTCAAGGCCTTGTCATTTGGAAAATTTGGTGTTTATATTTATAGTCTCTGTTAAAACTATCCAAGATTATGCTTTGAGCTTGGCATATTGCAAAAATAACCATTTATAATAAAAGACTGTATTTCAACCTACAGAAGACTTTGAGGGTTATTTCTTTTTTACCCAACATTTTCTTTTGTTCATGTTTGATTATGCTGATCCTTTACCTTTTAAGAGAGTAAAGAAATAAGATCCACTAGTAGCCTCAGCAAGTCTTTTAGCACTATCACTGTCTTCCATTCTAATATGACCTGCCTTGTCTCCCTCTTTTACATCAATATAGGCTATCTGGTAACCTGTACCTAAATCTTCCTGTCAATTATATACAAATAGACTTTAATATAGCAATCTGTTTTAGGCTGTGTACAGTAAACATGTTTACATTTGGTTTAATGTAATGTACACTAGTTTCACATTAAATTTGTTCACATCTTTGTTCAAACTTGTAAACTATATGTCATTTAAATGGTCATTACCTAGAACCGAATTTCAAACAACTTTTCTAGCAGTTAGGGAACGACAATTTTTCCACAATTAAAAAATTAAGGCTATGTTTAGTGTTTTTATAACAAATAAATATATCAAGTTTAGACAAATATTTCTGTAAAGAACTTTATTAAGTGTTAAAAGTATCAATTTAATATAAAATTCGTTTCTTTTTTAAATATACATGGGAAAATTCAAGTTCTGAATGCCTAGTTTTGTGTACAATTAACCTTCACAAGGCCTACATCGACTTTGGACTGCATGTAGACAAGACATGATTTAAACTACATGTAAACATTGAGTGTTATCAATGGGAACGTAATTATGTTTGGTTTATTTGTGAGTTACACTAACACAACACCGAGTTAAGGTCAATGTGAACACAGCCTTATTTTGGTCTGAAACACATCTTATATTTTACTGCTCAGTAGGCCCCAAGGCTCCGTGTTGACCTAAAATGGATTTCTTTTACAAATACAGAAATGGTATTTTTTTTGTACACAAATAAGGCCATTAGTTTTTTCTTTGAAATTGTTTTACAATGTCATTTAAGGGCCTTTTATTACTGACTATTAGTATGGGCTTGGTTCATTGTTGAAGGCTGTACAGTGACCAATAGTTGTTAATTTCTGTGTCATTTTGTTCTCCCCTGGAAAGTTGTCTCATTGGCAATCATACCAAATTGTCCTTTTTTTAATGTTTTGTTTATTTTCAGGTCAGCAACATCATCACAAATTATTATATAAACACCCACACAAATAAACTGTTGACACAGATGTATGTCTCTTTTTGTAATTGTATTAGTATTATCAAAATGTTGAATTTGAAATAGCAGTTTTCAAACAATTAAACTATGCAAAAATTCTAAGTCCATAAGCGGCCAGGGCCAATAAACCACCTTAGAAAGAGAAACTGCATACGTACCATTGACTTACTGAAAAATCAGAAATTATTGCATGCATTTATTATTGTGATTTTGTCATTTTATACTTAAAAGTGATTTTAATTTTTACGATTTTGCAAAAAATCCTGTTAATTCATAAAAAATTTCAAAATGAAAGTTAAAATTAATGCATTTACAACTCTGTCCCATTTTTTGCAATAACAAAACCTTGCAATAATTTCTGAATTTAAAGTATTATAAGTGGTTTTCCTTAAACTTACCTAAGCAAACTTTAACTTGTAAATAATGCTGACATTTCAAAGTCAAATAGAATATGACTGAGTTGGCAGGGCCAAATAATCTACATTGAAATGAGATGTTCCTATGCTACAGCTCATACCAAATATCATTGATTTACTACTTGTGGTTACCCATAAATTCACCTTATCTCAAACATGTACATGCAAACTAAGCAAATGTTAAAAAGTCAATAGACAATGACTGAGGGGTGCAGCCAAATAATCTCCATGGAAATAAGATGGATCAATGCTCATACGACTGCATATTAAATATAATTCATCACATCAAAGAATGCTTGCATTTGCTGAAGGCAAGCTGAAAGTAATACAATATTCAAGTTGCTATATATACCTTGACTTCCTTCCTGTAAAGCGGTTGTCCTGACGTTATGTAAACTATTACATCGGGTACAAACTCTATTTTTGGTCTATCTGTGGATTTCTTTACATCTGAAAGACCATTAGAGATTGTTGTTAATTAAATTCATTATAAATACTATCCATTTACTCTGAAAAGGTACGATTTCATAAGAGAATCTTCCTGATGAGTCTTTTGTAGAAGAAACATGTGTCTGGTATAAAAACAAAATTTAATCCTGGTATTTATGATGAGCTTATTTTGTTTCATACATTTTCTATGTTATGTATAAATTTTTTAACCAGACTTCGAAAAATTTTAAATAATTTAATTGTAATAAAAAGTATATTATTCTTGGACATTACACTCTTTTAAATTTTTCCTAATAATAAATATATAAAAGATGCTTGAAATTGGACTTCAAAACAGTGACAAAATTTGTTTTGTAAGATTATCGGTCAGAAGATAATATTTATGTTTGTGCAAAATTTCTTATTAAAACTTCATTGTCTACTTTAGGTAGATAATCCACAGAATATCAGTAAACTATATGGCTTTCTCAATAAAATCTTTCATATTTTATTTCTGGCAATATCTCTTTGACTCTACCTAAAATGACTGCTCTAGCTTTTGTCAAACATGAAGATTGGGCTTAAATTAAAATATTGTTTGTTTCCCCAATCCAGACCCTGCCAAGCCAGGTGTGGGTAGGTAGGTAGGGAAATAATTTTATTTTCCCAAAAGCTTGAATATAGCAAGCCTGAAAATCCAAAATGAATAAAATAATATTTGACTTAGTTTTGACAATAAAATTTTATGAGTACTGTAGCACCAATTTTGAAGGGTCGGTCGGGATTAGGGAAAAAAACAATATTTTATTTTAGGCCTTGGTTACTATATCAACAAAAACGAGAATAAAACAGCAACTTATCCTTTCATTACCAATCATTTCTTTTTCCTTTTCTTTCATTTCTTTGTCTATTTCTTCTTTCTTTACTTTTGTTAATGTTTTCTTCAGTTTGTTCATGCTTTCCTTTTGTAATTTAAGATATTCTGTTCTCAAATCCAACCATTCTTTTCTAAAATATTCATCATCCAATAAAAATTAGGTATTAAACTTTAAGTATTTTCAATTTTATCTCAAGAAAAAAACTTCTATGTTAATATTATAAATCTACAAAATAACATCTGATAGCACAATAGTCTGACAGATTGCAGTATAGATAGTTTTGAATTTTGTCTATATACCAATTTTCATACAGGCTTCAAACTTCTGGAATTAAGGGCAAATATGCCTAAAATGCTAAAATAAAACTTATTTGAGATATTGTTACTACTACAGGTATTAAGATATGAGTCAAAACTTTACCCCAAAATATGTTCTTACATAGTGTATTTTTAGTGCAAAATACCTTTTTTGGTAAAGAGTTCAATATTTTGTTAAAAAAGGATGGGTAAAATGACAAATGAAAATATTGCAATTTCAAAATGTTTATGATGTCATACTAACAACAAAAGATGACTTTCTGCACTAAATTTCTAGATTTCTATAATCACCTGGTTATTTATCAATAAAATAAACATAATCTTGTAAGTCGTATTAAATAATTTTACCTTTTTGCAAGTCTAGTGGCCAAATAATGGCTCTTATATCATGACTCCTCATTTCAAAGGAAATTACTCAAAGATTGTAAATTTGTTCTCAAAACAGAGGGGAAAATTGCTTATCCTTCGCTTCGGATTATGTCAATAACACATAGGCAATTTGTACATAAATCAGTACCCCATATATATCTCTGTTTCCATCAAAAACTTACTTAGAAATCACTCTTAGTTCTGGTATATCCTTTTGTTTAGTTTTATGATGTCTGTTTTTCTTTCTCTTTTCGATAACTTTTGCTACTGATTTTTCATCTCCTTTACTCACTAAAGATTTTTCACTTTCTTTATTTTCTTTATTGTCACAAGTTTCCTCTTTTTTGCATATTTTTGATGGAGGTTCTATTTCAGTATCAACAGTATCTAATGTTTTACGCTTGCGTGTCTCTCTGTCACTTTCAGAACATTGATCTGAAGTTTCTGATTCTGTCACTGAAATCTGTCCGTCACCTTTTGATTTCTTTCTTTTCTTACTTTTATTCTTCACTGATTCTTTGTCTCCACTTTCATCTGTCTTTGGTACACTTAAATCTTTATTATCCTTCTCTGATTGAGAGACAACTGTTGTTTGGTCTTTGTTATCATATTCTAACTTTAATTGTTTTGTGGTGTTTTCCCCTCCATCAACACTACACTCACTAGTTTGTCTTCTTCTTTTTCTCTTTTTTGCTGATTTTGATGGTGATTCTGTAATGCTTTTTTCTGGTGATATGGGAACATCCTCTAAAATAAACATATACCTTTCTTTTTCTTTACTACTGTGGATTTATTATTATCATTTTATGGATAACCATTTTCATTTATTTAGATAAAAATAAAGAAACAGCAGAAGTTTAAAACCACATCATTTTAAATCATATTCTTTTTCAATAAATTTTCAACATTGATTAAGGCAACATGAGACAAATAATTAAAGGATGAATAAAACTATTATAATACATGCAGTATTACTGTGAGTAAACTCACAAAACAATTTCCCCCAAAACATCCCCCCTTTTTCTTCTTTCACTTTTCAGAGTTGATTATCTCCCCTCTTCTGATTGGACTAAGATTATCTCCCCTCTCTAGTCAATAGACTATTAACGCATATGACAGCATTGAAATAAGAAAGTCTTTTCAAGTAGCTTTCTACAACTTCGTAGTTTTATCAGTATCCATCTAGCCATTTAGAAAGGCATACTCCACAAAAACTTTGTATAGTGTTAACACAGATATATATTTGCCTGAATGACCTTATCAAAAACTTGAACACTTATTGATGCTGTTTACACTTATACAGGAAACGTCATACCTTAATTTCACTCAGCTGACTTTCTTCACATATATTATTAAAACATGAAGTAACAAGTTAATTTATAACACCAGGAAGAAGACAAACCAGGATCAAATTTACCATTGTTTTAAAATAACTCAGTAAAATGTCTGGTAAATTACCTGTGTTTTGAAGAGCTTTCTGTAAATGAGTCATCTGTTTACTGGTCCTAGGAAATTTCCCTGGTTTGTCTCCAGCCTCTGCAGGAGGGTTATTTAGTTCCTGGAAAATATCATCAAATTCTGGCTACACTTATCAAACTCTATATTATTTATTAAATGTATGTTCTTAGATATTTAATTTCATGGTTTTGCCAAAATTTGCACACAAGCCTATAGAAATTTTGTTATTCGTTGAACATTTAATTTTGTGGTTCACCTGTACCCACAAAAGCCATGAAAATTGGTATCCAACAAATACCAGTATTAATGAATCCACAGTAAATATATACTGACCTCCTAAGCTGTATGTGCTGACTCTATACTATCAAAATCTTTAAATGCAAATCCATTAAAATCTCCTGTAGATTTAAACCTAGGTATACTGACATATAGTCACTAAAGTAGATAAGTATATACTGACCTCACAAGCTTTATGAGCTGACTCTATGCTATCAAACTCTATAAATACAAAGCCTTTAGAATCTCCTGTAGATTTATACCTAGGTATACTGACATATAGTAACTAAAGTAGATAAGTATATACTGACCTCACAAGCTTTATGTGCTGACTCTATACTATCAAACTCTATAAATACAAAGCCTTTAGAATCTCCTGTACATTTATACTTAGGTATACTGACATATAGTAACTAAAGTAGATAAGTATATACTGACCTCACAAGCTTTATGTGCTGACTCTATACTATCAAACTCTATAAATACAAAGCCTTTAGAATCTCCTGTACATTTATACTTAGGTATATTGACATATAGTAACTGAAGTAGATAAGTATATACTGACCTCACAAGCTTTATGTGCTGACTCTATGCTATCAAACTCTATAAATGCAAAGCCTTTAGAATCTCCTGTAGATTTATATTTTGGTATACTGACATATAGTAACTAAAGTAGATAAGTATATACTGACCTCACAAGCTTTATGTGCTGACTCTATGCTATCAAACTCTATAAATGCAAAGCCTTTAGAATCTCCTGTAGATTTATACCTAGGTATACTGACATATAGTAACTAAAGTAGATAAGTATATACTGACCTCACAAGCTTTATGTGCTGACTCTATACTACTGTGAAAGTACTTTTGTTCGTGGGGTACCAATTTTCGTGGTTTTCGTGGATGACTTTATCCACGAATTTAAGTGTCCAATGAAATAAAACAACTATTGTCCAAAATCAAGAGTGAAGACAAGGAAAGATCGCAATGTACATGATGTATGTTTAACAACTGATATGATCAAGAGAATGTATTGAATAACGCCAAATCTGAGAATACTTTATTAGCAGTCACAGAACTACACCTGCATGCAGGAGTATACCCATTTAATCTTAAGTAACCTAAACTGTATAACTGTTGATCTTTTAATTCTCATTAGAAATATTTGTCATCAATGAAAGTCAGATTTCCGGTATTGTGCTAGTGTGATAAAGTGTTCATTTCATATCCTCATAGTTCTCGTACACATGGGATATAATATAATTTCATGCTGGGCTTGATTTTGACAAGAATTATTTGACAATTTAAGATACGTTTATAGCATTTGTTTATGTTACTGTTTTCTTTAGGTGACATGTTTATGGCCTAGTTAACCCCTTTGATGGTCTTTAATCTGTTGATCACTTTATCTGGCCGGGTTTATTACTAATTAGTGTTGTCACTACAATTTACAGGGTCAATAGATATAGGAAGATGTGGTGTGAGTGCCAATGAGACAACTCTCCATCCAAATAACAATTAAAAAATTAAACCATTATAGGTTAAAGTACGGCCTTCAACACGGAGCCTTGGCTCACACCGAACAACAAGCTATAAAGGGCCCCAAAATTACTAGTGTAAAACCATTCAAACGGGAAAACCAACGGTCTGATCTATATAAACAAAACGAGAAACGAGAAACACGTATATATTACATAAACAAACGACAACTACTGTACATCAGATTCCTGACTTAGGACAGGTGCAAACATTTGCAGCGGGATTAAACGTTTTAATGGGCCCAAACCTTCTCCCTTTTTCTGAAACAATAGCATAACATCACAACATATAAAACATACGATAAAATATCAATTGGCAGACTTAACTCAATCAAAAAACGTATGATTACACAATGAACGAATAAATTTGATCTGCGATATCTGAATACAAATGCACAGTTGATTAAATATTAGAGACAAACATTCATGACCAAAAGGCTTACAAACAAATTCAAACACACTGAGAAATATTAAACCAATCAGTGTTCACTTCAGAAAAAAACCGTTTTTTTATAATCTTGAAGTTTATACAAATGTTGCAAGAATAAGTGAAAAATTGAAGATATTACAAATAATCAAAGCTGGTATACAAGCAAGATCCATATAAATAAAAAATGACAAAAAAGCATTATAAACAGTATCAACAGGTCGAATTAACAAGAAAATACGATTTGAGAGTACTCGCAGTTTCTGACAGCTAGTTAAAAGCCAAAACCAATTAATAGTAAAAAATCATGCATCAGAGACTAAAATCGACTAAAACACATCACAGGGATTTAGTATTTTAACGTCATTAATAGTCAAAGAAGACATGACTAGTGCAATGCCAAAAATAAATGTATCGAGAGGTAGTAGTATAGTGAAGAGCTACTTCTATAGAAATAAAAGTTAACGTGGCTGTGTCCCCTATACATCTCGCCTCAAAAGATAATGAAATTTAGTTATGTTTTAATTTGCTAATGACAAAATCAATATTAGTGCCAATGTGAACTATATTCAGAGATCTAATTACAATATTGGTACGATAACCCTTACTTATAAGTTTGTTTAAAGGTTCGATGAGTTTACAAGGATCACATAGTGATTTCCTCGCTTTAAGTACAATATTACCATAAAATTTAGGATGAGAAATACCATTTTTAATAAGCTTTCTACAGGTATAGCCAAATTTACTAATCAAATCTTTGTATCTATGAAAGAATTTAGTAAAAGTTTTAAGTAATTTATGGTATCGAAATCCCTGACACAACAATTTACCAGTGATGCATCAATGTTTACTTTGTAATTTCCTTAAATCCAGACTATTTGTATTCTTAGTGTCTAAAGGCTTTAATTTTTCTTTTTTTTTCTTTCTAGAAAACTAAAATCCACGAATTTAAAAACCCATGAACATGTAAATATTGCTAAAACCACGAAAATTGATACCCACGAATTTAAGTACTTTCACAGTATCAAACTCTATAAATGCAAAGCCTTTAGAATCTCCTGTAGATTTATACCTAGGTATACTGACATATAGTAACTAAAGTAGATAAGTATATACTGACCTCACAAGCTTTATGAGCTGACTCTATACTATCAAACTCTATAAATACAAAGCCTTAAGAATCTCCTGTAGATTTATACCTAGGTATACTGACATATAGTAACTGAAGTAGATAAGTATATACTGACCTCACAAGCTTTATGTGCTGACTCTATGCTATCAAACTCTATAAATACAAAGCCTTTAGAATCTCCTGTAGATTTATACCTAGGTGTACTGACATATAGTAACTAAAGTAGATAAGTATATACTGACCTCACAAGCTTTATGTGCTGACTCTATACTATCAAACTCTATAAATGCAAAGCCTTTAGAATCTCCTGTAGATTTATACCTAGGTATACTGACATATAGCACTGAACCACAGCTGTCGAAGATTCTCCTTATATATTCATGGTCTACATTGTGTGGTAGACATTCCTGTTGAAAAAGAAGTACAATTCATTGATCTTTGCCAAAATGAAATGATTAAAGTTTTAATGATATCATAACATTACCAAGCATCTAAGTAAATGTATATAATATCTGAATATATTAATAAATTAATAATAATTTTTATTTCAAGATAATAAACTTAATTTCTACAAACAGCCTATGGGTAGTGTGTATACCAAGAGAGCAGGAGTACATGAGTCCGAGCTCAAGCCAGGTCAAACCAAAGATTTTATTTTGATATTAAATTGGTATTTGGTGCAACTCTGCTAAGCAACAAGCATTAATGAGTAAGAGCAAAGACTGAGTAATACTAATGTGTCAAGGTATAAAGTCACATGTTTTCCTGTGGACTGTTACCATGTGAACTAGCGTATTATAAATATGGCTCAGCATGTCAGTATGGTACAGGCCAAGGTGATATTCATTATTACATTAACATGTTCTTGTCCTGAATATGAATTTAATTTCCAACTTGACACTAGGCAGCCATCCATCATCATCCTCAATTAGTGCAAACACTACAGGGAAGGATCCAGCCATTTTAAAAAGGGGGTTCCTAACCCAGGACAAAAGGGGGGTTCCAATCACATGTTCCCATTCAAATACATTGATTTGATTGTCAAACCCCCCCCCCCCCCCCCCCCCTCTGTCTGGATCTGCGTCTGCACTACCATGTAGTTTTAGAGATATAATAGAGAAAATGGCCAATATGTGTGAAAATTGTTCGTGAACACAATAATATAAAATATATACCCATTCAGAATATCTACAAAAGAATTTGTTTATTCTTATTTTATAAAGGCAAACTTAAGATAGATAAAAGAATTATGGTGACTTGAATAACACTGGCATCACTCAGATTACAATTCTACCTTGACAGGTAAGTTTGTATTTTGCCTATAAAATACTTATTTAGCCTTGAGAATTGAAAGGTTAGTTTATCCCATTCATACAATAGGAGTTTACCTATGAGGATCAGAACGGGGTTTACAGAATAGAGAATACAGGTAACAGGAACAAAAAAATAAAGAAAATGAACAACAAAATAAAGAAGAGAATATTGTGGTGCAAAAGCATAAAGAATAGATGTGCAAAATAACTTGAAAAGGTAACTTGGGTAACTGTAATGCAATACTGATAATATAACGGTTAATGTACAGAATTGATAAATAATCTTGTAACAGAAATACTTAATAGTAAAATCATTTTCATAAGAATTTTACAGAATGAGAGTTATTATTAAGGCTATTAAAAGAAAAATGCCCATAAAATTAAAAGAATAGAGATATTAATAAAAACCCATGCAGGTCCTCATGTCATTTACATTGTCAAAATATAGGACACATCATTGTTATTCCAAGACTAAACTAGACATCTAGTCAAACTGGTTTGGTATAACTCACTGCTTCATGCCCTAGATGTCAATTTCACAGTGACCTTATGTGAATGTGCTAAAAGTACATTGTCCTGTCATATTTATTGATTTGCTGTTGGGACATGACCTACATTGTAGACATGCAAAACAGTGGCTTGAGATTTCAAGTTTATAGGAATCAATATAATCTTAAAAGTTTATACTATATGAACTGATATTACATGTAGTATAATAAATTTATATTTGGAATTTTATACTCTGGTTAATGTTTTTTTTGGAACCAAGATGTTTTCTTCATTCTTGTTCACATTATGATTATTCTAACCTTCAATGCACATTTAAAGATAGAAAAAATTTCAGCTCTCATTTAAAATATTTTGCAACTAAATAATAATCTGTCAGATTTGGTGTAAACAAAATACAAGACAGTGTAATAGATAAACTGCAAGCATAGTCTATTTCTATAAAATCAGCAGATAATTTTTTTATATATCTGAAAAAAAACCTACCAAGTAAAGAAATATGCAATTACAAGGCATAAAATTACCCTAAAATTCAACTAAAACATATTTTGAACAATTAAATCGACAAGTTGCACAGAGTTTAAGTATTGGTTAGAATATAGGGTTCTTTTGTACTTTAACAATATCACAATAACAATAAAGTGACCTTAATTTTGGACAAGGTAAATGGCATGAAGCCAAATTTATCCTGCAACTTCTATTGTATGAATGGAATAAACTGACCTTTCAATTCTCAAGGCTAAATAAGTATTTTATAGGCTAAATACAAACTTGCCTGTCAAGGTAGAATTGTAATCTGAGTGATACCGGTGTTACTCAAGTCACCATAATTAAGCTTTTAAAGCAAATGTCACTGTCAGTTTGACCGACAAAAGAGTACCAAACTAATTGATATTTTATCGTATGTTTTTATATGTTGTGATGTTATGCTATTGTTTCAGAAAAAGGGAGAAGGTTTGGGCCCATTAAAACGTTTAATCCCGCTGCAAATGTTTGCACCTGTCCTAAGTCAGGAATCTGATGTACAGTAGTTGTCGTTTGTTTATGTAATATATACGTGTTTCTCGTTTCTCGTTTTGTTTATATAGATTAGACCGTTGGTTTTCCCGTTTGAATGGTTTTACACTAGTAATTTTGGGGCCCTTTATAGCTTGTTGTTTGGTGTGAGCCAAGGCTCCGTGTTGAAGGCCGTACTTTAACCTATAATGGTTTAATTTTTAAATTGTTATTTGGATGGAGAGTTGTCTCATTGGCACTCACACCACATCTTCCTATATCTATCTCAGTACATGAATGTCACAAAAGTGTATATTCAGTACTGCAGTTGAATTTTAATGAAAAATTGATATTTTATGAAATTTTATTTTACCACATAAACTGTTCTATCATCAATATCTTTAGCACTGCTAACAGGTTTAGTTCTTTTTACTTTTAAACCATCTTCACTGACCTGAAAATAAACATAAAAAATATAAATATAACCAATCTAAATAAAAAACTGACAAATTTTAAGCAGCACATTTTCCAATACTGTTAGGTATATTTGAGCGATAGTAAGGGCTAAAATAACTAAAATAACTAAATAAAGTATAGCTTGCATCAATTATTTCGATTCTGAATAGGACAATTAAGGTAATTTCTATGTCCGATTAGTATATGCGTAAAAGTGTTTGTGTATGCTCTACCATGAATCTCCCTTTTTGTGTATGTAAAGAAGTAAACAGCTGGCACCGTGATATTTCAGAGGGAAGAGCTTGCACAGCCAGCATGAACGGTTGTCATATCTAGGTCAAATATGTCAATTTCGGAATGCAACACATTGCAGTCTTAATAAATGAATTAGTAACATAATGTTCACCATTTAAGAGTTTAAAAGTGTTTTAAAATTAAGGAAATATATTAAGTGCATGATTTGATAAAAGAAGTCCATGTATGCATGTGCAAACAAATTTTATTGGATTAAGATCATGGGTTTGTTCACAAAGCGAAAGAAGCATGTGATATTAGAATAGTCTGTAAGAGTTTAGATTTTATAAGGTTTACACCATATAACACTGGATACACTTACTTGTAAAAGTTTAGACTTTTTAAGGTTTACACCATATAACACTGGACACACTTACTTGTAAAAGTTTAGACTTTTTAAGAGCTGATGCAATTACACTGGCGTCTAATGTCATCTCCTTTATCTTATTGAATCTCAAGAAAACATCCAAGCTAATATCTGGAAAAAAATCAATAAAATCATTCATAATTCACTGTAAGATTTAACTAAAAACTGCTTTGTTCTGTTAACTTAATTGTAATGTTTTAAGTTAAAAAAATCCTTCTTCATGTTTTTTATTTAAAATAAGAATTCTTTAATTAGGAGAATGATATTAGTTCCCTAAAACTGACCTAATCAATTTTAAAATAAAATTGTTGATACAGTTGCCTTTGCTACCTCACCAAAAGCACTCTAAAGTTTCCCCTCCACAACTTTGTTAATCCAGACAATAAACAAAAGCTAAGATATCTTGAGGAAAACAAATTATCCTCAACAATAAACAGGTTGGAGAAGACGTTACTAAGTTGTAAAACTTGTGTCTGATCTTTTTGTCATTTTGAACAATAAAATATGTTTAAATTAAACAGGTGTTATTCCTAGTTTTTAAAGTTATTAACAAATTGAACACAACAAATCAACGATTTTTGTTAATTATTATAGGACTATTAGTACTTTAGAAATGAAATGATATAAGATTCAATTTATTTTTTATAATAAAATTCTCAACAAAAAAAGGAAGTGTAAAGGAACATGCAAATCTTAGTTTTAAGGCATGGTTTCTAGCTGTGATTGGGTTGTTTATTTTTTTTCTTTTTGTTGTAATGCAGTGTCAACTATTATTTCTTTGGTAAAAATAAGTGCATCATGTGGACTATTATTTATTGTTTCATATTTTTCTTTGAGTATTGTCTGTTCTTATTCCAATGATGATTCCCCCTCCCCCTTTTCCCTTTTCCCCTTCTATTATCATTCAATGTTTCTATAAAAAAATACTTACATCCCTCTTCTGCGTCCACAATCTGTTTCTTCATGAATCTGTCCCTGCTTAAATTGGAATCACTGAAGTAAAATTCCATCTAAAATAAAAGTGTAACAAAAGAATGAACATGATAAAATTATGACAGAAAGAATTTAATATTTAAAGGATCTTTTAAGGACTCTGATATCCCCTGATCTAGATTAAAAAAAAAGATCTAAAAAGAAAACTCCAACACATGTTCATGTCCTAGTACCAAGTTAAAAACCTTACATGATATGGTTGATCTAGGATAGGTGCTTAACATAATCAATAGACACATGAATGACAATAGTGGACCATCAGTCTTGTGTATGTTTTGTGATGTTCCCTTGCTCTCTTTTTGCCAAATACTGCAAATAGCCCACATTTCCTCATTTTAACCCAAAAAAAAGAAAGATCTGCAAGACCACCAATCAATACATTAACTTAATCATTGTACAACCACTGAAAAATATAATAGGGGAGGAAAAAGTACTTATAACACTAGTTTAACCCTGCATGAGTTCATGAGCTTGTCCTAAGTTATGTATTTTGTTGAGTATTTTCAATTACTTTAATGTTAACTTTTTTATGTCTATCAAAACTTTGGTTAACACGATTACTTGTCTTTTCTACATTAATTCATCAGATCAGGGTCATCATAAAGCTTGACACTGCTGACATTTATTTATTTATTTGTATTGTTGGGTCATGACGTTTATCTTTAAAAATTCATTGAATATTTATGACTCTATATATCATGTATATTTTTCCTTAAATGACATTACATGTATATATAGATTCTACCACTGCATCGAATGTGATACATTATGTACTATATTTATCCACTCGAGACAGTTGAATTTTCAAATTTAAAACGTGAGGCTAGTCGAGTGTTTTAAAAATATTCAAAATTTAACTGTCGAGAGTGGATAAATATCGTATTACACGAGATGCAATGGTAGAATCTGTTTCTCTAATGATTTTCAGACATTATGCAGGCAAACGCATTTCTTCTTTTTGAATATTCTGCAAAAAGATGTGTTCTTTCAATGTGACGTCATTAGGTTGCCTTTTTTCATGCCGTCGCAATAGGAAATTCAGAAGAAAGCAAGAAAATTCAAAGTCATAATCAGATTTAAACCAATGAAGAACTGAGATCAAACCAACCACACGTTGATTAAATTTTTTTATACAATGGGTGCAGAAAGGGATAAATTGATGAAGAATTAGAGAAAATATTATATATTATGACCTTGAGACTTATTGAACAAACCTGTTGCTTGATGCGACCATATAAAGCTTTCATTCTTTTCCTTGGCTTCTTGTCCTTTGAAGTCTCTGTATCTAATGTTTCTGTTCCTGCCATAACACTGAAAAAATGATTTCTTAGTATGAAATATAATGTTAACCTCATATCTTAATTCATACATTTTGTTTTCTTTTTATATTATTATATAACTGTGAACCAATTTTTTCATCTATGATCTTAATAGATATAAGGATATATGTTAGGAATGTTCTTAAACATTAATAAATTGATACAAATTCTTATTATAAAGGAATATAAATAATTATAATTTATGTATTGTTCCATACTTTCTTCACATCAATTTGATAAAACACTTTATTTTACTCCCTTCCAAGCAAAAATCAAAGTGATGGAAATCACTCATGGAAAGATTAGAATGGTAGTTTAAAAAAAAATCATATTAAGGTATGGTGGGGGGGAATGAACATTAATAAAGCACTATTGCTGAAAATTTTCGGGTATAAAAATAAAATGAGCTCATTTAATCAAATAATATGGGTCTCTTAATTTGCACAATATTTATTTTATCTGCAGTTTATATCTTATCCAAAATAATGTTGCCTGTTCTGAACATGTTTCCAAAAAACAAACCACTGCAAACCAAAATTCTTCTAGTAAATGCTTCCAACTATCATTGTAAGACATAAAATCTAGACCAACAAAAATAATCTAAATATGTTGTAAAATGAAACATACATGTAGGTTATATGACATTGAAGAATAAAAGTTTTTGAGTGACTTTAGTTCAATTTTTAATGTATTTCTCAAAACAGGGCATTCAAAATGTACTTTTTCAACGTAAACAAATTAAAACTAGAGGCTCGAAAGAGCCTGTGTCGCTCACCTTGGACTATGTGAATATTAAACAAAGGAAGCAGATGGATTCATGACAAAATTGTGTTTTGGTGATGGTGATATGTTTGTACATCTTACTTTACTGAACATTCTTGCTGCTTACAATTATCACTATCTATAATGAACTTGGCCCAGTAGTTTCTGTGGAAAATGTAACAGGTAGTAACCAGATGCTCCGCAGGGCGTAGCTTTATACGACCGCAGAGGTTGAACCCTGAACGGTTGGGGCAAGTATGGACACAACATTCAAGCTGGATTCAGCTCTAAATTTGGATTGTGATTAAATAGTTGACACAGCATAGGTTTCTGACACAGAATGAATGTGTTCTAATGAACTTAAATTTTTTGTTTTCTCTTAGAGCAATTCACTATGCTGTTGAATATTAATCCTCTCAAAAAAATGTTTGAAGAAATTTTCTTTTTATTTATAAAATTTCAAATGAGAAAATTGAACCCAATTTTTTTAATCACATCCCCCTTTCCCTTATTCCAAAACTAATCTCAATTAAAATTTCTAATGGAGTTTGCGACAATAACTACTCATTTAAATACAGCATAAAATATTAAGATGTAAAAAAACTGCTTGTTATCACTGAATGGTAAAGATTATTTTAATTTATCAGTTGGTAGTAAAAAGTGAATATACATTGTATATTGTATATATAACAAAGATTTAAGTTGATTCTGGACAAAGAAAGATAACTCCAAATAAAAAAATTCTTACAATTAGATATTTCTTGCTTACTATTCTGGACAAAGAAAGATAACTCTAATTAAAAACAAAATTGCTATTTCACAATATTTTGCAATAAGATATTTCTTGCCATTGCGCAATACTGTGCAATTGAAAAGACTTGCTATTGCACAAAACTTAATATAATAATTTTAGATCCTGATTTGGACCAACTTGAAAACTGGGCCCATAATCAAAAATCTAAGTACATGTTTGGATTCAGCATATCAAAGAACCCCAAGATTTCAATTTTTGTTAAAATCAAACTAAGTTTAATTTTGGACCCTTTAGACTTTAATGTAGACCAATTTGAAAACAAGACCAAAATTGAGGAATCTACATACACAGTTAGATTTGGCATATCAAAGAACCCCATTTATTCAATTTTTGATGAAATCAAACAAAGTTTAATTTTGGACCCCGATTTGGACCAACTTGAAAACTGGGCCGATAATCAAGAATCTAAGTACATTTTTAGATTCAGCATATCAAAGAACCCAAACGATTATTTTTTTGTCAAAATCAAACGAAGTTTAATTTTGGACCCTTTGGACCTTAATGTAGACCAATTTGAAAAAGGGACAAAAGTTAAAAATCTACATACACAGTTAGATTCGGCATATCAAAGAACCCCAATTATTCAATTTTGATGAAAATCAAACAAAGTTTAATTTTGGACCCTTTGGGCCCCTTATTCCTAAACTGTTGGGACCATAACTCCCAAAATCATTACCAACCTTCCTTTTATGGTCATAAACCTTGTGTTTAAATTTCATAGATTTCTATTTACTTATACTAAAGTTATGGTGCGAAAACCAAGAAAAATGCTTATTTGGGTCCCTTTTTGGCCCCTTATTCCTAAACTGTTGTGACCTAAACTCCCAAAATCATTACCAACCTTCCTTTGGTGGTCATAAACATTGTGTTTAACTTTCATTATTTTCTTTTTACTTAAACTAAAGTTATTGTGCGAAAACCAAGAATAATGCTTATTTGGGCCCTTTTGTGGCCCCTTATTCCTACACTGTTGAAACCAAAACTCCCTAAATCAATCCCAACCTTTCTTATGTGGTCATAAACCTTGTGTCAAAATTTCATAGATTTCTATTAACTTAAACTAAAGTTATAGTGCGAAAACCAAGAAAATGCTTATTTGGGCCCTTTTTGGCCCCTAATTCCTAAAATGTTGGGACCAAAACCCCCAAAATCAATACCAACCTTCCTTTTGTGGTCATAAACCTTGTGATAAAATTTCATAGATTTATATTCATTTTTACTAAAGTTAGAGTGCAAAAACTAAAAGTATTCGGACAACGACGACGACGACGCCAACGTGATATCAATATACGACGAAAATTTTTTCAAAATTTGCGGTCGTATAAAAATTCTTACAATTAGATATTTCTTGCTTACTATTCTGGACAAAGAAAGATAACTCTAATTAAAAACAAAATTGCTATTTCACAATATTTTGCAATAAGATATTTCTTGCCATTTTGCAATACTGTGCAATTGAAAAGACTTGCTATTGCACAAAACTTAATATAATAATTTTAGATCCTGATTTGGACCAACTTGAAAACTGGGCCCATAATCAAAAATCTAAGTACATGTTTGGATTCAGCATATCAAAGAACCCCAAGATTTCAATTTTTGTTAAAATCAAACTAAGTTTAATTTTGGACCCTTTAGACTTTAATGTAGACCAATTTGAAAACAAGACCAAAAATGAGGAATCTACATACACAGTTAGATTTGGCATATCAAAGAAGCAGATTTATTCAATTTTTGATGAAATCAAACAAAGTTTAATTTTGGACCCCGATTTGGACCAACTTGAAAACTGGGCCGATAATCAAGAATCTAAGTACATTTTTAGATTCAGCATATCAAAGAACCCAAACGATTAATTTTTTGTCAAAATCAAACGAAGTTTAATTTTGGACCCTTTGGACCTTAATGTAGACCAATTTGAACCAGATGCTCCGCAGGGCGTAGCTTTATACGACCGCAGAGGTTGAACCCTGAACGGTTGGGGCAAGTATGGACACAACATTCAAGCTGGATTCCGCTCTAAATTTGGATTGTGATTAAATAGTTGACACAGCATAGGTTTCTGACACAGAATGAATGTATTCAAATGAACTTAAATTTTTTGTTTTCTCTTAGAGCAATTCACTATGCTGTTGAATATTAATCCTCTCAAAAAAATGTTTGAAGAAATTTTCTTTTTATTTATGAAATTTCAAATGACAAAAATTGAACCCAATTTTTTAATCACATCCCCCTTTCCCTTATTCCAAAACTAATTTCAATTAAAATATTCTAATGGAGTTTGCAACAATTACTACTCATTTAAATACATCATAAAATATTAAGATGTAAAAAAACTGCTTGTTATCACTGAATGGTAAAGATTATTTAAATTTATCAGTTGGTAGTAAAAAGTGAATATACATTGTATATTGTATATAACAAAGATTTAAGTTGATTCTGGACAAAGAAAGATAACTCCAATTAAAAAAATTTCTTGCAGATATTGCTTGCTTACTATACTGGACAAAGAAAGATAACTCTTAATTAAAAAATGTTTGCTATTTCACAATATTGTGAAATTAGATATTTCTTGCCATTGCACAATACTGTGCAATTGAAAAGACTTGCTATTGCACAATACTTAATATAATAATTTTAGATCCTGATTTGGACCAACTTGAAAACTGGGCACATAATCAAAAATCTAAGTACATGTTTAGATTCAGCATATCAAAGAGGCCCAAGAATTTAATTTTTGTTAAAATCAAACTTAGTTTAATTTTGGACCCTTTGCACTTTAATTTAGACCACTTTTAAAACTGGACCAAAAATTAAGAATCTACATACACAGTTAGATTTGGCATATCAAAGAACCCCAATTATTCAATTTTGATGAAATCAAACAATGTTTAATTTTGGACCTCGATTTGGGCCAACTTGAAAACTGGGCCAATAATCAAAAATCTAAGTACATTTTTAGATTCAGCATATCAAAGAACCCCAAGGTTTCAATTTTTGTTAAAATCAAACTAAGTTTAATTTTGGACCCTTTGGACCTTAATGTAGACCAATTTGAAAACAGGACCAAAAATTAAGAATCTACATACACAGTTAGATTCGGCATATTAAAGAACCCCAATTATTCAATTTTGATGAAATCAAACAAAGTTTAATTTTGGACCCTTTGGGCCCCTTTTTCCTTAACTGTTGGGACCAAAACTCCCAAAATCAATACCAACCTTCCTTTTATAGTCATAAACCTTGAGTTTAAATTTCATAGATTTCTATTTACTTATACTAACGCTATGGTGCGAAAACCAAGAAAAATGCTTATTTGGGTCCCTTTTTGGCCCCTAATTCCTACACTGTTGGGACCGAAACTCCCAAAATCAATACCAACCTTCCTTTTGTGGTCATAAACCTTGTGTCAAAATTTCATTGATTTCTATTAACCTTAACTAAAGTTATTGTGCGAAAACCAAGAATAATGCTTATTTGGGCCCTTTTTTGGCCCCTAATTCCTAAACTGTTGAAACCAAAACTCCCAAAATCAATCCCAACCTTTCTTTTGTGGTCATAAACCTTGTGTCAAAATTTCATAGATTTCTATTAACTTAAACTAAAGTTATAGTGCGAAAACCAAGAAAATGCTTATTTGGGCCCTTTTTGGCCCCTAATTCCTAAAATGTAGGGACCAAAACTCCCAAAATCAATACCAGCCTTCCTTTTATGGTCATAAACCTTGTGTTAAAATTTCATAGATTTCTATTTACTTTTACTAAAGTTAGAGTGCGAAAACTAAAAGTATTCGGACGACGACGACGACAACAACAATGCAGACGACGACGCCAACGTGATAGCAATATACGACGAAAATTTTTTCAAAATTTGCGGTCGTATAAAAAGGGACAAAAGTTAAAAATCTACATACACTGTTAGATTCGGCATATCAAAGAACCCCAATTATTCAATTTTGATGAAATCAAACAAAGTTTAATTTTGGACCCTTTGGGCCCCTTATTCCTAAACTGTTGGGATCAAAACTCCCAAAATCATTACCAACCTTCCTTTTATGGTTATAAACCTTGTGTTTAAATTTCATAGATTTCTATTTACTTATACTAAAGTTATGGTGCGAAAACCAAGAAAAATGCTTATTTTGGGTCCCTTTTTGGCCCCTAATTCCTAAACTGTTATGACCTAAACTCCCAAAATCAATACCAACCTTCCTTTTGTGGTCATAAACATTGTGTTTAAATTTCATTATTTTCTATTTACTTAAACTAAAGTAATTGTGCGAAAACCAAGAATAATGCTTATTTGGGCCCTTTTGTGGCCCCTAATTCCTACACTGTTGAAACCAAAACTCCCTAAATCAATCCCAACCTTTCTTATGTGGTCATAAACCTTGTGTCAAAATTTCATAGATTTCTATTAACTTAAACTAAAACTAAAGTTATAGTGCGAAAACCAAGAAAATGCTTATTTGGGCCCTTTTTGGCCCCTAATTCCTAAAATGTTGGGACCAAAACCCCCAAAATCAATACCAACCTTCCTTTTGTGGTCATAAACCTTGTGATAAAATTTCATAGATTTATATTCATTTTTACTAAAGTTAGAGTGCGAAAACTAAAAGTATTCGGACGACGACGACGACGACGCAGACGACAACGCCAACGTGATAGCAATATACGACGAAAATTTTATCAAAATTTGAGGTCGTATAAAAATTTAAAAATTTTATGAAAATTGTTAAAAATTGACTATAAAGGGCAATAACTCCTTAGGGAGTCAATTGACCATTTTGGTCATATTGACTTATTTGTAAATCTTACTTTGCTGAACATTATTGCTGTTTACAGTTTAACTCTATCTATAATAATATTCAAGATAATAACCAAAAACAGCAAAATTTTCTTAAAATTACCAATTCAGGGACAGCAACCAAACAACGGGTTCTCTGATTCATCTGAAAATTTCAGGGCAGGTAGATCTTGACCTAATAAACAATTTCACCCCCGTGTCAGATTTGCTCTAAATGCTTTGGTTTTTGAGTTATAAACCAAAAACTGCGTTTTACCCCTATGTTCTATTTTTAACCATGGCGTCCATCTTGGTTGGTTTGGCAGGTCACGCCACACATTTTTAAAACTAAATACCCCAAAGATAATTGTGGCCAAGTTTGGATTAATCTGGCCCAGCAGTTTCAGAGGAGAAGATTTTTGTAAAAGATATATAAAATTTACGAAAAATGGTTAAAAATGGACTTTAAAGGGCAATAACTTCTAAAGGGGTCAACTGACCATTTAGGTCCTGTTGACTTATTTGTAAATCTTACTTTGCTGAAAATTATTGCTGTTAACAGTTTATCTCTATCTATAATAATATTCAAGATAATAACCAAAAACAGCAAAATTTCCCTAAAATTACAGATTCAGGGGCAGCAACCCAACAACGGGTTGTCCGATTCATCTGAAAATTTCAGGGCAGGTAGATCTTGACCTAATAAACAATTTCACCCCTTGTCAGATTTGCTCGAAATGTTTTGGTTTTTGAGTTATAAGCAAAAAACTGCATTTTATCCCTATGTTCTATTTTTAGCCGTGGTGGCCATCTTGTTTGGTTTGGCGGGTCACGCCACACATTTTTAAAACTAGATACCCAAATGATGATTGTGGCCAAGTTTGGTTTTATTTGGCCCAGTAGTTTCAGAGGAGAAGATTTTTGTAAAAGTTAACGACGCCGGACGACGACCCCGGACGCCAAGTAATGGGAAAAGCTTACTTGGCCCTTCGGGCCAGGTGAGCTAAAAACTTATCTTATTAAATATTGGATTGTTTCTTGATTGCAAAAATATATATTCACTTCTAATAAAAATTCAAATGACTAAAATAGACATGATGATTAACGGGGAATAAATTAATAAACAATGGTTTGTTTTAATTTAAAAAAGTTTTAAAATTTTAAAACTGCTTCAAGCCAATTCCTGATGATAAAATAAGTGAACTAATCTAAATTGTTGATTAATTACCAGATGATTATTGGAAATGTATCAAGTAAATTACAGGCCTTACTTAAATAGCTTTTTTATATTAATATTTACATTCATTTTTCATTTTTTTTAAAGATATCTTGTTAATCCATTGATCATTTATCTTTCAGACATAATTTACAGAATCACTTTATGTATTGTAGATCAGAAGTTAAAGGCAATACATAAATCTATCATCCTTATATATATCAAACATCTAATATTGAAGTTGTATATTGAAGGTTCTAATTATGCAAGACTGAGGTTGATAAGTAATGTGGTCAATTTGATTGACAATTTAGGAGGTGGGGCGTTGTAATTAAAAGGTCCACCTTGTCTCTGATTGTTTGGTGATAATGACAGTTGTCAATCATTATAGTATTGTATCAATACCCAATTACCTAATCAAAATGTTATAAAAAAAAAAAAGCCTGCACATCAACACACCTTAGTTACATACATTCTTGGATGAACTGCTCCAAAAATATACCACTTTTTTTAGTTCATATGTGTATTATGTACATGTGCACATACATGAGAACTATATTTCAGTGTGAATACATTTAGTAACAGTAGCTAACCTATCACGTTGTTCGGGAGGCCAGTGCCTTAGTAAAGATTTATAACAAGTTCTAATCTTTCCAAAAAAATATTGCCAAAACTACTTTGAATTGGAATCCAGGTCGGTTACACTCAATCACGTTCGCATTTATTCATGTTTGCCCCCTTTCACTTTCGCACCCTACAGGTTAGCATCCAAAGTCTGTTCACACCCTATACATTCATGCCCAATTTCTATAGGTTTTGTGTTTAATAATTGTAGTTTTGGTAAGTAAAATTGAAAATGGAAACATTTTAAAGTGTATACAGTCCGTCCGTCGTCGTCCGTCGTCGTCGTCGTTAACTTTTACAAAAATCTTCTCCTCTGAAACTACTGGGCCAAATCAAACCAAACTTGGCCACAATCATCATTGGGGTATCTAGTTTAAAAAATGTGTGGCGTGACCCGTCAAACCAACCAAGATGGCCGCCACGGCTAAAAATAGAACATAGGGGTAAAATGCAGTTTTTGGCTTATAACTCAAAAACCAAAGCATTTAGAGCAAATCTGACGAGGGGTAAAAATGTTTATCAGGTCAAGATCTATCTGCCCTGAAATTTTCAGATGAATCGGTCAATCGGTTGTTGGGTTGCTGCCCCTGAATTGGTAATTTTGAAGTAGTTAGAGATAAACTGTAAACAGCAATAATGTTCAGCAAAGTAAGATCTACAAATAAGTCAAGATGACCAAAATGGTCAGTTGACCCGTTTAGGAGTTATTGCCCTTTATAGTCAATTTTTAACCATTTTTCGTTAATTATAGTAATCTTTTACAAAAATCTTCTCCTCTGAAACTACTTGGCCAAATTAATCCAAACTTGGCCACAATCATCTTTGGGGTATCTAGTTTAAAAAATGTGTGGCATGACCTGGTCAACCAACCAAGATGGCCGCCACCGCTAAAAATAGAACATGGGGTAAAATGCAGTTTTTGGCTTATAACTCAAAAACCAAAGCATTTTGAGGAAATCTGACATGGGATAAAAATGTTTATCAGGTCAAGAACTATCTGCCCTGAAATTTTCAGATGAATCGGTCAATTGGTTGTTGAGTTGCTGCCCCTGAATTGGTAATTTTGAGGAAATTTTGCTGTTTTTGGTTATTATCTTGAATATTATTATAGATAGAGATAAATTGTAAACAGCAATAATGTTCAGCAAAGTAAGATCTACAAATAAGTCAACATGACCAAAATGGTCAGTTGACCCCTTTAGGAGTTTTTGCCCTTTATAGTCAATCTTTAACCATTTTTCATAAATCTAAGTAATCTTTTACAAAATCTCCACTGAAACAACTAGGCCACAATCATCTTTGGGGTATCTAGTTTGAAAAATGTGTCCGATGACCTGGCCATTCAACCAAGATGGCCGCCACGGCTAAAAATAGAACATAGGGGTAAAATGCAGTTTTTTGCTTATAACTATGAAACCAAAGCATCTAGAGCAAATCTGACAAGAAGTTAAATTGTTAATCAAGGCAATATCTATCTGCCCTGAATTTTTCAGATGAATTGGACAACTGGTTGTTGGGTTGCTGCCCTCCAATTGGTAATTTTAAAGAAATTTTGCCGTTTTTGGTTATCTTGAATACTATTATAGATAGCGATAAACTGTAAACAGCAATAATGTTCAGCAAAGTAAGATCTACAAATAAGTCAACATGACCTAAATGGTCAATTGACCCCTTAAGGAGTTATTGCCCTTTATAGTCAATTTTTAAGAATTTTCATTAATTTGGTAAATTTATGTAAATTTTTACCAAATATAGTTCTCTGTTACTAATGGGCAAAGTTCATGATAGATATAATTGTAAGAAGCAAAATCGTTCAGTAAAGTAAGAACTTCAAACACATCACCATCACCAAAATACAATTTTGTCATGAATCCATTTGTGTCCTTTGTTTAATATGCACATAGACCAAGGTGAGCGACACAGGCTCTTTAGAGCCTCTAGTTTAAATATTGGTACAACATTAACCTGCTTCCAATCAATTGGAATTTTACCAGTATTAATAGATTTTTGGAAAAAGAATGTAAAAAATGGCTAATTTCTTCTGCAAAATTGTGCAAAATATATGCTGGCAGATAAACAGGCCCAGTGGCTTTGTTTTTAAGTAACTTTAATAAACCGTTATTACTAATAAATATGTCTGGCATTGTGTGGTGGGGAATTGTACCTTTATTTGGCATAGTGGATGTATCTTCAGATGTAAAAGCCTTTTTTAATTGTTAATTTAGAATGTTAGCTTGTGTATTTGGGTCACTTTATAATAAACCATTCTTTCCTCTTAATGGTGAAACTCCAGATGTTTCTGGTTTTTTTACTTTATATAAATTGCCAGAAACATGCAGAAAGATTTTGTTTTTTCCTCTAACTGGGAGCTAATTATTTCTTGCATGTATATGCTTTGGGCTCTTCTTATTTCCCTATGTGCAGTTGCTTTTTACTTTTTTATATGGACACAAAGTCCACAATAACAGTAGAAAAATTTAAAAAAAACTTTGATTAGTCTAGTAAAATATAGGAACTCAAGGAACACAATACCAATATTTCATTTTTAATCATTCTTTGTCTTTGATATGAATAAACGTTACCTGATGCATTACATTTCTTTGTTTACATTGAATATGAAGTCATAACTTAAATAACATTACAACTAAATCCCTAACAACAGAATATTGGAAACAAAAAATCAGGAAAATTTTCCCGAAATTTTCATTGTACTAAATGAACTCAAAATTGTTTAATTTTTTTGATGTCATGCTTTGAAATCCCACATCTGCGCAGAAATCTACAATGTACTTCCTTTTTCCGGTCTCGTTTGTATGAAACTTTGAGTAAAATATATATTTAACAGTCAAGTATAAAATAGAAAGGAACACAATACCAATTTCATTTTTAATAATTCCTTGATATGAAAAAACGTTACCTGATGATAGCGTTTCTTTATTTACATTGCATATGACGTCATAATTTATTTTACATCAGTGTAACATCACACCTGAAATTATCCCAAAAAACAGGACCAAAATCGGAAACGTTATGGTGTTTCCATTTTGGTTTTTTAACAAATATTTAAGTTACAAAAAAATAATTCATACAGAATTCGTCCCACAGGCACTTGTTTCTATCCATACTAAGGTCGACTATCCATATAAATTCTATTTATATGGATAGTCGACCTTGGTAGAGATAGAAACAAGTGCCTTTGTCTATATCCCTATTTGCCCAAGTCTATTCAATTATTGACCTTAGGTTCAGGATCAGGAACCTGTAGGAAGGCGTCCCAGAAAGAAAAAAAAAAGCTTTGCCAGACGTCATGATTATTTGGACTAGTGATTAGTGTGCCCGAAACGACCTGTGGAAGAACTGGTACAAAGGCCGAAATGTCTTACGTTATGACATAAGCTACAAAAATGCAGTACTCTCATTACTCATCTCGTTGTTTTGTTCATTCATCGACATCGTTGACAATGTAATGGAATATGATGCGACTGTCATAAAAGTGAGAGGTTTAGCTAGCTATAAAACCAGGTTCAATCCACCATTTTCTACATTAGAAAATGCCTGTACAAAGTCAGGAATATGACAGTTGTTATCCATTCGTTTTATGTGTTTGGACTTTTGATTTTGCCTTTTGATTTTTGATGTTCCTATTTGAATTTTCCTCGGAGTTTAGTATTTTTGTGTTTTTACTTTTTTTTATAGGGCACATGCACTGCATGCAGTCATGAGTGGCAAAGTTTACGTAGAAAACATATTCTATTAATGATGACTTCAACTAAACAATGAGATACCTTCTTTTGAAATTTCCTTCTAAAAAATAAAGGGAGCTAACTAACTATACAAAAGACGAAAATGTTACACACTATTTTATTGGTTTAATTTTCATTTGTAACCAATCAACGTCGATTTTATATCGCCTTACAGGCGTCTCTGGGGAACTCGATTCTCCTTCACAGTTTTAGCGGAATTTGCTAGAGTAGCTCACATTCAGTTCAACAAAGATTATTATAAATGCTTATGCTATCTTTTATGCATCATACACTACAGTCTTCCTATCAAAACCTTTGAATTTTCTTTCCGCTTTTGCTTGATTTTGTTTTTCGCCACTCACACGACCGATTACCATTGTGGCCAGAATCGAGCAGGCCTAATAGAATTCCCGTAACTACATCAACTACACGATTTCCCTTATCACACAATTATAAATAATTCATATACGGCATGATACTGAAGCTAGGTCATATGAAACGCACGTAGATTAGAATGACGTCAAAAAATGATGATTATCCCAAAGTTACGTACAATGAAGGAGTTTCTGCAAAACCAACCGGTACCTCGGAACACCAGCTTCTTATGCAGGCAATCAGTACAAATGCCGGACAATTGGTACAACAGCTTATTCAAAAGAATCCGCAGGTTGTCCATGAAAGAGGTTGGTTGACCACTTACATGGTTCACAGATTGTACTCAAAGCACAAATGTATGCCCAGAAGCACACAAATAAAAGCTTTCATCATCCTGTAACATGTTAGTCTTGAGTCGAGTCTGACATCCAACGGTTGTTTTGCTAGACAAGTTGCAGCAGTGGGATATCAGAGCTAGTCCCATATCAAAAAGTTAATATTCGCCAGTTCAAAATGGATGCACAGCTTCTTTCCTTGCTTCAGGAGCATATAATTGGCCACAGGCACTCATCTCAGAAAAAAATTCCTATATACCTTTAAATAACCCACTAAAACTTGTTATATTTAAAATCTAAATTGATTTTTCTTTGCAATGGTGTATAACATGCCAACATTTGTTGTTGGAATCATCCGAAGCAATCCTACCCAAGTATGACAATCGTAATAATTTTGCCAAATGCTGAGGAATTGGCAATTAACGCGTCACGTCTCCTTATATATCTTGGTTTCCAATTGGTCAATGTTATGGGAAAGTCTAAATGATTATCAAAGTTATCTGATCTTGTTTCATTTTCATATGTAAAGTCAAGAGAGAGTCTAAATGACATTGACGTCATGGGCAAATTTGTATAAAAAAAAAGGAACCTCGTAACTTATTACCACAAATAACGCTTGTGAGGTGTTTTTTTCAAGGTATCTTACACAATTTTACTAATTTGGGGATAAGTTCTATTCAGACAAAAAAAAAAAAAATTCTGAAACAGTTTTTATAATTCCTCATGTACTGCAAGACGTTTATTGCCATTTGTGTGTAGGTAGACAAAATAATTACGATTGGCAAACTTGGGTAGGACTGTTATGGATGATTCTGACAACAAAAGTAGGCGTGTTATACACCATTGTGAAGATAAATCAATTCAGATTCATGACATAACAAGTTTTAGTGGGGTTGACATGGTTGACAGCCAAAAAATTGGCATATAACGGAATTTCTTCACCGCCTGACATTTTTCTAAATCCCTAGTTAAGTACTTTGTGTTATATAAAGGTACATAGAGAGAAAAAATTCTGAGACGAGTGTCTGTGCTGTTGGCATTGCATTTTGGCTCCATATAAATTGGTCCTCAATTTGTTAATTTTTATCTTATCCATTAGCATTGTCCATCGTCCTCCTCCTCTATCCATTGTAAACATCTTCTCTGAAATAAATGAACCAATTCCAACCAAACTTTAGCTGAAAAATCCTTATGGTATCAAGAATATAGTTTGTGTTTTATTTTCTGTTTGGTCAAAAAATAAATGGTCAACATGGCTAAAAATAGAACATAGGGGTAAAATGCAGTTGTTTGCTTATATATCAAAAACTAAGCATTTAGAGCAAATGTGACAACATGTGAAAGTGTTTATTAGCATATTTAGGTGAATTAAGTTTTATCAGTTCAGAAATATTCAGATTAATTCAATAACCTTGATGGGTTGCTGCTATTAATTTGGTAATTTTAAGGAAATTTTGCAGTTTTTATACGACCGCAAAAAAATTTGTGGTTATAAGTTGTCCATGTCAGTCCAAATACATTTGATTTCCAGACAATAACTTTTTAGGATAAGAAAATAGAAATCTATGACATTTCAACACAAGGTTTATGACCTCAAAAGGAAGGTTGGGATTCATTTTTGGGGTTATAGTCCCAACAGTTTTGAAATTAGGGGCCAAAAAGGGTCCCAAATAAACATTTGTTCTACTTTCCAGACAATAACTTGTGGAATGGTGTACATGGGTATTGATCTCTTGGAATTTGAGAAATTATACTACAAAATTCCATACCACAAAGATATGGTAAGAATTGGCATTGGGGGTTATATGGCTAAAACTGTTTGGGAATTAGGGGCAAAAAATGGGAAAAACAAGCATGTCCCGGTTATATATTTACTGGACAATTACTTCAGTTCAAAACATACTTTAAAACATGTCAAATTACCTCCCTTACACTGCTTTTAAATTATGTATAAAGAAATTTTGTATGGTCTTGGAGTGATTAGCTGTTAATTTATTTTTAGAAGTTACTATTTTAAAAATGCTCATAAGATAGATATTTAATTTTAGCCATGATAAAGTATGTCATTTTCTATTTTAAGACTTTTATGGTGTATTTAAATGGGTTATTATTATGGTTGCAAACTCTATTGGAAATTTGAATTGAGATTATGACCACATTTTGAGGGAAAGATATTTTTTGGGGGAAAAGGGGGGAGGGAATTTGTTCTGAGGATTTCAGAAATTAGGAAATTAGAAAGAAAATTTCTTCACAAAGTATTTTTGTTTTGCATAAAAAAATGGGGGGGGGGGCAATTTTGCAACAGCATAGTGTATTGCAGAAAAGCAAAAAAATGAATATTAATTCTAATCACATAACCAATTCAAGTTCTTTGACTCCAGTTATTCTGTGTTAGAAACCTATTATGTGTCATATATTTAATTACAATCCAATATAGATCTGTATCAAGTGCAAATATTGTGTCCATTTTTGTACCAACTGTTCAGGGCTATCCAGCTACACTCTGCGAACCAATTTTTTGGTTATTATCTTGAATATTATTAATGATGAAGAAAAACTGTAAACAGCATAAATGTTCAGCAAAGTAAGATCTACAAATAAATTTTATATGACCTAAATTGTCTATTGACCCCTTACAGAGTTATTGCCCTTTAAGGACAATTTTACACAATTTATTGATTAAGTTTTCTTACTTTTAAAAGTCTTCTCCTCTGAAACAATTGAACCAATTCCAACCAAACTTAAGCTGAATGACCCTTATGGTATTTAGTATAAAGTTTGTGTTTTATTTACTTGTAAATATAAAAACATGGCTGCCATGGCTAAGAATAGAACATAGGGGTAAAATGCAGATTTTGGCTTATATCTCAAACACTTGATAAGAAATTAGAGCAAATCTGATGGAAAGTAAAAATGTTCATTAGGCCAAGATCTATCAGCAATGAAATTTGCATATGAATTTAACAACCCATTGTTGGAATGCCGTCACTAAATTGGTAATTTTAAGGAATATTATTTATGATCATGATGATAAAGATAAACTGTTAACAGCAAAATGTTCAGCAAAGTAAGATCTACGTATAAGTGTATATGACCAAAATTGTCAATGGTGCCTGTTAGGAGTTAACGGTATTGCCCTTTAAATTTTTCACAATTTGTTAATCTAGTTTCCTTACTTAAAAAAAAATCTTCTCCTTTGAAACTGCTGAATCGATTGGCTAAATGGCACATATGGTAGGGGTAAAATGAACTACTTTGTTTATATAAATATGTCTGATTCAAAGAACATTTCAATGAAATTTTTAAGCCACTCATTAATATATATCTGTCACCAAGGTTCCTCCAGAGCACTGTTAGATAAGGGGGAGCTAACTCGTTTGTGCTGGAACCAAGGGACAGGGGGTCAGTCTATCGCTAGACTTAATGTTCTGATAGGCATAGCTAAAACGCAAGGAAGGTTTTCATAATTTAATTACTGTAACAATTTAAACGAATGAAAATAACAAATCAATTAGTAAACAATTCCAAATAATAATAATAATCAAATTAAAGTACAAAGTATCAATTCAAAATATCAAGTCCAAAGTAAAACTATTTCTCCTTAAAATGTAAAATATAAAATAAATGCCAAAATTACTAAATCATAAAATGTACTTAATCTCAATTTCAAAATATAAAAGTCTCAAAATAAAAGTTTCTCAAAAGTATTTTCTAATTTAAATAATGAGTCAAGAGATAAATTTTGTCTCACACTACACAGTCAACTGGTAGACTGGTAGACAGTCTTATAGGGCCAGTATAATGACATGAGTAGTGTGAGGTCACGCTTCCGAAACACTGACTGTTATCTTAAAAATTCCCAAAAATAAAAGGTGAGTAAAAAAATCCATTTTTGTCTAAACACTACAAAGTCAACTGGGAGACTGATCGACAGTCCTACAGACCCAGTATAACAGACTTTAGCAGTGCAAGGTTAGGTTTCCGAAAGGTGACTGCTTTTCCTAAATTTCACAACGCTATTTATACTAAAACACAGATTAACTCAACATGACATGAGATGTTAATATTACTCTCATAAGTAAAAACAGAATTCAATTAACAAAGCCTAATCCTAGTGACATGTATGCTAATTACAATTAGTCTTTCAAAATAAAGTGCTTTGAGCAAACTGTGACATTTCGAGTACTTATGCCACAGCATAGGTAAAATTAATTAAACAGATTAATTAAAACTTTTACAAAATACAAACATTAAATTTTCTTTCATAAAATAAAACATATTTTTATCCAAAATAACACTAACACAAATTAAACCAAATAACACACCATGACATATTCCCCCCTACTCCAATATGTTTGTCCCCAAACATGATATATACATTCACATATTAACATCTTAAAAATAGTCTTTATACACTCCAATAAACTATATATAACCTGGCGCCAAAATATATACTTATAATATATAGCAACAACTATGTATTTCAACTTGCTAGCTCCCAGCAACCTATATTCCATGTGTTTAACAGATGAAAAATAAAATAACATTCTAGTAATCCAAAATTCAAATTGATGTAGTGAAAAGAACCAACAGGCGTGCACTCCTACTAATTCCTAGAACCACAAAAAAATAAAGATAGAAACTGATTGTTTTTCTAAATCCTGCTGTCTTGGAAGGTTGCTATGGTATTACATAATAAGCACCATCATGATATTCACAAATTTCTAAATGATCTGAGTTGGTAATGTCAAAGTTCTGTTCTTGTAAACTGTTTTTGCTTTGTTGTTTCACAAAAGTTCAATCCTATAAATAAGCTCTAGCAAGTAATGTTCAAAATTATTTCTGGTAAGATGTCCAAAAGTTAAAGCACTTTTCCTCCGATTATTGCAAACACCTGTCGAAGGACACCTATTGCATCCTTGCTCGTTGATCCGTGCACTGCTGCAGTGGCGCCTAGATGACGCAACTGACGTCGACCGATACAGCTCCAAGATGGTCTACTGTCAAATAAACAGCTCACTCTATGATTCTCCAGTCCAATCTACACAAAGCTCCTCTCCACGGTTGTAGTAAACTGGAAACCCGCTGTTCCTGGTATTACACTGGATAGCCTGGCACATCTGTCTTTTTGGCAGCACCATCCTTTTGAAATCCTTTTTCTACCCATGATGATATTTCTATTCCAATTACCAAACTGAAACTTAAAGTATTTTTGTCAGTATATTGTTTATGTTCTATTCTCTACCTTAAGTTACTCATCATATTCTATTAATAACGCAAATAAAATCTCTCCTGAACTAAATGTTAAATTCTCTCTACTATGAGTTAAATTTCCAAATCGTATAAAATTATTTGCACAAGTACAGTTTCTCCTGAACTGAATTTTATCTCCTGTAAAGTTTTTTGCACAAATAAATATTTATCTAAAGTTAACAGATTCACACCAAGAATCAACATACATCTATACTTTTCACTTAAAAGTTATTAAAGTGTATTATAATAGGCAAGATGTACTTATCTTTTAGTTATGTGTTGTTTAATCTGCAACTTGTCTCTCCTGCTACTGGTTCTCTCTTCCTCTCATTGTCTCTCCTACTGTTATATCTCAATTTTGAAATTTTAAGTTTTAAATAATTTTGAATTAATTTTGCCAACCTACATTCTAGCTATGCAGTTTAAGAATCTCTTTTGTATCATGCCTCGGGTCAACTCCGCCATATCTGTCACCAAGGTTCCTCCAGAGCACTGTTAGATAAGGGGGAGCTAACTCGTTTGTGCTGGAACCAAGGGACAGGGGGTCAGTCTATCGCTAGACTTAATGTTCTGATAGGCATAGCTAAAACGCAAGGAAGGTTTTCATAATTTAATTACTGTAACAATTTAAACGAATGAAAATAACAAATCAATTAGTAAACAATTCCAAATAATAATAATAATCAAATTAAAGTACAAAGTATCAATTCAAAATATCAAGTCCAAAGTAAAACTATTTCTCCTTAAAATGTAAAATATAAAATAAATGCCAAAATTACTAAATCATAAAATGTACTTAATCTCAATTTCAAAATATAAAAGTCTCAAAATAAAAGTTTCTCAAAAGTATTTTCTAATTTAAATAATGAGTCAAGAGATAAATTTTGTCTCACACTACACAGTCAACTGGTAGACTGGTAGACAGTCTTATAGGGCCAGTATAATGACATGAGTAGTGTGAGGTCACGCTTCCGAAACACTGACTGTTATCTTAAAAATTCCCAAAAATAAAAGGTGAGTCAAAAAATCCATTTTTGTCTAAACACTACAAAGTCAACTGGGAGACTGATCGACAGTCCTACAGACCCAGTATAACAGACTTTAGCAGTGCAAGGTTAGGTTTCCGAAAGGTGACTGCTTTTCCTAAATTTCACAACGCTATTTATACTAAAACACAGATTAACTCAACATGACATGAGATGTTAATATTACTCTCATAAGTAAAAACAGAATTCAATTAACAAAGCCTAATCCTAGTGACATGTATGCTAATTACAATTAGTCTTTCAAAATAAAGTGCTTTGAGCAAACTGTGACATTTCGAGTACTTATGCCACAGCATAGGTAAAATTAATTAAACAGATTAATTAAAACTTTTACAAAATACAAACATTAAATTTTCTTTCATAAAATAAAACATATTTTTATCCAAAATAACACTAACACAAATTTAAGCCAAATAACACACCATGACATATATATTGAAAAGCAAAAATAATCATTGATGAAAGATTTATTCAAGCAAAAAATTACAAGTAAGCGATTCAGGCTCTTGAGAGCCTCTTGTTCATTTACATGTATCTCTTCATTATTGTAAGTTTCACCTACCTGCCACCTGCTATTTCTCATATTTGACAGTTAATCTCAGAGACCCATCTAGTCCTATTTAAAGGACTTTACTCAGCAAATTAAAATGCCCATGAGGTTTGCTGAAACAGCGCACCATATGATTAAAGTATATTTTTTTTATTAATTTCCCAATTAAGCTATCATTAATAATAAAATTGTCACTATTTTTCCAATACAATATATTAACCTAAACATTTGCTAAAGGATAAAGAATATTTTTTTTCCCTCATTTTCAGTCATTTTGAGATGAATGAAAAGGTTGGTGCCCCTTTTCAACATCGATTTCAAACTAGATTCTTTTTGAGGCGAAGCTTGAAAAGTAAAGGCGAGCGATTTTTTTTTTTTTTTGTAAACATAAAATAGGAGGTTTTTATAATATTAAAACTTGATTTATCACTTGTACTTTGACATTTCTTTCATTTCTGAAGTATTTTTTCCCTGTTCTGACACCAAGAAATAATTAAATCTGGTCTATGTATGTGTGACTGACAATGAGACAATTCTCCATTCAAGTCATAATCAGACAAATGCAACCCCTTAATGTTATAAATATCCCTTTTACAAGTTTTATGAGGGATCATAAGTTATAATATATTTTTTTGTACAAAAGGGCTCATATTTTCTCAAAGAACTATATATCTATCTGGTATTAAATGGTCAAAACATGTCCAAGAAATTTGTAATATTCTTGGAACTTTAACCATGTTAAATTAACACATTTACTTTACAAATGTAACAGTTGAATATTATTCAAAATAAGTGGACCCCTCTTTTAGAAAAAGTTGTTTAAAATATGATGAAACTCTCCTTTTTTAGCTCACCTGACCTGAAAGGTCAAGTGAGCTTTTCTCATCACTTGGCGTCGTCCGTAAACTTTTACAAAAATCTTCTCCTCTGAAACCACTGGGCCAAATCTAACCAAACTTGGCCACAATCATCCTTGGGGTATCTAGTTTAAAAAATGTGTCTGGTGACCTCGCCATCCAACCAAGATGGCCGCCATGGCTAAAAATAGAACACAGGGGTAAAATGTATATTTTGGCTTATATCTTTGAAACCATAACATTTAGAGCAAATCTGACATGGGGTAAAATTGTTGATCAGGTCAAGATCTATCTGCCCTGAAATTTTCAGATGAATCAGAAAACCTGTTGTTGGGTTGCTGCCCCTGAATTGGATATTTTAAGGAAATTTTGCAGTTTTTGGTTATTATCTTGAATACTATAATAGATAGATATAAACTGTAAACAGCAATAATGTTCAGCAAAGTAAGACCTACAAATAAGTCAACATGACCAAAATTGTCAGTCAACCCCTTAAGGAGTTATTGCCCTTAATAGTCAATTTTTAACAACTTTTCGTCATGTTTTTGTAACTTGTACAAAAATCTTCTTCTCTGAAACTGCATGGCCAAATATAACCAAACTTGGCCACAATTATCATTGTGGTATATAGTTTAGAAAATGTGTCTGATGACCCCGCCTTCCAAACAAAATGGCCGACATGGCTAAAATTAGAACAGTGGTAAAATGTAGTTTTTGATTTATATCTTTGAAACCAAGACATTTTAGGGCAAATCTTTAAAGATTTAAATGTCCATTAGAATAAGATCTATTCCCTCACAAATTATCCGATGAATCCGACAACTTGTTGTTGGGTTGCTGCCCTAAAATTGGTAATTTTAAGGAAATTTTGCAGTTTTTGGTTATTATCTTGAATACTATAATAGATAGAGATAAACTGTAAACAGCAATAATGTTCAGCAAAGTAAGACCTACAAATAAGTCAACATGACCGAAATTGTCAGTCAACACCTTAAGGAGTTATTGCCCTTAATAGTCAATTTCTAACAACTTTTCGTCATTTTTTGTAACTTGTACAAAAATCTTCATTTCTTAAACTATTGTCCAAATTTAACCAAACTTGGCCACAATCATAACTTAATGACCTACCAACCAAGATGACCGACATCAGTAAATACAGTAACAGGTGAGCGACACAGGCTCTTGAGAGCCTCTAGTTTTTAAATACATAATTTTCAAAGGTTTTGTATAGAAGAACTATACAAATCCTTAGTATTTCTATTTTCTTTTCTACATCAATAAAATGGCCCCTTGTCTGAAAAGGGGGGGGGGGATCTCAAGCTGATAATAACAAACACAGGTCAAAGTATGGCCTTTTACACAGGGCTTTGATACAGACCAAACAACAAGCTATAAAGGACCTTAAAATTATTAGCGTACACAATTAGAACAGGAAAACCAACGATCTAATGTATATATCCAAAACGGGAAAATACCAATGAACAACATCAACAAACAATAACTGCTGAACGACAGGCCCCTGAATCAATCAGGACAGGTGCATAAACATGCAGCGGGAATATAAAAAAATTAAAAAAAATCTGTTTTGAAAAAAAAGGTGCGGGTGGGTCCGTCAAACAAGGAATCAAATTGGTGTGGCCTAAATACTAAAGATCAAAGAAATGAAAGACTCCCATCCAAACCCTCATATTCACTTACACAAAATGTATGTATATTTTAAGTTATCGCTTTCATCTCTTAAATAGTTACTAGGTTAATTGATACATTTCTTTTCAAAATGATTATGAAATGTTGTACATATGTGTAAACATTTGTTTTGGTCAATAAAACCTCACCAATGAGATACTTTGCTCTCAATGTATTCACAATACAATGTGTGTGTAACATGGAAACAGACAATGATTAGGATATAATTATACACATTCTATATCATGTATATAGTCTGCATTTTAAGGGTTATTGTATTTGAATAAGATTTAAATCTTTTCAAGTATTATATTTTATAGTTCTTTGCTCTTTTTCAAAAAATGTAATTTGATCTTGATTTGTTGAAGTTAGACTATAAAAGTTTGTCTCGATGAAAGCTTGTAACTATTTTTTTAAAGTTTGACCCTTGTATTTTTTTTTAAGAAGTTCACTAAATGACATCTCTTTTATGAATTTATGTAATTAATCATTGCAATTAAAAAGAAATGAAAATTCTTAGTCTAATGAAGCAGCAAATTTTGAAGAATTTTAAACACCAGTGACCTTGAAAACTTCATCAGGAATTGTATGCACATACAAATATCTTCTTCTTTTAACAAAAACATATAAATTCATCAGCATTGATGCACCTGTCAGAAAATATAAGCTGAAGAAAGATATTATAATTTATTCCCTTTTCGTCTGATTAAGATTATAAAGATGAGTATTTCTTCTATTAATTAAAGGAAGCACAACTTTTCATGTATTGTTATGAATCACAGTTTATAGCTAGACTTTGTGAAACTATGGGGATGTTTAATGACATTGACTGCCTAAGTAGCTCTGGCACGGTTGGTGAAATTTGCAGAGATCTTTTGAAATTTCAATTAGTTGATTTACTACAGGTGTATAACATTGATGATATATTTGATTTAGCTAATCAGATATTCTCAATTGACACAAATAATTTGGGGATATCTCAGCACCAATGATACATTTGTACTATATAAATTAAAGTACTGTTGATTCATTTATTTTCCAAAAATTATAGCACCATGGTCCCTTGTACATTCTATTATAAAATCATCCAAGATACCACCATGGTAGAAAATATAGCACCAGGGTACCACAGCGCTTAAATGTCTTGGGGGGGGGGGGGGGGGAGGGGGAAACATGGCTAGAGGTATACATATATTAAATAAACCAAAAAAGGTTGATTGGAGATGTTCTTAAAATTAATGGTTATTTATAACATTAAGGTTTACTTGGAAAAATACAAAACAGTTTATAATATGAATTTAATGCATGGTTTGTGAATTTTGTGTAATTTTAGGTTCTGGTTTTGGTTTTTTTCCAGGTTGGCATGGACAGACAGCATTACATAAAGCATGTCTGATCGGAGACTACTCAATGTGTTTTATTCTACTAGAAAGTGGAGCAGATCCTAATTCTCTCAATGATTTTGATGAAACACCTCTACATTATGCCTGTAAAAGAGGTGTTCCAACTGTTATACATTTGTTAGTGCAAAAGGGAGGTAACTTGGATTGTGTGGATAAAAATGGGATGAACATGTGCCATCATGCTGCTCAAACAGGAAGTGTGTAAGTGTGAGCAATTTACATGATCGAGTATATATATAATAAATTTATGATTGAGAAAAAACTATGTCTATGAATGTGTGTTGAAGGCATATAATTTTTCACTTTTGATCTGATTATTCTCCGGTCAGCAGAGCCCTTCATACATCTGTAGGTGAGTACAACATTCTATATATCCCTGTCTACAATAATGTCTTATCAACAAAATTTCATAAGATGTGCTTCACAGTTCTTGGTTCATAAATTTATATTTCTAAAGTTTCAAAGCATCAAGGATTTCACTGCTCAGGTAAAACAAATGAATTTAATTTGTTTATTATCTTTCCTTGTCCATAATTGTAGTTACAATAAGACAGAGGAAGATATCTCCAATCCATTGATGCAATACTTAATTTCTTGTTCCCACTGAAACTGCCAAATGAAATCAATCATAGTACTGTAGTGCCCACCAGAGATTAGATAACTTCTGTATTTTTCTTTTACCAAAGTTTAATGTACTTTTTATGTAAGATTTATTGCTAATATCAATAAAATGTTCAGGTTATTTAAAAAAATGTTCAGAAAAAAAGCTATCAAAGCAGCTTGTTAATTGACCATCTCAATTAAAATCTTGCATGTACATGTATTGCTGACATTAGAAATGACAAAGTACATTAGTCTGGATTGCATGTGTGATGATAACTTGCTTTATTTTCAGCTTTGCTTTGATCTACTTGTATACATTAAGACCAAGCTATCCACAAGTCAACAAGCAATTCCAGCTCCCGCTCCATATAGCTTGTCATTTTGGACATGTAGATGCTTTTAAATACCTATTGAAAAAAGAAGTATGTATACATGGTTACAATTACATTTATCATATACTGTGGATTCATTAATATTCCCTAAATGCCAACAAAATAATTTTTGAATAAATGTTAAATCTGTGAATGGTTGTTTTAACTTTTAAGCTCATCTTAAATAACATTAAGGGCATACGATACAGTTACAGGTTGCTAACGTAAAATGTTATTTTCGCGACGTCAAACTGTGACATATCGGGAAAAGATGCATTTTTCGACTGATTTTTATCATTCAAACTGATTTCATTTGAAAACCAGTGTATGGACACCTACATGTATTTTTTTAAAAAGCAATTTGTTTCATTTTGCAAGGAGATTATGTGACCCAAATTTTATAAAACTGTAAATAGCGCAATTTTTTTAATTTTGACAAACATGCTTCCTGAACATTTGATAAATATGAGTTATTTCTGAATAAAATTGCATAATTTTTAAGGATACTTATAAAATACAGAAATTACCGATTATTTAACAAAAACAATTTGTGTTTATCTTTTATTTTTTATTACATACTGTGAAAGTACTTTTATTCGTGGGGTACCAATTTTCGTGGTTTTCGTGGGTGACTTGATCCACGAATTTAAGTGTCCAACGAAATAAAACAACCATTGTCCAAATCAAGACATGGAAAGATCCTGATCCGTAGGTTTTACTACTGATATGATCTAGATAATATATTGAATGACGCCAAATCTGAGAATACTTTAAAAGCAGTCACAGAACTACAACTACATACGGGATTATACCCATTTAATCTTTAATTACCTAAACTGTACAACTTTTTATCTTTTAATTATCATAAAAACATTTTTGATCGATGAAAGTCAGATTTCCGGTTTTGTTATGCTAGTATGATAAAGTGTTCATTTTATATCATCATAGTTCTCGTACATATATGGGAAATAATAATTTCATGCTTAGGCTTGATTTTGATAAGAATTATTTGACATTTCAAGATACGTTTATAACATTTGTTATGTTACTGTTCTCTTTAGGTGACATGTTTATAGCCTAATTAACACCTTTGATGGTCTTTAATCTGTTGATCACTTTATGATGAGCTAATTACTGTTATCACTACGATTTACAGGAGTCAATGTTTACTTTGCAATTTCCTTCAATCCAGACATTTTGTAACCTTCGTTTCTAATGGCTTTAAATTTTAAATTTCTTTTTTTTTTAGAAATTTGAAATCCACGAATTTAAAAACCCACGAACATGTAAATATTGCTCAAACCACGAAAATTGATACCCACGAATTAAAGTACTTTCACAGTATTTGATTTAATCAGTTTCAAAAAAGACTATATGCAAATGTTTATCAACTTGTAAATACAGGTTTAAAACTGTATTGTATGCCCTTAATACAATCTAATAGATGATATAAATTGCATTTATTAATGTTTCTAAAATTACTCAATTGAAATTTATTTAAGAAAAGTAAACTTTTTGAAAGATTTGATGATTCATTTTGTGAATATTGAATATATGTGGTTTATTTATGTGTGATTGCGATAGGTGCTTTTGTTTTCCTTCAATATATAGCTAGAGGTATGTGCTTGTTAACATAATCATTGGGAGAGAAATCTATTGCGCCACAACTCAATGGTACATATGCTCAAAAAATTTAGTACATGATTACTCCAATCTGTAAATTAAATTAAATTTTAGTTTTACCCTATGCATTTGAAAGCTTTTTATTGAGAAACTACCAAAGAGAAAAATGATAATGTGACAACACCATTTGATTGTGCCATCAACAAATATGTCTAATGAATCCCTTACTGAAAAGTTTCAAAGAATATAAAAATCAACAATTTTTATGGGTTTCCAGGAACAGTTAAACCATGAATTTACTGTTAGCAAATTTTCTACTGCCTTTTATGTAGATATTGGCAAACTCATAAAATCAAATATCCATGAAACTATACATGTACAATTTTTTCCTTAATCTATGAAAACGGATATTCACAAAAAACAGCAAATGAAGACAATTAACTAAGAATTCCACATAATTTGAAAAATGTTTTATTTTTAGAAAAGTGATCTGAAACAAGCCGATGCTGATGGAAACAATGTTTTACACATAGCTGCTAGAGAGGGGCACCAGGGCTTATGTTGGGATATCTTGAAAAATTCATCTGGTCAAGTCTTACATGCTACAAACAATGAAGGCTATACACCAGCAGATCTGGCATCTCAGAGGGACAAGTATGGGTTAGTAGGTCAAAGTTTAAAAATGTGAAAATAGATTCTAAAAAGATATAAGAAGATATGGTGTGAGTGCCAATGCGACAACTCTCCTTCAAAGTCACAATTTGTAAAAGTAAACCATTATAGGTCAAAAGTAGGGTCTTCAACACAGAGCCTTGGGTCACACCGAACAGCAAGCTATAAAGGGCCCCAAAAATGACTAGTCTAAAACCATTCAAACGGGGAAACCAAAAGTCTTACCTACATAAAAAACGAGAAACAAGAAACTCTTATGAACAACATCAACAAACGACAACTACTGAACATCAGATTCCTGACTTAGGACGTGCCAACAAAATGCAGAGGCACTTAGAAAACCTAATACGTGTATTGAAAGATTGATTGTTTGGTCTAAAAATCTAAAGATTAAATAAACATGTAAAATGCAAAAATGATCAGCACAACACACTGTTACTTTAGTTTGTGCACATGAAAGACTTATATAGCAAGGTGCAATATTTTCAACAGGTGAGAGCTACAGGCACATGTGTGCCCCTTGTTTAATCAATTCACAAAAATTATATTTAAAGCAATTGTATTAAAATTGATTTTGTTATTCCAGACACAAAGTTATAGCCCCCCTCCTACGAGATCTGCAGAAACATAAACCTTTGAATTTCATGGTGACTGATCCAAGATGGTTATGGTACTGGACATTATTGAAACCTTTCTTGGTTTATCTGATCATCCTTATAGTGATAACTATTTTTGATGGAGCCTATGGTGAAGGCTACCAGGGTTTCATAATGATATTGGGACTGTCTTATCTTCTATGGGCTGTGGCTAAAAATATCCACAGACTTAATCATATAAGCAGGTTTGTGTAGTTAACAGTGGTCAGTGATACCTATGGAAACAAAGAGCATAAATTCAAATAACTAACATTCAAACAGCTATTGAAAGCGTTCAAGATTTGATCAAGCATTTAGGATTCTGATTCTGATTCAATATTTTATTAAAGTTACACCACTTGTATAATATTATACATTCCAATATGCATATACAACCTTGTGTATATAACATTGTGTATAACATAAAACATTGGAATACACATAAAACATATTGTATATTATAACTAACAGTAAAATGTCATTAGCTCAAATACTAAAACATATACATTGAACTTTTTAACCTAAATGCTTGATCAAATAATGGAATACTGCGAAAATGATTGGACTGGTAAAATCACTACTCTCCCCAAATTAAGGCCTTACATTACTACTAAACAGAAGTATGAGACTGAACTTTACGCCAAAATGAACATACAGAAACAAGAACGATCAGTTATGGCACAATTTCGCTGTGGTATTCTACCTTTACGCATTGAAACTAGGCGATTTAGAAATGAAGCTCCTGATGAATGATTATGCACTTTCTGCGATGACGGATCTGTTAAAGATGAAATACATTTCTTGTTGTACTGTAAAGCTTACCATAATTTAAGACAATTAATATTTGAATCATTGAACCTTGATAGTAATGTTATTGATAATAGAACATTTGCTAATTTAATGACACTTCATCATGTTCATCAAAGACAAACTGCCAAATATTTAAATTTATTTTTCTGTTAAAGAAAGGAACTTCTTTATAAGTAACAATCACATTGGGTATTGAAAATTTGAACATACGATTTAAAGTGACTTAAAGGTCCAATGGGCCGGGTGTAAATTTATTTAACAATTGTATTCTTATTATGTAATATTATCAATACTACACATGTCACTATAAAAAATGATATACTTACTTATACAAGTGCCATTCTATTAAGAATTATGAGAGACTAAGGATGATACACATAGAATTTTTTGCTATATACTATAGTATAAAATTGGTTCTGGTAAAAATACTTCCAAGTTAAGTAAAACCCATGATACAACTTATGAATTAAATCTTGTAATTTCACACCTCTGATAAATGACCCTAATGGAACATTTTTTTTTAACTATTGTAAAATCGGTATTATTGCAAGGTTTTATTTAATGAGCAAAATGAAACTCTGAATATGACAGTAATACAAACTCAGATTTTGATATTTGAATTAAATATCTGTATGGAGATTGTTCTGAAATCACAAAACGAACCGGCACCCCAAGGGTGGCTGGGGTATAGAAATATGGTCACTTGGTCTTCCCGACCGGCAGTAAAACACTTGCCGAAGTGGGGCGTCCGTTTGGCTGTGCAGGATGTATCAAGTTCGCAGTCACGTCCGGTCAGAAGGGGGACGTTAAATCTGATGCCTCGTGTACAGAGAGTGCCACGCTCTTTGCACGTTAAGAACCCTTGCAACAACTCTCTGAGGGGTCCGTAGGTGGCCTGTTGCAAGGCAAAATTTCTGTCCCTATCCAATATACCCTCCTTTTCCGGTGGCAGTCCAAATTCTTCCAAACATCAACCCAGATGGCCTCTATTGTATCAACCTACCTATTGTATTTATTTTATGAACTCGTTCTCGTCCTGAATATGCATGAAATATTTACCACTGGACGTTAAGCAACCAACAATCAATCAATCAAAACAAAACGAACCTTGCATGTTAGTCCATTTTTAAAAACTTAAAAAATCGTGTTAGGTTTTGAATTTACAGTACCTTCATCATTATTAAAAAGCCCTGAAGCAAAGATCAGCATCTAGTATACAGTAATTTGTCTTCTGATTCTTTGAATCTAGTTACCGTATTTCTTTAAATCCAAGTTCAAATCACAACCAGATGCTCCGCAGGGCGCAGCTTTATATTACATCAGAGGTTGAACCCTGAATGGTTTGGGCAAGTATGGACACAACATTCAAGCTGGATTCAGCTCTAAATTTGAATTGTGATTAAATAGTTGACACAGCATAGGTTTCTGACACAGAATGAATGTGGTCTAATGAACTTAAAATTCTTGTTTTGCCTTTGAGCAATTCACTATGCATTTTAATATTAATCCTCTCAAAAAAATGTTTGAAGAAATTTTCTATCTTTTTATTTATGAAATTTCAAATGAAAAAAATTGAACCCCCCCCTCAATTTCTTTTCACATCCCCCTTTCCTATATTCCAAAACCGATCTCAATTCAAATTGCCAATGGATTTTGCAACAATAATTACTCATTTAAATACATCATAAAATATTAAGATGTAAAAAAAGTGCATGTTATCACTGAATGGTAAAGATTGTTTTAATTTATCAGTTGGCAGTTAAAGTGAATATACATTGTTTATTGTTTAAAACAATGATTTAAGTTGATTCAACTACTATTCTGGACAAAGAAAGATAACTCCAATTGATTTCTTGCTATTGCACAATATTGTGCAATTAAATATTTTTTGCTATTGCGCAATACTGTGCAATGGAAAATACTTGCTATGCACAATACTGTGCAATTGAAGATTTCTTGCTAATGCGCAATACTGTGCAATTGAAAATTTCTTTCTATTGCACAATACTGTGCAATTGAAGATTTTTTGTTATTGCTGAGTACTATGCAATTGAAAATTTCTTGCTATTGCACAATACTTAATATAATAATTTTGGATCCTGATTTGGACCGACTTGGAAACTGGGCCCATAATAAAAAATCTAAGTGCATGTTTGGATTCAGCGTATCAAAGAACCCCAAGAATTCAATTTTTGTAAAAATCAAACTAAGTTTAATTTTGGACCCTTTGGACCTTAATGTAGACCAATTTGAAAAAGGGATCAAAAATTAAGAATCTACATACACAGTTAGATTTGGCATATCAAAGAACCCCAATTGTTCAATTTTCGATGAAATCAAACAAAGTTTAATTTTGGACCCTTTGGGCCCCTTCTTCCTAAACTGTTGGGACCAAAACTCCCAAAATCAATACCAATCTTCCTTTTATGGTCATAAACCTTGTGTTTAAATTTCATAGATTTCTATTTACTAATACTAAAGTTATGGTGCGAAAACCAAGAAAAATGCTTATTTGGGCCCTTTTTTGGCCCCTAATTCCTAAATTGTTGAAACCAAAACCCCCAAAATCAATCCCATCCTTCCTTTTGTGGTCATAAACCTTGTGTCAAAATTTCATAGATTTCTATTTACTTAAACTAAAGTTATTGTGCGAAAACCAAGAAAATGTTTATTTGGGCCCTTTTTGGCCCCTTATTCCTAAAATGTTGGGATCAAAACTCCCAAAATCAATCCCAAACTTCCTTTAGTGGTCATAAACCTTGTGTTAAAATTTCATAGATTTCTATACATTTTTACTAAAGTTAGAGTGCGAAAACTAAAAGTATTCGGACGACTACTACACAGACGACGACGCCAACGTGATAGCAATATACGACGAAATTTTTTTCAAATTTTGCGGTCGTATGAAAACTGCACAAAATATAATCAAGCAACTATGGAATTTTAATGTCTGAGAAGTGAACTGTTTTTTAAACCTCCTTACCCATCCCAAAATATACCATCACAGTCAAATAGAGCATACAAAAAAGTACTGCAAATCTGAAACAAAATCGTTGAATAGCTGTAACTTTGTCAATAAGTAAAATATTTGGTCAATTTTGGTATCAAATTAAACAAACCTTAAGTATTTAGGATAACTTTAGAATCCTGTTGATGAATTTCTTTTTTAAAAAATGAAGAAATATATAAAATTTGAATAGGAGAACATATTTGCTCTGTTGATTAGATCAGAAGTGCATGTTTTTGTACTACCAAACTTACTGGAACTAGAGCTCTCTAATATGCTGTTAAAGATATGTTGAATTTTTAGCATAAGAATTATTATTGTTTTCACTCAAGATAACTGTTGCTTTATTTGAACTAAAGACAAAATAGCTATGGATGCTTGAAAATACAAAATTTAACATGAAAAACAATGAGACTATGAAATAGTTATTTAATTCTTGTGATACAAATTATTTCAACATATTGTGCAGATAAAGGCGACTGAAGATTTCTCTTGTTAGAAATTTTTCTATAAAAGTTCATTGAATTAAATCCAAAATTGTAGATTGCATTGAAAGGTATAACAGAAATATACTGTTTATAAAAACACACACAATATGATTACAGTGCTATAGTTCTAAATGTTACTTTTTGTTCTTTCAGAATGCAGAATCCAATATTTGCAGGAGCCTTTGGTGCTGGTTTAGTACACACATCTGCACATTACTGGTTATATCTTAGTCCTCGTATCCTTTATATAATCAAAGTAACAGTAACTATAGTAACCAAATCAGAGTCAATTATATTGTTGTGTGTCATAAAGATCTTTAATAGTTGTTCCAATCAACAATTGCATGATTAACAAAGAGGTAACAAGAATTTATTATTTTTCACTGGAAATCAATTATCATGGATTTCATATGTTAAGAGAAACTAAGAGGTATAATGTTCAACGAATTAAAGATTGTATGCAGACTTTTACGATAACCTGTATTAAAATATCCACCAAAATTCAAGTTTTCCTCAATCCATTAAAGTTTGTACCCATGATAAATCAATTAAATCACGGTATTATGTGTTTTTTATCCAGTCATTATCATTCCTATATTGATATATACATTTGTACCTTTATTTTTGGAGAAATTTCATCAAAGTCCTATGATTTTATCCCTGAATTATCCTCAAACAATATCAGAATCAAGGGTCTGGAAATGACAATATTTCTCAGACAAGTTTTCATCTAAAGCAAAAAGGCGGAAATGTTTTTTTGGTTTTTAGCTCACCTGGCCCGAAGGGCCAAGTGAGCTTTTCCCATCACTTTGCGTCCGTCGTCCGTCGTCTGTCGTCGTCCGTCGTCGTTAACTTTTACAAAAATCTTCTCCTCTGAAACTACTGGGCCAAATCAAACCAAACTTGGCCACAATCATCATTGGGGTATCTAGTTTAAAAAATGTGTGGCGTGACCCGGTCATCCAACCAAGATGGCCGCCACGGCTAAAAATAGAACATAGGGGTAAAATGCAGTGTTTGGCTTATAACTCAAAAACCAAAGCATTTAGAGGAAATCTGACATGGGGTAAAAATGTTTATCAGGTCAAGATCTATCTGCCCTGAAATTTTCAGATGAATCGGTTAACCTGTTGTTGGGTTGCTGCCCCTGAATTGGTAATTTTGAGGAAATTTTGCTGTTTTTGGTTATTATCTTGAATATTATTATAGATAGAGATAAACTGTAAACAGTAATAATGTTCAGCAAAGTTAGATTTACAAATAAGTCAACATGACCGAAATGGTCAGTTGACCCCTTTAGGAGTTATTGCCCTTTATAGTCAATTTTTAACCATTTTTCATAAATCTAAGTAATCTTTTACAAAAATCTTCTCCTCTGAAACTACTGAGCCAAATTAATCCAAACTTGGCCACAATCATCTTTGGGGTATCTAGTTTAAAAATTGTGTGGCGTGACCCGGTCAACCAACCAAGATGATGCCATGGCTAAAAATAGAACATAGGGGTAAAATGCAGTTTTTGGCTTATAACTCAAAAACCAAAGCATTTTGAGGAAATTTGACATGGGATAAAAATGTTTATCAGGTCAATATCTATCTGCCCTGAAATTTTCAGATGAATTGGACAATCGATTGTTGGCTTGCTGCCCTCCAATTGGTAATTTTTAAAGAAATTTTGCCGTTTTTGGTTATTATCTTGAATACTGTTATAGATAGAGATAAACTGTAAACAGCAATAATGTTCAGCAAAGTAAGATCTACAAATAAGTCAACATGACCTAAATGGTCAAATTGACCCCTTAAGGAGTTATTGCCCTTTATAGTCAATTTTTAACAATTTTCATTAATTCGGTAAATTTATGTAAATTTTTACCAAATATTTTTCCCTGTTACTAATGGGCAAGGTTCATTATAGATATAATTGTAAGAAGCAAGAACGTTCAGAAAAGTAAGAACTTCCAACACATCACCATCACCAAAATACAATTTTGTCATGAATCCATTTGTGTCCTTTAATATGCACATAGACCAAGGTGAGCGACACAGGCTCTTTAGAGCCTCTAGTTTTTTTAATTTGTAAAGAAATGATATATGTTATTTAAAAGATCAAGTTTTTTCTGTTAATGACCGATGGAATTTATCACTGAAGAATAATGAATGTCATGTGACCCCTTTTAATCCAATAGAATTTTATTCTCAACGGATATGAAATAATACCCAGTAAAACCCATCCTTAAAAAGTTTTAAGCTTGATAATGTCACACTTTGTGACGTCTCTGAAAACTTCTTCTGAGATGTTGTGATGTTACTGATAATTTCTACTCGGGTCTCGAAGACTTGGTACTATAACAATTGAGCAAATGGAAGGATGATAATTGGTAATGCCACTCTAGCAGTACCTGAATATGTTAGGTCAGAATTTATTATAGCTTTGTAGCAAAATTAAACACACAAAAAAATGTACATGTGTATTTCAATAAGAAAAATTACAAAAAGCACTTGTTATTTTAAAAAAATAAATATTTTTCGAATATTTAGGTAATCATTCATTTTATTGTGCCTTGTTGTCATTTGCTATTTATCAGATGATTGTTTCCATATTCTGAATTTGTTTTTATTAATACATGATAATATTAAGTTTGACCTTAACCTCTTGACAGTTACTGGAACCTACACCATCTTATCTATCATATCTATAGTACTGATGATAATTACATATTATATGTATTATCTATTATTAACAAAAAATGCAGGTAAGTGACTGTTATATTATACACATATAGCCTTTGTATGAGGTCGATACAAGGATATATTGACCTGAAAGAAGTACAGTCCCTGTAACGTAAAAGTTAACACTATTTTCGTTCGGGAATCGTACGTACAGCGTTCGGTTATCGTTCGTATATAGTTCGGTCATCATTCGTACAGCATTCGTATTGCGTCCGTACAACGTTCGGTCAGCGTTCGTTCATCGTATGGTAAATTTCACCATTGAGGGTTTTGTATAACGTATGCTTCATGGTATCGTTAATCGTTTTATTTGTCGTATGGTTTATGGTATGGTTTAGCGTTTATCGTTTCGTTTATCGTATGATATGTGATATTGTTTAGCGTTTCATCAATCGTATGGTATATCGTTTTGTTAAGCGTCTGATATACACGTATGTTAGGATTTTATTTCAGAAAGTTATTTCAATTATTATAGTTTTGAGTTAAAATAAGTCAATATAAAAAGATGCGGGATAAAAACAAAACAATTATTAGTTTGGATTGGATTAAATCTCCAACTAATATCATTATGGAATATATAAAAAACGGACGGGAAACGTTTCCTCTCATCACATTTTGACATGAATAACATGAGACCAAATATCGCGATATAAGTCAGGCTCTCTATATCTCTCTCTCTCCTCCGCCAAACATTTCTCTGATCGAAATATTTCCTTGACACAATAAATTATAAAGAATGTTCTATAAATGAGGCTTGATATGAAGTACATGTTTTATTTCTAAATGTATTAAAAAAAGGCAACACATCCATGGTAATTGTTCTCCTCAATGTCAGAGTCTGATATAAACCGAAAACTGCCAGGGATATATAAAAATTCGTTGAAGATATCTATGGAATCATCGTCGCTTGTGATTCCTGCTGTCGGTGTTAAAACTGTTTTATTTTACTGTAAAAAGTGCTTAATTCCATGTATGAGTAAAATACAGAATTGAAAAATAACTCTTCCTTTTTTATATTTCTTTATTTTAGAGGTAAGCTTCTAGCTAAGTTTCACTTATTCTGTCGCAAATCATTTACCTTAAATAACCGGTCAATTGTATTCTAAAAGAAGTTGATTTGTTCTTTGTACGAATACATGTAAAATTTCTCGCTGGACGTTATGTTTACAATCGATGATCAAATACAAACTTACAGTATTTATATGAAAGAGACTAAATAATATATATTTTTTATTATTATTCTACACATATTTGAAGAATCGAAATAATCAGTTCTACAAATGGATGTTATTTAAAGACTTGAAATTTTACAATTATTACATGCATCTATGAATTTTTTTATCGACACACCAAACGTTTCCCTTTCATCGTGCATAGCTTATTTTCCGATTCACTTAAGGTTTCTAACGATTTTCTTACTTGTTCATTACATTCTAAAATTAAAATCCTACACAAATTGCAAAAACTTTTATTCTCCGGCTGGACTGCGTAAAAGATGAATACTGTTTTGTTTGTGTACACACAATGTTTTGAAGGCCGATATCCAGTTTCGCTAAAAAAAAGAATTAATTTGCGCCACAACTTAATTACGCCAATTCTTTTTTTGCATCACTTTTTTGTAAAAACTGCAGCATTCATTTGCGCCAATAAAACAATCATTTAATTGCGCAAATATTATAGACTTGTTTTTTAAATGTTTGTTCTCAGTGCACCGAGGAGGTCCTTTCCGGTATTTACAGGTACAGATACCGCAAAGGGCCTCCTTCGTGCACTTAGAACAAAATAGTGCACTAGGGACCTGATGGAAAGATAGAATTGAGATAAAAAAAAAAAAAAATGGCATACAGAAGGAGAAGTACATAATTTCGAATTTTAGTAATTATAAAGCTATTTAACAGTTGAAGTCAGTATTCTAATGTTACATGTACGTTTACATAGGTTAATCGTTTCGAGGTAAATATGACACAATTATTAAAATTGAGAATGGAAATGGGGAATGTGTCAAGTTCCATTTATTGGCGCAATTCATATTATAAAAAAGAAGAGATGAGCGCGATTCAAACCTTTACAATATGACAAATTACACCTAACCGTTTTGACAAACCAGTAAATTCTTCGCTCGGGGATATACACCTGACAGTAATCTTCATTCAGTAACTTAATTATTGTATCATCATAATGTTTGATTTTCACATTATAACACAACTAAGAATATGACGGATGAATTTATAGTTAGCTGTTTAATGTCCAGTGGCAACTATTAGATGTATCATTAGGAGGACATTTACAATGTTATAAAAACATTATATGTATGTTTCATTATATGTTGTGTCACATACTATAAATATGTAGTTTTATGGCAAACCAGATTTGAATTGAATTATAATACGTTATTCTGATTGGCTACACTGCAATATTGCGTTATTCCTAATCAATTTCATTACACAATAAAATGTATCATTCAAGATGACATGAGGTCCCACAATAGAGTGCACAGGTAAATTAAATAAAAACTTGATAAAAATCTTGTTTTCATAATCCTAGCTAAAAAATGTTTTTATAAGTATTGAATGCTTCGAGCGCCCATTTTTGAATGAAGCGCTTTCGCGCTTCTTACAAAATGTAATACGGTCAACGCTTTTACACCCCAATGAAGTTACAAAAAAAAGCATTCAATATTTAAAATAAATATGAACAAGGACATCCTAATATGTTATTCAAACATGTGTATTACGGCACAAGCGATGACCTATAGACCGTGTGTATCATATGTATATTTAGGGTGGGTTTCTCCAAATTAAGGAGGTATAAATACAGGAAAATAAATGAAAAAAAATACAATATTAGAATAGAGTATTTCGGGCAAAATAAAGAACAGAGGAACATGATATAAGAAAATTAAGGAAAATGGTATAAGAAAATTCAAGAATAGAGGGAAATGGTCTAGTTTTTTGCCGGACAATTGTTGATGATTGATTAAAGTAAAGTGCATTTATAGGTACACAATCGTTTGAACATCGGTAGGGATTTATGTTTGGAGTTGATTTTTGACATAATGAGAAATTTTTTTTGTTTGAAATTTCTCGAATATTTTTTTTTCGTCTGATTTTAAATTGAATAAAAAAACCTATAATAAAAAAATAAATGGTTTAATTACGACATATAGATAAAACTGCTATTCAGTCGATTTTAAAATACATGCTATAAAAGGGAATACATAAAAAATAACAATCTTTTTGAACAAAAAGTCAACCTTAAGACCTCGAATATATTTTTGTAAGAACATTATATTAATTCCGACTTCCATCTAAAATAGCTTGAATTGTTTATTTGGAAAAAAAAAGGGTGATGCCTTAGGCTATTTTCAAAAAATGTTGATTGATCCGAATTTTACGCATATTATCACTTACTTATATAAAAAGATTTAACAGAACACAATTCATGTTTTATATTTAAAAAAAACATATACGCTAAACGAAACTATGCACACCAAGAAACTATGTACGCTAAAAGATACGATATACGCTAAACGAAACGATGTACGCTGAACGATACAGTAAACGCTAAATGAAACGATTTACGCAAAACAATAAGATATACGATAAAAGGGCGCTTATGTTATCGTTATGGTATGGTTTATGGTACATGGTTTCGTTCGTACATCATTCATTCAGCGTCCGTACAATGTTCGGTCAGCGTTTCATTTGCATTCGTACACTGTTCGGGAAGCGTACCTACATCGTTTGGGCATCGTCCGTACTTGGTTCGGGCATCGTTCGTATTGTTAAGTTTTACGTTACACAGACTGTATATTGACTGAGGACGAAGTCCGAGGTCTATATACTTCTTTGGGTCGATATATCCTGTATTGACCTCATACAAAGGCTATATTTGTTATATTATTAATTTCCGACCATATTTGTATCAAAATAGTCATTTAGGTTTGTTGGAATTTTATAAATATTACATCAATTTGTCTCCTTGACAATAACAACATATTAGTTGTTATTTAATTTACTTTTTTTTTTACATCTTATGTATTTGAAGATTTTTTCCGTCAAATTATTGATCACAGATATCATGTGTTTCAAAACGTTAAACAATATCCTGAAACTCATTACATGACGTCACAAAGTAAATCGGTTTTTAGATATTCTAAAAATAACGGTGCGATATGCATTTTGCCGGTCAATATGCTTTTTGCTATACGCCGTTTTCTCGCCGTGTTAAATAATACGAATTAATAATATATATATATATATTTTGTCTCTTTAAGATTTAATGGGAGTAATTACATGTTTTCCAGAAAATTGAAGTGATATAATTGTTAGATTCTATTTTCATGGGAGTTTCATTGGATATATTCTTTTCACGAAATAAACAAAATTAAATCCTCGACTGAAATTTCTGCTTTTACAGTATGTAACCTAACAGATTTTTGTAGTTTTTATCATGCTTACAAGACAAAGGGAAGCTTTATATGTCAGAAAGACTTGGATGATTTATAATTAAGATATACATTTGCCCTATAGTTTAGAATTTCTTTTTGCATATGTCCAATGCCTTTGACCTTATTTATATAGTTCAAAGATGTGCAAATAACTATTATTATTATGATTTGGTCTCTTCAATTAATCATTGATCAATGGAAAGTTTTCATGATTAAAAGTCAATTGAATGTAATTTAGATGAATCTACACTGAATTTGGTCATAAACTGTGATTTGTAACAACTGGAACAAGTGTGCTATTATATCTTTTTCCCATAGGAATACCTATACATACTTCATTGCTGAAATGTACAAGGAGAAAGTTTACAGCTAAAGTACACATGTTCATTAATTTGTGAACTAGTTTTATACCAAATCAAGGTTTTGATCACAAATTCATATTTCACTGAACATGAAAATATATCATAATTAGTGCCAACAGCCTATCTCCCCTTATGGAAATATTCTGTTTTAGAAAGGAAGGATAATCACCAACTTGGCTAACATTATTGACATATCTGGATGTTTGAAAAGCCTGTTCTTTGAACTCTCACAAAACTAAGTATGAGTCAAGGTGGAAAAGAGAGGAGAAAGATACTTAAAGAGATATTCATACTCTAAGTGAAAAGTTAAAAAAAAAAATGACTAGGCCATGGCGAAAATGATAAAACAAGTCGAAGGACAAACAACAGGACACAAAACAAATCAGAGAAAACTAAGACTGAGCAACACATACACAACTTTTGATAAACTTTAAGAACTATTTTGAAGGTGTGACTTTGTCTTTTCCATAGTGAATAGTTGAGCATGTACATTAAAGTGTTATATCTTATATTAATTAAGGTGTAGTAACACAGTCAAAGTTTGATTCAGTCGGTAACAGGAGGATGACAATTGTAGATTTGTGTATACCACAGCAAAAACTGGATGACTATTGTACATTCTGTGAGGTAAGAACATTTTTGCTATAAAAGATTAGGGACGGATTAATATTTAAAAAGCAATGCAAAAGAAGAAAAGTTCTGAAAAGGGGTGTGTTAAATGTCTTGCTACCACATTTTTGCTTACATTGCATTCTTTAAACACAATCATCAGATTATGTTGATAGTAGAGAACTCCAAATCTAAAACATGTTTGCGATTATGTAAACTAAAACGTCTTACAAGACAGTCAAATCAAACTTGTTATTCTTCAGCAGATGTTTATAATTCAGTTTATATTTTATATTTACCGGTATGGTATTACAATGTATCGTTAAAGCAACAGGTCAATGAAGTGCTCACTGTATCTCTACAAATTATTAAAAGGTTTTAAGCTCAATGAGACAAGTGTTGACTTTTGAATAGTGTGCCCTCAATAGTCCAATGGTTATGTTCTTCAGCTCCCAACACAGAGATTATCAGTTAAAAACCTACTGCCTGAAATTACTATTTTATTTCCCTATATCAAATTTAACTTAACTTTATTGTATGTTTAAATTAAACTCATTGTGGTGAACCAAGCCTGTGTGAATCATTTCGTTAGAATCCCTTTTATTTTACTTTTTTTTTATTAAAATAAAATTAGCAAACTTTATCCAACAGACCATAAGAAATTGGAAAATATAAATTTTTCTATCTAACTGTATCCCCCCTTCTCTTAAACCACAAAACACCGCATTTGTCTCTTCAACTTAAAAGAGAAAAGATAGCATTTTCATTGATTATCAATAACTAGTATTTTTTGTCCCAGAAAGCTCAACATAGGGATAGTGATCTGACCTTGGCAGCTGTAGATTTAAGTTCCAACTTACCGATAAAAGCTATATATTTAGAAGGTAGAAGACCTAAATGCTTTATACTCTGTATATAGATGACTTATGTTATGAAGTTTCTTTCTGTCATATGTTTTTGACTTCATTTTAGTGATTGCTTAAAAAAAGATGATTGTCAACGAGACAACTCTCCACAAGACTTTAAACTAACAGTCTAAATTATATACTAAAAATGAATAAAAAATAAATATGTAACATATCAACAAAGACAACCACTGAATTACACGCTACTGACTTGGGACAGGCACATGCATACAGAATGTGTTGGGGTTAAACATGTAAGAGGGATCCCAACCCTCCCATAACCTAAAAACTGTATAAAATCTAAGAAATGGAAAGGCCAAATACAGAAATATAGAGAATGTGGTATTATTTTCAATGAGAATACTTCCCAGCACTGTCCAAAGACAGATGGAAGCAACTAGAGGTCACTGTACAGCCTTTAATTATGAGCAAAAGGATGTAATCAACCGTAGAAAGCCAGAAATATAATTTTAATTTGATTTTAAGAATTTAATGTAGATATCCGAGCTATGATTGTCTCTTTTAAATTTATTCATAAGTTTATTATACCCAAGATTATTTAAAACTTAACATTTTGTCTAGACACTTATTTAATAATAGTTAAAGATCCAATTTTCAACCCTAAATGTCTCATTAAAGTATATCCAGTAACTTCCTATCTTAAAAAGGTGAAAAGTTGAGCACTTGCATCATAATGTAGAATATGTGTCTCAGAGGTGCCATAAAATTGGAATAATAGTCATATCAAAACTAAACTCAGTGCTTTTATTTAATAATTCCTTGTCTATCAAGGGAGATAATTAGCTGCATGTTGGTTCATCATTGTTTAATTTTGCATAAGTCTAAAATTATTATGTACATGTGGTAGTGTTACGATAATATTTTTTTTTTTACATATAATGTTGTCTCAGTAGCGATAATTTTTAATGAAGTTACTGACATTCTATGTGCTCTAGATTAATAAAAGAATGATTTAAAAGGAAAAAGTAATTACAATAGATTTTTGTCCTGAAATATTAAAGAATTTATGTAAATGTAAGGCCCCATATGGATATCATACTTCTGTGGGTAATACAAGGTCAATTATATTCATGTCTTTTTCAATAAATGTATTTCATGTATTAGATAAAATAAGAAGATTCATTTTCTGATAAATTCTATCAAAAATATCTATGAAAATATCATATAAAGCATTAATATTTCAAAACTTTAAGGGGAAAATCATAACCCTCTTATGAGATTCTGGATGGGGTTTATAAAATAGTGAATAATGGCATTAAAGTGCAGAATAAGAGGCTCCAGAGCTAGAGAATAGAGAAAAATATAAAATCATAGGATGTTAAAATATAAAGAATAGAGGAAAATGGCCAAGACTAAAGAAATAAAGGACCTTTCTTTTTATGTTGGCTTTTATGTCGACTGTGATAAAAGTGACAGGAGGACAATCTAATTCTTACACCTCAACAACCATTGCTTAAACCTTTATTATGCCCAGCTAGTTGAAGTCCAATCAACATGAAAATTAGTACACATGTTCTCTATGATATCTTTTTAATTTTAATGTCAAATTAAAGTTATGACCTCAATGTCACAGTCCACTGAACATAGAAATTGATAGTCCAAGTGGGGCATTGGTGTTTTTACTCCCTTACCTGAATCTGAAGCATTCTAGGTAATGTTTTCAAATAATTAAACGAAAGCATCATATTTGTTAATAATGTTCCAATTAATGTTAATTCAAGCAATGATGGCATTATTTTTATTTTGAGGTGTGAACAATGAAATTTCCCCTTTCCTGTAACAAATTCCCTTGTCATTTCTATTTTGAGATTATTAAGCAATTCTTTGTTGTTTTTATTTTGAGATTATTAAGCATTTCTTTGTCGTTTCTATTTTAAGATTGTAAAGCCAAGAAGAACAAAGCACTGTAGATTATGTGAGCAATGTTTTGAAGAGATGGATCATCATTGTTTGTTCCTTTTGAAATGTGTGGCTAAGAATAACCACGTCTTGTTCATCTGGTTCCTGATTATGTGCGTCATATCGATGATTGTTTACGAAATCCATATTTCAATATACATTTCCATGGTAACAATAGACATTACATGGGGTAGAATACTTTATATTCTATTTTATGATGACGCTTGGACATTCAGTTTAGCATTAGCTAATGCAGTTTCAATTTTATGGGGCGTGAATTTGGTCCGATTCCAGTTATCTGTTGTTTCAAAAGGACAGCTTACTGCCATTCAGGTCCATACTAAAAAGCAAAGTGCACTTACAACTGAGGAAAAGTTTTGGAACATCATAAATTTTATGAGATTTAGACCACCGTATGCAAAAGATCCATATTTAGCTGCTCAAAACTTAATTCAAGTATAGTATCTTCATATAATATCTGTTAATTGATTGTTTTTTTTAAGTTTTCCAAATTGTAACAGTCTTTTTGTTGACTAACATATTGGTTAGACCATAGACCATTTTTGGCTGTTATTTGAACATACATTTTTATTTGTGACCGAGTTATTAAAGTTAGAACATAAGCAGAAGTGATATACAATTTTAAGACAGCAATCAAACAGCAAAAACCAAATAACCAAAATTACATCTAGACGTTAATATAAAGTCTTGACCAAAAGATAGCAGTCAGTACAAAAATATCAGATTAAAATTGTCCAGTCTTAAAAATTGTAAACAGATAAAAGAATATCTGCCATCAACACCAAAATCTACAAATAACCAAAAAGCATTAGTATATGACATAAGACAACCACTGCAATGTTCCTAAGTATAGTATGAATATGATTGACAACTACTCGGAGATCACCTGTTACCAATTCTGTGTATTCATTTATTATCATGATTCTATTTTTTGTGGATTGAGGGAATATGTATTATCATGGAATTTTATTTCATGTTTCTGCCAAAAGCTTCATATACGCTTATGGAAAATTTGAACATTTGAATTTGTGGTTTACCTTTACCCATGAAATCCACAAAATTGGTATCCTACAAATAATAATGAATCTGCAATATAAAAATGAGTAAGAGTCTTGATTCAGTCTAGTTTGTAAAATATAATGGTACAGTACACACAAGTTGATTAAAAAAATAAATTGTTTTAGTACTAATAATAAACTGCTAATTATTAAATGCTCATGATTGGATGGGATTCAATCAGAAAAACCTGTATGTATAATCAATAACGGTAGATATTATATGACAAGGTCATAAATCTTAAGTGTTATCACTCTAAATCTCCACCTTATTTCACTGTGTTTCAACAATCACCATGAAAGGTGATTTTTAAAAGTGTGTATATTGCTCTCATTCAAATAGAATGTCTTGATTATTTTACCTTAGACAGTCTGATTATAAAGACCGCCATGTTAAGAATATATTTCAGTATCCCAACCATACTGGTGTTCTTTCTCACCATGAGATTCCTAAAATGTTGTTTTATTTGAGTTTATGCTAAATTCTGTGCTTTTATATGTACACATTTTTCATTTTGCCACAATCAAATTATTGTATATATAGATTCCACCGATACATAGAGTGTGTAAGATATTTTTCCCTGCACGCCTTTTTCATTTTTCTAAAATATTTTTTTTCTTAATAGTATAAAATAGTTTTTTTTTTTAAATCAATCTTAAAGGATTTTTTTTATTAAGAAAGACAAAATTAATAATCCAATACTAAAAAATACCACAGGCATTACTTTAAAGAACTTATCAATATAAAAAATATACCAAAGTCAGTAAAGTGAAATTTGTTCTGCCTTAACACCAAGATGTTTTCTAAAAGGAATATTATACATGCTTTATGTGATATGAATTGTGATATTTTATTTTATGCATGTACTTTTACAACAAATAACAGCTTATGCAAATACATGTCCCTAATTGATGGTGTTTTTTTATTCACAATATCAAAAGCCCCAATTGATTTCAAAACCATAGATACTCTAATAATTAAAATGATATTGTATATCAACTAGAAGAGTTGGGAATTTATGGGAAGTTAATTTACAGATAAATATTGTACCAATGTAGCATTTATCATGTGTAAACCTTTTCAATACTTTTATAGTTTTTCACTGACAGTTTAACAGTATTTAGTTTGTAGTTTTTCTGTGTATTTATTTTATATTATAAAATCTATTTTTGCAATAAATGTGTGACAAACTGCTAAGAGTTGTATTTCTTAGTGAATATGATTACCTGCCAATTACAACATATCTCTTCAGCTTAGAGAATACAGTTATCTCCATTGGATTTTATTGATATATGCATTCTATTTACTGTAAATTCAGAAACTGTTGCATGCATTTATTATTGCAATTTTTTCATTTGAGACTAAAATGCGATTTTAATTTTTGTGATATTGAGAAAAATCATGTTTAATTCATATAAAAAATATCAAAATTATAGTTTAAATTATTGCGATTATAACCGTGTAGCATTTTTGCAATAATACAAATATCACTATAGTTCCTGAATTTACAGAACCTTTCAATCACAAAATAGATCTTCCTAGGATTTTATTGTGAATACTGTGGATTCCATTTACTTAGACCACAAGGGGTACTGCAGAATACAAAGGAGTAGGTTCAATAAGACGTCCTGCGTCCGTCGTCGTTAACTTTTACAAAAATCTTCTCTCTGAAACTACCAGGCCAAATTTTACCAAACTTTGCCACAATCATCATTGGGGTATCTTGTTTCAAAAATGTGTCCAGTGACCCGGTAAACCAACCAAGATGGCCACCATGGCTAAAAATAGAACATAGGGGTAAAATGTGGTTTTTGGCGTATAACTCAAAAAACAAAGCACTTAGAGCAAATCTGACAAGGTTAAATTGTTTATCAGGTCAAAAGCTATCTGAAATTTTCAGATGAATCGGACAACCTGTTGTTGGGTTGCTGCCCCTAAATTGATAATTTTAAGGAAATTTTGCTGTTTTTGGTTTATATTATCTTGGATACTATTATAGATAGAGATAACCTGTAAACAGCAATAATGTTAAGCAAAGTAAGATTTACAAATAAGTCATCATGACTAAAATGGTCAATTGACCCCCTAAGAAGTTATTGTCATTTATAGTCAAATTTTTAACAATTTTCATAAAATTTGTAAATTTTTACTAACATTTACCACTGAAACTACAGGGCCAAGTTCATTATAGATAGAGATAATTGTAAGCAGCAAGAATGTTCAGTAAAGTGTACAAACACATCACCAAAACACAAATTTGTCATGAATCCATCTGCTTCTTTTGTTTAATATTCACATATACCAAGGTGAGCGACACAGGCTCTTTAGAGCCTCTAGTTTAGGCTAAATTCCAAATTGGGATTTATTGACCAATATCACAATGAATAATAGCTAATACAGTGGCTAGATCAGAAATAATTCTTTTTGTTACAAATTTACATTCCTGTGTATTATTCATGACGCCAAAAATAGTACTCATTTTGATTTTCCACGAAAAAACAATGAAAATGGGTAAATTTTCATTGAATATGTGGACAGAAAACATAGAGCGCATATGGCGACAATAAAGATCTTTGACAATAATGCTTGTAATAACATTTTACATGTATAACTTGAATATTTAGGATGTCGCCAGCTGCGCTCTATATTTTGTAATCTTAAATTTGACTGAAATTCTGCAGATTTTGTCAAATTTCACCTAAATCCCTTATCATGACTTAACTTGAGTGTAAAAATTAACCCTTTAGAATGAAATTGTGACAGAAATAGTTCTGTTAACTTTCTGACATGTCTTTTAGTCAACTTAAAACATGTTTTATCTTATAGCATGGAACTTTATAATTTGGGCCAAATATGACACTTACTCCTTTAGTCAAAGACCTGCAGTAAAACCCTTGCCAAAATTGTGGTGTCTATTAATCATTCCTCACCCACATCCAGTCATAATGGGAATGTTTAATATGATGCCTTTTTATAAGACATCAAAAAATTTTGCGAAGGTATATTGGTATCACTTCGTCAGCGTCGTTAGCGTCGTCTCAAGAATGATGGTTTCCCGATAATAACTTAAGTTGAATAGAAATCAATAAAATTTTAACACAATGTTTATAACCACAAAAGGAAGCTTGGGATTGATTTCAATTGTTCTGAAATTGTACCACAATGTTTTATACCATAAGTAGAAGGTTGAGATATATTTTAAGGGTTATGGGGCAAACAGTCTAGGAATAAAGGGCAAAAGGGCCAAAAACATTTTTTTTTGTAGTTTTAAGACAATTAATTGGAGTTATCTTTCTTTCTACAGAATTGTTGAATCACCTAAAACCAATGCATTTTGAAATCATCTTTGAAAATTGGAGTTATCTTTCTTTGTCCAGAAACTTAAATCAATGCTATTTACAAAATACAATGCAATATTCACTTTACTACCAACTGATAAATAAAAGCAATCTTTACCAATCAGTGATTACAAGCACTTTGATTACCATTCTAGGGTTATGCCCCTTTACAAGTGGAAAAATTGAAGAATTTTTTAATTTCTGTTCTCTTAACTAAATTTTATGAAATGTGTATATAATGCTTATTACCTCTAAACTCAGTTTAAGTTCAATTTTTGGCAGCTTACCTTTTACAGTTCTTGAGTTATGTCCCTTGATAACGTTATATGCTAGAGGTGGCGTCATCTGTGTCCTTTTGGACACATTTCCCATTTATTTTTTTACAAGTCACTTTTAATCAATATTAATTTTAACCATGACTGAATGACATTTTATATTTTAATATTTTATGATGCATTTAAACGAGTAGATATTGTTGCAAACTCCATTAGAAATTTGAGTTGAGATCTTTTTTGGAATAAGGGAAAGGAGGAGGTGAAAAAATAATTTGGGGGGAGGTTCAATTTTTCTCATTTTAGATTTCAGATATTTAAAAGAAAATATTTTCAAATTTTTTTTTTTGAGAGGATTAATATTCAACAGTATAGTGAATTGTTACAAAACAAAACAAAAATATTTTAAGTTCATTAGACCACATTCATTCTGTGTCAGAAACCTATGCTGTGTCAACTATTTATTCACAATCCAAATTCAGAGCTGTGTCCAGCTTGAATGTTGTGTCCATACTTGCCCCAACCGTTATGGGTTTTACCTCTGCGGTTATATAAAGCTGTGCACTGCGGAGCATCTGGTTACATGTTGAGAACCTGCTCAACAACTCTTAAGATGGGTCCCTATAGGTGGCCTATTGCAAGGCAAAATTTCTGTCCCTATTCAATATACCTTCATTTTCCAGTTGCAGTCCAAATTTCCCAGACCTTCATCATGGACAGTCCTTATTACAGGACCTTCTTCTTGTATTTATTGTTAAATATGTAATTGTTTTGAAACATACATGAAATATTTGCCACTAGACACTTAGTATATTTCAATTAATAATTATACTTAGTGAAAACAAAATTTTATTGTGAAAAATTTATCATAAACATTTGAAAAAAGTTGGTTTAATTAAGAATCGGAAAACTATCTTTTATAAATTCCTTTCCTTCCTTGTACATGGTGAGATTACTTATTTTTATGAATTTTATTACCTATTTTTTTTTTAAATATATATCAAATATGAAGAAACTAACCTACCAAAATGTTTCTATGATTGAAACCTTATAGGAGTTTTTCACATAAAAGACAAATTTCAACTAACTTATGGGTCTTTGGTTATAATCTTGCAGACTATAACAGATAGATCAGAGAATAATGATCAGCTGTATGAGTTCTACAAAAAGGCTTTGTTCATCTAAACAGTTGAATGTCTCCTTACAGAAGCTATTACAAATTTTTGATTATTACAGATTTTTGCCAATTATCTTGTTAACTATTATAGATATAAAGAAACTGTACACAGCAAAAGTTATCACTAATACAAGATTAACAAAATGCTGATATGACAGAAAACATTGGATGACTTATTAAGGTTATTCTCCTTAAATGACTACTTTTGGCTTTTTTTCTTTCTTTTTTTTCGTATAGAACTGAAATAGATTTTGAAGGTAGAAGCTGTAAACAGCAAAAGTGATCAATACAAGCTACATTTTTGATGTGCCATTTAGTCTCATAGTGGCCTATGGTTTTAAAACAGCACCTTCCAAGTTAACATCGTGTTATTTTATGTTGTCAATCAGTATTTATTAATAGGCACTGGCTACGGTTACATGGAAATGTAACAATAATAAAAATATTATTGTTACATTGGAGACTAAATGCCGGAATGCATGGTTGGATAAGGACCTGAATAATTACGAATGTAACAATAATTTATGAGGCTACGTTAACATTGCGTTATTGTTACATCAAAAACAGTAAACTAGTAATATGTACTAAATAATAAAAGTTTAAGACATTTATTCTATATCCCATAACATACAATTTCTTTATTTTTTTTGTATTTACAATGACAGTTTCAGGCTACATATCAAGTAAGTGGTTTTAGCACGGTTTTAGGATCATGTTTCAATCACACATTTTTAATGAACGAAATTACGTCCTCCATGGATAAAATTGAAAATGGAAATGGGGAATGTGTCAAAGAGACAACAACCCGACCAAATAAAAAAAACAACAGCAGAAGGTCACCAACAGGTCTTCAATGTAGCGAGAAATGCCCGCACCGGAGGCGTCCTTCAGCTGGCCCCTAAACAAATATATACTAGTTCAGTGATAATGAACGCCATACTAATTTCCAATTTGTACACAAGAAACTAAAATTAAAATAATACAAGACTAACAAAGGCCAGAGGCTCCTGACTTGGGACAGGCGCAAAAATGCGGCGGGGTTAAACATGTTTGTGAGATCTCAACCCTCCCCCTATACCTCTAACCAATGTAGAAAAGTAAACGCATAACAATAGGCACATTCAGTTCAAGAGAAGTACGAGTCTGATGTCAGAAGATGTAACCAAAGAAAATAAACAAAATGACAATCATACATAAATAACAACAGACTACTAACAGCCATGTATACAGAAGTTCCCACTATTAAAGTTCACAGTTAACAAACTTTCCTTTTGGTGTATCAAAATTAGAATTGCGTTTGTATAGCTGTATGACATTTTATTCTTGATATTGTTTCCGGCAGTTTCGTTACAAACGCATCCCTTGTTTTAAATTTTACACCCTAAACAAAATTGTTCAAAGTATGATGACAGTAATAAGAGTAGGTGTGCAGTTAAATACTTAAAAGTGAACACTTTTCTCAGCCTGAGTTCTCAACAACATACCATTGAACTATATTTTTCGCTTTGTCACTCCTAATCTGAATTAGTATCTTGAAGAACATCAAACTGAACCATTAATACACTAAACTATAAACACCATTTGTTGAATAATAATATTTATTATTTATCATTATAACAATTTTTATTTGGTACATATGAAAGAATTAAGCAATAAAACTACAGAAAATTTAAGTTTAATAAATCTAGACTACATTGCTGTTTTTCATTCAACAATAACGCAATGTAACCGTAGCCTCAATAATTATTGTTACATTCTTACTTAATCGGTTCCTTACACAACTTTGCATTCCGACAATTAGTCTCCAATGTAACAATAATATTTTTATTATAAAATATTATTGTTACAGTGCTTTATTAATATGAAGAAACTACATTTTGTACATTGGATTCTGTCAAAGAATACAACAAATATTTGAGGAACTATATGTTTTGTCAGTGTGAAATTCACTCCAAGCTTCATGACAGAATTTTTTAGTATTATTGATTGGCTATGTACGACTTCAGCACACAAGATGTTTATGATAGTTATTTTTAATCAGACAACAAGGTCGTGTGAGTGCTGGGATTTTTACAACCAGGCATCAAAATAATAACAATAACAACTTGTTTACGGAAGCAGTAGTTAGTATTATTAGATTGACGCTTCTTCTTGCTACACACATCAAAATGATCCAAATAAATGTTGCTGCTTCAATTGTTTTAGTTGTGTGATAAACAATTATGTTGTGCTTGACCAATGGTACTTTTTTCGTACAGTTTTCTTTCTTTTTCGCTGATCTATCTTTTAGGACACTTATTCGTTGTACTTTTAATAATCCTTTCTAAATAAGTGGGATTCTGTCAACGTTTTATTTTGTGTTAAATAATCATGTTTTGGTTAGTGTATTGCGTTAACTTTGTTTTATTGACTTGTTTCAAAATAAAGTGAATTTCTAACTAGGTTTTTTTTTTTGTGTGTTGAAATTTGTTTTATCATGTTTTGGTTATAATAGTGTATTGCTATATTTTATTGTTTCATTGTTTCAGATCAAAGGGACCAAGCTGTTAAAAACAACAATCATGATTTTCCAATTTTTCAATTGGAATTTGAATTAAAACTGGGCGCGAACGTGTAGATTGCGAACGGACCTTGGGTGCGAACGTGTATTGGGCGCGAACGTTTTTTCACTCCCTTGAGCGTAATGGCATTATTATCTGGAGGTAATATGTTAGCTTCTTCCATTCTTATTGCTATGATGTCTGCGCCAGTGTCCTGGTGTCCAACGTATCAATGTATCACGGCCTAAAGCCCTTTAATTTTATTCCTTATTATATTAGGCCAAGTCTTATTGTTGGTCTGCATAAATGATCTTCAAGACTACCTCAATAAATGATCTTCAAGACTACCTCAATAAATGATCTTCAAGACTACCTCAATAAATGATCTTCAAGACTACCTCAATAAATGATCTTCAAGACTACCCCAAGCATAGAAGGGCCATAGCAAACTTATTTTTAAAGAAATATAAAATAAATTTCAATCACTGAATTAATTGTCATGGCATATCCTATAGAGATAAATGTAATCTTCTCTGCGGGCGACAACATCACATGGACAGGTTCGTGATGCTGCTAGCGTAGAAGGAAATACAATAATTGAAAATTCCAATATAAAAACCTTCAATTGATTTCAACGTCGTTTCTGACAGTCTCGTGTTTCTCAACGTGATTCTCATCTCAAATATGAATTAACAAACGAGACCCTTAAGTTGCATTTAAAGTTAATTTAAACAAAATATCTTTTTGCGTCTGATTGTATGGTCTGATATATAGGCATACAGCTCGTTAGCGGCATGTTATGTTCAATCTTAACTAAATTGTAATGAATAAAAGCGACTTAGCCGAGTGTTTGTTGTACAGCCGATTAATTACAAAGATCAATCTCGTAACCTTACTTGACGAAAAGGGGGTTTTGGACGTGCTACTTAAATTGGTATATCGGGACGCATTTGGTGATTGTCATATATTTTTTAAGCTTGCGCACAGGTTTTGTTCACATTGGCGCATATTCATTTGAAAATATGTAGATAGTTATTTGTTTTGAACATAAAGATAATTTAGATTACATTTTTAGCTCACCTTGCCCGATGCCAAGTGGGCTTTTCTCATCACTTGGCGTCCGTCGTCTGTCGTCCGTCGTCCGTCGTCTGTCGTCTGTCGTCTGTCGTCGTTAACTTTTACAAAAATATTCTCGTCTGAAACTACTTGGCCAAATAAAGTCAATTTTGGCCACAATCATCATTAGGGTATCTAGTTTGAAAAATTGTGTCCGGTGACCCGGCCAACCAACCAAGATGGCCGCCGTGGCTAAAAATAGAACATAGGGGTAAAATGCAGTTTTTGGCTTATAACTCAAAACCCAAAGCATTTAGAGCAATCTGATAGGGGGTTGATATTGTTAATCAGGTCAAGATCTATTTGCCATCAAATTTTCAGATGAATCAGACAACTTGTTGTTGGGTTGCTGCCCCTGAATTGGTTATTTTAAGGAAATTTTGCTGATTTTGGTTATTATCGTGAATATTATTATAGATAGAGATAAACTGTAAACCGCAAAAATGTTCAGCAAAGTAAGATTAACAAACAAGTCAACAGGACCAAAATGGTCAGTTGACCCCTTTAACCATTTTTCGTAAATCTTAGTTATCTTTTACAAAAATCTTCTCCTCTGAAACAACTGGGCCAAATAAATCAAACATGGTGGGGTATCTAGTTTTAAAAATGTGTCCAGTGACCCCGCCAACCAACCAAGATGGCCGTCATGGCTAAAAATAGAACTAAAGGGTAAAATGCAGTTTTTGGCTTATAACTCAAAAACTAAGCACTTAGAGCTTGTTCATCAGGTCACGATCTATCTGCTCTGAAATTTTCAGATGAATTGGACAACTGGTTGTTAGAGTGCTGCCCCTGAATTGGTAGTTTTAAGGAAATTTTGCCGTTTTTTGTTATTATCTTGAATATTATTAAAGATAGAGATAAACTGTAAACAGCAATAATTTACAGCAAAGTAAGACCTAAAAATAATTCAACATGACCAAATGGTCAATAGACCCCCTAAGGAGTTATTGCCCTTTATAGTAAATTTTTAACAATTTTCATAAAATTTGTAAATTTTTACTAACATTTTCCACTGAAACTACAGGGCCAATCATTATAGATGGGGATATTTGTACGCAGCAAGAATGTTCAGTAAAGTAGATCTACAAACACATCACCATCACCAAAACACAATTTTGTCATGAATCCATCTGTGTCCTTTGTTGAATATTAACATATACCAAGGTGAGCGACACAGGCTCTTTAGAGCCCCTAGTTTTCATATCAATTCTAAAAAATAGCAATGTATTTTGTGTATATTGACATTATTTTGAAATTTCAAAACAACCACTTTTAAAAACATGCATATTAAACTGAAAGGGCATAAAACGTCAGCAGTTGTGCGTAGAAATGAGAAGTGAGAAAGATGAAACGTCAGCAGTTGTGCGTAGAAATGAGAAGTGAGAAAGACAACACTGAGTATAGGTGTCGGACCACCAATTAAAAAATCCTATTTTCACATATATCCTAAATTGTGTATGTATCACCTTTCTTCATGCCAATTTTAAACGTGCGTATGACATTTGCGCCGATTTGAAAATGTTCATTCTTTCATTTGCGCCGATTTCATTTTTTCATTTGCGCCGATTTCATTTTTTCATTTGCGCCGATTTATATTTTCTCCTAATTGGATTTACAGGTAAGTTACAGATTATACTTTTACATGTAAATTCCAGGGAATACAAATACAAAGCTATATTTAATATAGGGGGTACAGACCCAATTTGCCCGCTATGCAAACTTGAGGAAGAAAACCTTCAACATTTTTTCACTAGATGTCCATTTCTATGCCCAATTAAATCACCGGAAAACTAATTTTCAAACTAGGGAATCATTAAGCCAATTAATTGTTGACTGCAGAAAACTAGTTGGTTCTACACTTCAAACGCCAGTAATTTCTTAAATGCGGTTGAAACAATTTCTAGAGATTTGTGTGATAAATTACATCAACAGAGAATAACTCAGATTAATGCTCTATCATTATAAAAATTCATCATTCATCAAATGGAATTGAACTTTTTTCGATACTTTTCAGAGTTCAAAACAGTTGTATGTCCATATTAAGCAACTAAAAAAGGCCTTTCATGATAATAAAGATAAGAGTTGTATCATTGGCACTATCTATTCACCTGTAATTTACCTGTGAAAAAAATCGGCGCAAATGAAAAAAAAATCGGCGCAAATGAAAGAAAAAATCGGCGCAAATGCAAAACGCCGTTTTAAACCTACCTTTAAAGTCTTATAAGTTAAATCTCACCTTAGGAACACAGGTGCTACCAAAATAAACCCTGGTTGAAAAATGTAAATTATTGGTTGTTGTATCCTGACATTTATTTAAGACAACATACATTAAGATGACTGCATGCGAGGAAGCAGGAGTATATCGATTTTCTTGACTCTTAAATTCTTTTAGAATACACCAATTAGTAAAAAATAATCGCTTGCAAACGAATCTTTGCTCTTCAAGTTAACCAGTTCTTATATACCATCATTAGCGTATTTTGCCCTCTGGCGTCTTAACATCTTATACCAAAAAAAGTCTCCAGTGGGGTGAGAAAAGAAGAACACAAGTTCAATGTCATTTAAAATGTCGCTTAAACTTGTGTTCTTTGGAACAATAGCTTTCAAAATGTTTATGTGCCCCAAGCAGTAATGCAGGAGCTTTTAATTAAGCAGTCGTCGTTTGTTGCTGTATATCATAATTATTTATCGTTCATTGTTTTGTACATTAAAGGCCGTAAAATTCTCGTTTTGATTGTTTTACATTTTTAATTTTGGGGCTTTTATAGCTTTCTATGCGATATGAGTGCTGTTCCTTGTTTAAGGTCATTCGGTGATTTATAGTTGTTTTACTTCAATGCCATTTGGCCTCAGGTGCAGAGTTGTCTCATTCGCAATCATACCACATCTGCTTTTTATATTTTTATGTTGAAAAATACCATTTTAGGGGCATTTGTTAACTTTCATAATAATACTTTAATTACAACGGTTTTTTCTCTGATATTGGATCATATTGGGCGAAAAAGAAAAGTAGTAGTTACAACGGTTTGTAAGTAGAGTCAAAGAGAGACAATAGTTAACAAAGAGACATTTAAACTCTAAAGTAAAAAATAAACTGGCTAAAAACAAACATCTTCATTCAATATTTTATGGTAATATTCTTTACAAAGCACAAACATGTCAGTATTTACCTCAAAAGCTTACAAAACCTTTAAACAGACTTATTTTAAGAAGGGATATAGTTACGATACTGTTGTCAGGTCATTAAAGATTGAATATTTTGGCTTTAATATTGATTCACTCATAGGGTCTTTGCATTCGAACTAAACACATTTAAAAAAAAAAAAGTTGTTGGCATGGTTATGTTTTTCTCATATATTTTATAATAGTATGATACTAAACCCCTAACGGGAGGGATTGTGCCTGATATTTATATGATGAAGACATGATCTTTCAATCAGTTTAATTAAGGTCTGGAGCTGGCATGTCAGTTAACTGCTAGTAGTCTGTTGTTATTTATGTATTATTGTCATTTTATTTATTTTCTTTTGTTACATTTTTTGACATCGGACTCGGACTTCTCTTTAACTGAATTTTAATGTGCGTATTCTTAGGCGTTTACTTTTCTACATTGGCAAGAAGTATATGGGGGAGGATTGAGATCTCATAAACATGTTTAACCCCGCCGCAATTTTGCGCCTGTCCCAAGTCAGGAGCCTCTGGCCTTTGTTAGTCTTGTATGAATTTTAATTTTAGTTTCATATGTATAATTCGGAATTTAGTATGACGTCTATTATCACTGTACTTGTCTACATATTTTTTAAGGGGACAGCTGAAGGACGCCTACGGGTGCGGGAGTTTCTCGCTACACTGAAGACCCATTGGTGGCCTTCGGCTGTTGTCTGCTCTATGGTCGGGTTTTTGTCGCTGTGACACATTCCCCATTTCCTTTCTAAATTTTATCAGTAAACAAAACACAACATAGAAAACAAAAGACTGAAAAACACGAAACCAACCATTAACTGGAGTTGATCTCAAAGTGCATGATCAAAAATTTTAATATGTGTCACAAAAGCGATTGAAACAAATATCGACTCAATACTCTGAATGACTCAGAGTTCATCAGCACAGAATCGAGACATATATATGCTAAATGTATGTCACAATAATGCACAAATTGGAATCGAATTTCTTCGAATGATTCGGGCACATAAAGCGGTTTCTTGTATCACTCATACTCAAGAAATATTGAAGGTCCGTTTGGCTTTTTGCTTTTGAATCCATAAGAAACAAAATCAGGGCACACTGGTCCCAAACTTCCAAACGGAAAAAACATTGATATGTAATATTCCTCAATAACTACCAACAAATCCCAGCAGACAATGTGTCAAAGTTTTTTAAAAACTAAACAGATCCGATTGTTTATATCTTGTTGATGTTAAAATCATATCCATTTTTATTTTTTATTTAAGTTTGAAATGTAAGGAAATCGATCAAATCAACAATTATGTTATGACTAAACGGTTATTATTTGAATTATTGATAGGTATTACCACAGAAACAAGCATTATTTATTTACTGTAGAATCACTTAGGGCTTATAAAAAAAACTTTGAAAACGTTTAATCGTTAAATATCATGATAGATTATTATATTAAACATTCTCTTGTGAAGAGTGTTTGCTGTGGTAGACTCAAATCTTTATATAGATATAAGAAGATGAATTTACATACTTTTATGAGTTTATTTGAGGTGAAAAAAACAGAGAAGTTTAAAAATCAAATGCCTTATGTGAGAAAAGTACGAGTTTCTCTGTCCGTAGAATATACTTACAACTCTCTGATTGTACCGTTTCCCATTGCAAGGTAAACTGTCTACCCCTTCCAATATCCCACTTTTCCCAAGAGACAATAAAAATGAAGTCAACTCACATTGCAAAATTTGCCTATTCGATATAATAGTACTTACATTTGTTCACATCTCGAATATACATAAGTAGTTGCCACTGGACAATCCATCAAATTAAACACCAATAATATTTACTCTAAAGTTAACAATAGTCCAGTACCATTTAAGTGCCTGCCTAAAAACCCGAGCCAGTGCTGGAAACATGACGAATAAAAAGATATAGGAAGATGTGGTATGAATGCCAATGAGACAACTCTCCATACAAGTAACAATTTATAAAAGTAAATAAACTCATCATAGATACCAGGACTTAATTTAGTATATACGCCAGACGCGCGTTTCGTCTACAAAAGGCTCATCAGTGACGCTCGAATCCAAAAAAGTTAAAAAGGCCAAATAAAGTACGAAGTTGAAGAGCATTGAGGACCAAAGTTCCTAAAAGTTTTGCCAAATACAGCTAAGGTAATCCATGCCTGAGGTAAACCATTATAGGTCAAGGTACGGCCTTCAACACGGAGCCTTGACTCATACCGAACAGCAAGCTACAAAGGGCATGAAAAACTACAAGTGCAAAACCATTCAAACGGGAAAACCAACGGTCTAATGGTTGATTTTAAAACAATTAGGGGAGCTAACTCTATAATTTTCAGAAAAACAAAAACGAAAGACTTACCATTTTTTTAAATCAAAGTGAGGGGAACTTCATAATGGGATGTTAAAATGGTCGGCGCTTTTTTTCTCTTCTTCATGCATGTTTTGCAGAAATTATTCTAAATTCTCACAAACTGACTTGCTCTTGAAAATAATGTTTTTATTTTTTTAGTATACCTACTGGGTATCTTATTATGATTATTTGTCAAAGGTTGCTTGAAATGTTTCATGACAATTTATATTTGAATTGAAATAGTTCCACCACAGACTAACATTAGTTATACGTCCTTGATTTCACGAAGAAAAACTCCATTTGAATTGTGAAATAGCAACAACAAAAATGTTTTGTGCTTAAAACTAAATATTTTTTTTTTCGATTTTTAAAGTAGAAAATTTGATGAAATATCTAAAATTGAAAAATCCATTAATCCTAAGGAATTATATTATAAGAAATTAGTTATATAGTCGATTCGCTAATTATAGTCCAGACAAGCCAGCAATCAATAGTTAACGATTTTTGATACTTGACACAAGGTGTTAAATATAATAACAGTTACTCATTGACAGATCTCACAGTTCTGTCATATCTTACGGAATACGGTATGTCACAGCGCTATATATATTAACCAATTGCGTGACAGGTGACTTTTATAAGCAGATTTCGCGACAAAGCCGAATTCATCTTATATCCATTGCTGATCGAACAGTACCAAGATGGAAACAATCGTCGGATCTGGTAGGGGACATTTTTCAGATTTGGAACATCGTGGAGTTGGATGTCTATATTTTATTCTTGGTAAGATCATTTTTCGTTAATTCATTTTCAATATTTTTTTCTTATAATATATTTGTTGTACAGCTATATTTTATTTCAAATGATCAATAAAAACTGCAATTTAGACGAATTTTACCTTGAATCTCAGAATTTCTAGATGCATGTGGAATTGTTTACTTTTCCAGAAAATTTACATTTAGTTTACAATTGGAATTTCCATTCATTTTTTTACGTACACTGTACTTATTTATAATTTCCATTTTATTTCTCTAATTGTATGACTGCACGTAGCTGGACTTTAGTTATAACAACTTTACCTAAAATGCTTTTAGTTATGCAACCACTAAACACGACTTTGTTTCATCCTGTTATAAAGCATATAGTATAGACTTCCAAAATCTCAAAGCCAATCTGGGAAAATAATGAAAAGAAACTTCAAATTCTGACGAAAATTTTTGGTGCTATATCTTATCGGTCCAGTAGCAGTGTAAATCTATACTCCATCCTTAATTTCACCTTATACAGAATGAAAACAACACTATATATATATAGAGCCCAGGTGGTCGTGTGGTCTAGCGGGACGGCTGCAGTGCAGGCGATTTGGTGTCACGATATCACAGTAGCATGGGTTCGAATCCCGGCGAGGGAAGAACCAAAAATTTGCGAAAGCAAATTTACAGATCTAACATTGTTGGGTTGATGTTTAGACGAGTTGTATATATATATATATATATATATATATATATATATATACAATTTAAGCAGCTTTCAGTCTGGCTTTACCTGCATCAGCTTTGAAAAGCTCAAAGCCGAAAATTTAAAAGGCAATGATTTATAAAAACCGAAACAGTTGAAAAGCTATCATACTAAGCACAAATGATAAAAACATTTCCATTCTCAATTTTATAAAAGACAAATCCAGCTAAGGTCAACTGTGCCTGAGGGAGTTGAAACATTTAGATTTATAAAAGATTCTTCAATTTTGCGTCTGTCCGAAGTCAAGAGTCTCTGGCCTTTGTATGATTTTTAATTTTAGTTTCTTGTGTACAGTTCGGAGTTTAGTATGACGTCCATTATCACTGAACTAGTATACATATTTTTAAGGGTCCAGCTGAAGGACGCTTCCGCGCTGCTGTGGGACTCGTTTCTGAATGCATTGAAGACCCATTGCTGGCCTTCAGATGTTGTCTGATCTATGGTCTGGTTGTTGTCGCTTTGACACATTCCCCATTTTCTTTTTCAATTTTATTCATTTAGAAATTAACAATTTAGAACGGAGTGCAACACACTTGGTACTAACTACTGCGCTGATGATAATTGGTTAATAGCAAATGTATGTTTCGTGTTTTTGTTTATTATAGCTAATGGACATCGTCCATATATACCACCGCTCTGCTGGTATGCACAAGAATGTGCCTTTTACCCTCATTGGCATGGTATTTGTTAAAATTAATATACCTAAAATTTTTACACTCCACGAAGAAGCTTGATTGTTTTTGTGCTTCATAAAATATAGTCTTTTGGTAGCAAAGAAATAAATGAATAACTGAATGAAATCAAACGTTTAACTAAAACCATTTCCAATGATATTTGATACTACTGATATATCATAAAGGGGTATTTGCCAAAACACCAGTCATTCATTAGAAGGAACTTCATTCGCCCAGATGCATTAAGATTTAGACACATAATTTAAAAGATCTAAATTGAATGATATAAAACTAAAGTCTGTCTTGTTCAATACCATGTGGACTGTGGACCAATTTCTCCCTTTCATCTGCTTTATTTACGTTTGGATATTTTTGTACATTGCATGCACATTGTTTCAGTTAAAACTGCTTCATTTGTGATTTTAAGATTATTATTTTTTATTCATTGTCGTTATAAGATTTTTTAAATGTTCCACTACCTGCTAAGTAATGACATGGAGATGTCGAATCCGCTTGGGATTCCGTTGATGATGACGCAAAAGGTTTTTGTTCTGAACATGATTGTAATTGTTTAGCCAATTATGACGATAATTGTCATGGGTAAAGATCCGGATTGTTTATTGAATTAAATTTCTCTAAACCGATTAATTATTTTCTATTTTATGATTCTATGCGTTTGCAACTAGTAACTTTGCTTTTATGATCCCTTCATAATGAAGCAACACATATTCAATTTTGAAATGATATTATAACCTATCTGCGTCAGCCAGTTGTTCATTCTTGTAGTAAAGTATGTTTATCTTTAATGTCCTCCACTTTGCTATGTTAGAAGAGTCTAGTCATCTATTCTAATTATCAAGTCCTGAACATATGTATATAATTTCATCATTTTATTTACGCCAGACGCGCGTTTCGCCAATAAGAGACTCATCAGTGACGCTCGAATCAAAAAATGTTTAAAAGACCAAGTATAGTAAAACAGCGGTTCCGAACACAAGTGACAACCGATGTGTTTGAAACTAAATTTTATCACACAAACAATTGAGAAAACACACCACTTACACCAATTGTAAATGACGATATTAGTTTCTAAATGCACTGTTATATACGACAATGTAGCATCAGAAAGATGAGGAAATAAACTGTAGGGTATAATCATTAAATATAAAAAAAAAATAGAGGGAAAACACGTTCTCATGGTCTGAGATAAATCGAGTGATCTGCCCTTTTTATATAAGTAAATTATGATAATTGATTATAATTATTTGTATATAAGTGTCTACTTTCAAAATTTGGATATCATCGATATAATCATTGGTTTTGCTTTTATAAAGTTGCTAAATATATTCTCAGTCCAAGTAATCATACTTTTTTCACAGTTTGACAACAATCTATTTTTGTAGTGTTTTAGGGCTAAGGCTATATTCAGCAATCTATGGAGTTGCCTTCATGGGGTCCATACTGGTCTCTTTAATATAAACTTACATACATATCTAGTTTAATATAAGATTGCTGATATTTTCTGACGACTTTTCTAGTGGTTGACTATCAAGGTCAGCTTTAAGCCCTTAACTAACTAGAACATGGAGAAGATGTATGTTCAATAGATGCTGACAACACTTCAAACGTGAGAGAGATAAAAAAAAAAATCTAGAATATTTCCAATTAGGTTAGCCATGCACGTATACTAAATACTTAGTTAATCGGCACATGAAGCTAGTCATACAGTAAGGCTATCGTTGTAATGTTCTCCGCCTTTTTAATCTACATAATAACGGATGAAATATATAACGATCAGTTAACATTTACTGGGAAATGCAGTAAGCTGCACTTTCAACTCATCTCCTAGCTAGTGTAATGCATAGTATCTTGTATGTCGAATAGTTCGATGGAATCCGATTGCTTCACTTCTCTTTAAACAGACAGCAAGGTTAATTACGTTCCGTATATAATCCTATTTACTTCTTGCTCGAAGTAGGAAACCTTAATTAGGGCCTATAAATGATGATTAAAACACGTGTCATATTTGCTCGAATTACAGGAAATCACGCTGAATTGATTTTAAAGGAAGTTTTAGAACAGACTTGAAGAATTAATTATAAGCTTCATATTTTGAAAGCTGTTGAGATTCCCTGCTTTGACTGAGTCCATAAAAATACCAATTACTGTATAATAATGTCAAAGTTGGTGTCCAATTGTTATTTACGAGTCAACAGTTATAGACGTTATTGGGTTGATGATAGAAGATTTTAGAGACCTTGGCTGGATATACAGCCCTTGCACGGTTGGTATTTAAAATGGAATACCTTACAAAAGAAAACTGGGTGATAAGTCTAACTAGGTAGGTCGCCAAAGATCTGATTCAAGAGTGCATACAATATGAGTCTTTTCCTCTTGCAAAAGCATATACTAAAACAATTGACTTTTCGTAGTTTTTCATTTTGTGTGATACCATTTACAGTTTGTGTTCTACTCAGTTTGACAATCCCTGCATATTGTTATCTTTCAACTCTGTTTTGAAACAACATTTTTGTCCTGGGCACTGTTAAACAGTCACTACGGGGCGCCGAATGGGACTCTTGTGATTTTGTACAAAATTCAATTCTGTCATAACAAAATCATTTTTGTCTCACAAAACTATGCGATACAGATTTGTTTTATGAAAACTTCAATTTTGTGATTACAAAATTCATTTTTGTAGACAAAATTCATTTATGTCATGACAAAAGTCAATTTTGTCAAAAAGGTATATCTGATATGGAAATTTAAACACAAAAGTCAATTGTTAGAGACAAAATTGAGGTTTTTTTTTTTAGTCAAAATTGACTTTTGTGAGACAAAACTCAATTTTGTGATTTTGTCTCACAAAAGTCGATTTTGTGAAGACAAAATTCAATTTTGTGCGATAAAATTGACAAATTTGAATTTTGTCTCCATTTTGTGAGACAAAACAAAAGTCAATTTTGTGACGACAAAATTAACAAAATTGAATTTTGTCTCAATTTTGTGAGACAAAATTGACAAAATTGAATTTTGTCTCGACAAAAGTGACTTTTGTCCACTGAAAGATAATTTTGTATGACAAAATTTTAAATTTGTAGTATGTTACAAATTTTGTCAGACTGAACTCATTTTTGTGGAACAAAAGTCTCTTTTGTCCGTACAAAATTGAATTTTGAGTACAAAACCACAAGAGTTCCATTCGGCGCCCCGTAGTCACGTCTAAACTGTTTCTTGTTAGTCTTATTTTCCATTTATTTTCAGGTTCAATTGGAGTGTTGTCCAATTGTTTGGTAATGAATGTATTCATTCGAGAAAACGTAGTGTCTGCACCAAAGAAGGTACTGCATATTAACTTATGTTTCAGTAATGTTTTGGTGTGTCTTGGATTCCCGTTTGCTGGGTTGTCATCGTTCAGAGGAAAGTAAGTAAATCAGGATATATCACTTACAGCACTTATACATAACAAATAATGTTGCCTCTTTGCATGCTATGTGCACGTGGACATTGAATCAATATGTTGAAAGAATATTAAAAGTCACGACGAAGAAAGAAATTTTTGGACGAGTTACCGAATATAAATATTACCTGGCTTTGTTGACTACCCATCGAACGAATATTAAAAGTTTAGACTGAAAAAAAATAATATGGGATGAGTAAAAAGTAAAGAACAAAAATACCGAACTGAAACTCTGTATTTTCGGAAAAATTAAAAATGGAAAGTCCTTTATCAAATGTCAAAATCAAAAGCTCAAACACGGCAAACAAATGGAAATCAACAGTCATATTTCTAACTTGGTACAGACATTTCCATATGTAGAAAATGTTGACATACACCTGGGTTTATACTAGCTTAACCTCTCACTTATAATCAAAAGACGACTATAAACCTGTGTGGCTAGTTTGTTAAATTACTTACAATAGCAAAGAGATCGTGGTTTATCTAAAGCACTTAAACCCCTTCTTCCGATTTGCTCTTTGGTGGATGGTTGTCTCATTGGCAATCATACCACATATTCTTATTTTCATATTACCAAAATAACATACCAAAAACGAGTCTGTTGTAAGTAAAATAAAGAAAATATCTGACAAGAACAGACTCCATTTGTATTTTAAGCTTGGTCCTCGTAAAACGTAGATTTTACTGTCGAAAAGCGTGCTTACTTACTCGCGGCGACGCATACCACCGTAGTGTCGCGTTGTTTATAACAATGCTGCGCTAGATTGAGTTGAAAAAGTGAAATGTCATGGTTTAAAATGATAAATGTATCTGTTTTTGACATCTATTCCCTATAGATCCGAGTTAATTTTCTGGACTCTACAGATTTATAGGTTATAACACCTTGTATAGACACTTGTCTGTTGCTGGAGACAGTACACTGTATTGACCAGATGACTCTGATTTTCTGTTGCTGACTCTTTGACGTACATCACCTTTCTTATTCACATCGGCCACGGAATAGATATTGATATTAATTTCTAATCTTGTCACGGTTATTGGTAGACAATACTATTGACTTGACTCATTTATATCCTTATAAGATTTCTCGTTTCACTAATATGCCATTCATTTAAATTAGTGGAATCATTGTAGTTTTCGACACGGTTATCCAGTGTACAAAGTCAAGCGACTTATTTGCACTAAAACGTACAAACAGAAACACAACTACAATTATGTTTTCCCTAAATCAGTCCAGTTAGAGTCTGTGGATCAGAGATTCTTGTTACCTAGTCTCAGTTTAGTTTCTTATTTTATGTTCTGTGCATTATTTGCGGAGCCGTCTGTTTTGCTTGGGGGGGGGGGGGGGGGGTGTTGTTGTTGTTTTTCATTGTTTTAATTCTCTCTTTTACCAACAGATGCGCGACACATCTTTCTTGAGTAATCTTCAACAAGTGCACACGAAATATGTTTCTTGAATAGTCTTAAACAGATGTGCATCACACCTTTCTTAAATAATCGTCAACAGGTGCGCACGACACGTGTTTCTTGAATAATCTTCAACAAGTGACCACGATAAGCGTGTCTTGAATAATATTCAACAAGTGCCCACGATATGCGTGTCTTGAATAATTTTCAACAAGTGCCAACGATTCGTGTTTCTAAAATAATCTTCAACAGGTGCGCATCACTTCTTTCTTATATAATCTTCAACAGGTGCGCACGACACGTGTATTTTGAATAATCTTCAACAAGTGCATACGATACGTGTTTCTTGAATAATCTTCCACACTGAGGTGTGCACGATACGTGGTTCTCGTCATATTTGTTATGCAGATGCTAGATACATGTTTCGTGAAATACCATGAACAGGTGTGCGCCACATTTTCTTGGTTAATCTAAAATAATTGCTCGACATGCACATGTTTCTTGAATAGTCTTCAACAGGTGCGCGTCAAGTGTTTCTTGAATAATACTAAGCCTAAATGCAAAACATGTTTGCAGGAATATCAAAATGAAAAACAGCCAAAAGCAGTTAAAGGTCAACTTTTGTCTGAACATCATTTAATAGTGTTGATACTTTTTTTCATTATCAAACTATTTAGGAAATAAGTAACAAAATGTAGATTGTATTATGTCAAATTAATCAACACAAGTCATCTGCATACTATCTTCTTATTATTATTCACAACGTAAGAAGATATAAAGTAATAGAAGTATGACCTTCAAAATCTAGCTGCTGCTATACAACATCACGCACAAAACTTACATAATCGGAAATTAGAAAACATGAACAATGAGCCGCATGGAAGCTGATTCAAAGACATATCAAATTTCAATTATTCCAAGAGGAATTTATCCCGATGCAAAGTTAATTAGATTTTAAAGCCGGAAAAAAATGAAGAGCTCATGTGACAAAGTTGTTTGTAATGTTTGAGCTTATGATTTTGTTATTTCATATAAAGGGACTTTCCTTGGAGTATAGAGGTTTTTTTATTTATCTATTTTTACTTCTCACCAATGAGCACTTGGTATAAGAGTATAAAGAACAAGTTCTATTCTCTTTTGTATTACTCTTCAAATGTTTAAATTAAAAGAAACATATTAAAGAAATTCAATATTATAATTTGCATAAACGCATTTTTATAACAGATAGCCACATCCATATACAAGACAAGTCTTACTTAGTAAAGATATTAACGAACATGCTGAACCACACATAGAGGAAAAATCCTACAAGTCTAAAGATTTCAGCACCAATATACGGAAGCCGATAAGGGCCATTCAAAAAAAATATTTTATGTCGTAATTACGACATAGCATGTCGTTATTTCGACATAACATGTCGTTATTACGACATCGCTATGTCGTAATTTCGACATAACTTGTCGTTATAACGACATCGCTATATGTCGTAATTTCGACATATCATGTCGTAATAACGACATCACTATGTCGTTATAACGACATCGCTATGTCGTAATAACGACATCGCTATATATGAAAGAATATGTATTATGATTGCCAAGAGACTAAATGACACAGATATTAACAACTATACGTCATCATAATGCCCCCGATAACTAGAAAAGCCCCCGCATAGTCAGCCATAAAAGAGGGAGGAAAGATACCAGAGGGAGAGTCCCCGAAATGCTGTGTTGCAGACAGTGTTATTATTCAATTATTAGCTCCCTTGGTAAAACTCCAAATTTCATATTTAATGCATTTTATTGTTAAATAATTTACATGAAACTTAATAAGTATATATTTGTTAATTGCATAGCTTTTGCTATTTGAATTCATTGGTTAAAAATATTTATTTATATTGTAAAGTTTAATATTTGCATCGTCGCAAAATCTTTGGATACCTTCAGTAAGAAACTTATATATTTTATTATAAACATTTTGTAAACAACTTGACGTGAATGGAATGTATGTACAACTTTTACTAGTGTCTTGTTCTTTTTCCCAACACCACTCATTCTTTTCTTCTAAAAGTACTCTTAATGGAGCACTGACATCTGACATATTTGACAGAAATTTACTGAGATACGTAATAAAACCAAAAATTTTAAATATGAACTTATCAGAAGAAATATTATTCATGTCTCTACCAGAAAACTTGAAGTGTATTCCTAATGTTTACAAAGAAATGTTTAAAGGTTTTGATCTCTTAAGAGATGATATTGAATTTGATCTTAGCACTGAAAATGTATATGATCAACCCTTATTTTGTAATCCAAATGTGTTGTTCGATGGAAAAACTGTTATATGGTATGATTTTATAAATGCTGGAATTGTTCAAGTAAAAGACATATGTTATGAAGTTATAGAGGGTTTTTTACCAGAAATGGCTATAGTTGAGATGATACAAAATGTAACTAATCATTGTGATATTAACAGTATTGTAAAAAGATATAATACTTTAAAAGTTGTATTGCCTAAAGAATGGACAGAAATTATTCATAAAAATATTCATAGGAGAAATGTTTCTCGCTCTATAAATATTAATGTCATTTTCAAAGATAAATTGTCAGAGTTTTCTATGTGTTCGACAAAAGAACTGTATTTGTTACTTACTAGTAAACTATGTCAGCATCCTATTTGCTATAAAAAGTGGACGGAAGTTTTTGAGATTGAAGAGAATGATCTTTGTAAAGTATGGAAAAACGTTAATTTCTATTGGAAACCATCTATATTAATGGATCTAGATTTCAAAATAGCTCATTATTGTATTTTCACAAATTCTAAACTTATGACTATGAAACTTATAAATTACAATGTATGTGATGTTTGTGAAAAGGAAGTAGAAAATATCACTCATTTATTTCTATTATGTTCTGAATTAATAGTAGAATTTCATCTGTTTATGCAACAAAAGTTGTTAGTTTTATTTGATAATGTTGATTCTGACAAAATTGATAATTTAGTGTATGAAGAGGTATTTATGTTTGGTTTATTTGGACCTATCAAAGGCGTAAATGTAAGTTTTGTCAATTTCATGTTATCTGTAGCGAGATATTGTATCTTCAGAAGAAGGAATTTACTTAAAAATTTAAACAGTAATGTTGATCTTATTAGACTATTTAAATACACTGTAAAACATTATATAACTTACCTGTATGAATATTTGTGTGATGCAAGATGTATGAGAAACATTTTTGAGAAACACTTTTTAAAGAATAATATTCTGGTACAAGAAACCGAAGGTGTAATAACATTTAATTTCTAAATATTGTGCTGATTATATATGATATACTTAAAAACATTGCCTTGTGATATTTTGTGTAATATGTAATATATCTGTTGTATATATATGTTGAAGAATTGAATAAAGATAAAAAAAAAAAAAAAGTTAATACTTATGTGCCATCTACGTTAAGCACGTTGTTCCTACAACACGTTACACCTAACATACGGCATCCAAAAGGGTTTTTGTTTCCATTAATTATTGCAAGTTTTATTCGGTTTTTTATATTATTGGTTGATTCTGCTTCTGTTCATTTTGTGATGTCATTTTATCAAAAATTACCTGGAGATGTGGAAATCTATATAATAATGTGTACCCTTTCAGTTATTTCAACTAAAAATGCAGTACTGTCGCAAGTAATGTAGGAAGGAAAGATGGGACAGAAGTACATGTATACGGTTTTCATATTTATTTTATCATAGGATGTTTAACTTTCAAGTTGCATATCATCTGTCATTGTAAAATTTCTATATCTTAATTCATCCCCAATACAGATATATCTGACACTCTGCAAGTAAATCGAACATTTTTACCCTTGCTTAAATTTGAATAGAATTGTATTTTCACTGGGACATAAATTGTCGAAATACTCCCCTTCAATTACTTGAACCTTGGCTTGAGAATTATTTCCAAGTCATCTTCAGATATATACATTTTAAAATATAGGAATCTACTACTGGATCGTCCGCGAAAACGGCAAATAGAAATATAATCCCGGGTTTTTATTAATTCGATGAAACGGTTTTCGTCGCTGTTTGGGATTCGTCTTTCAATGCCTCCATTTCATGCACAGGTTTATATTGACGAAAAGTTCCGGCATCGCTAGTACAGGAATTACTTTCATCATGCAGTTATAACATGAATAGCAGGACAAATCGCAAAGTAAAACATTCCGTGAACCGGTATTACCCTTTTGATATTGGTGATTGCACCTAAATGGAGTGACGACTTTAAATGATCTATTTCGGAGTACTTCCGTAACATAAATTTCAATTTATTTTATATAATGGTATTTTTCCCCCATTTCCTAATTATTTTAAATAAATAGTTAAAAGCTATACAATAAATAAAAATTGCAAAGTTTAACCTGTGTCGAACCTATGTCCACGGGCGGAGTCTATAGCAATATGCACTATTCTTTTTGTCGGTAGCAATCATCAACATCTTTTTCCAAAGGAGTAGGTCCGGTAAGGACCGATTTTGGCCTCAAATTTCAGATTCATCTGACGAAAGATTTTGACCACTTTTAAAACACTAAAGTGTCTATTTCATTTGATTCAATAAATTTATGTGAAAGATTTTAACTTATTTAGTCATTAAAAACGTTCCGATTCAAGCTTAAATATGACAATTCTACCAAATATGCCGAAAAATGTCACTTTTTAGATGGTTTTTGTCAAAAATAAAAGTGGCCGCATCCGTGTTCATCCTTAACCTTTATACATGTTATGTATTATCATCAAATACAACTTACATTTCAATATTTAGGATGAACACGAATGTGGCCACTTTCGTTTTCCACGGAAACCGTCTAAAATTTAACTAAAATGCATTAATTATGAAGATTTCAGTGATTTAGCATGACTAGTTGGTGCTAGTAACCGATATATGTGTATTGTATTGTCAAAAACAGCTCATATTTATGTAGCAGATACATTCTACTGTCCATTAAATATCTAAAAAAATACATTTTAACAATTTTGTAAAACTGCTATATTTTGGGGCCAAAAAGGGGTCTTACTGGACCTACTCCTTTCATAACACGATTTGTTTTAATTATCATAAACATTTAATTGAAACTTAAGTCGAAATTACGACATAACGACATGTTATGTCGAAATTACGACATGCTATGTCGTAATAACGACATATTTTTTTTTTTTGAATGGCCCTTATCGGCTTCCGTACCGATACTATATAATACAAGATATATTGTGAGAAAATGATTAAAAAAAAATTAATATTGATTTGAAAGACAATTGTTTTGGTATACAATATTATTTGAACTTAATCGTGTATATCTTATATCAGTAGTATTGCTTAAACACATAGACTTCTCTATCAAAAAGTCTATAAATACTGATATAGAACACCACCAATTCAGTAAATTGACTATAAAAACAATAAATACAAAATAAGTATTTCGGGTAAAAACTGGAGTCTAATTCTTTTCTTCTGATTACAGAGAAAAGTATACATTTTATTAGCAAAATATATATATCGATCTGTTACATTTTTAGATGGCTTTTTGAAACGTTTGGATGCCAGGCTTATGGAGTAGAGTCCTACACGGCTGGGTATGCTGCTTTAGGTTTTGTTATCGCCCTTTGTATCGAGAGATACTGTTCTGTGCGTTACACAGAGTTTTGTAAGTATATTTATGAATACGGTATAACGTATATCATTATTTGTTAGACAATAAAAAAAAAAATGGCGATTTGGATGTGATTGCTAATGAAACAACTCTCCACCAGTGACCAACTGACGTAGAGGATAAAATAACATGCATCTCAAGGCCACAGTACGACCTTCAACAATGAGCAAAACCCATAACGCAAAAACAATTTACAAAATGCCCCTAAGAGATTCCGAAAAAAATCCAAATAAGAAAACCAACGGTCTGATTAATGCAAAACAATAAACGAAAAACAGATACAGGTTATACAGCTACAAACGACAACCACTGCACAGACTCCTGACTTAGGGACAATCTTAATTTCATATGTGTTTGGGGGTCAAGCAACAATAATTACATATTTATTATGTTTTTTCTCTGCAGATGATTCGTCTTCAACAATGACATGGTGGATGATGGCCCTCGTTGTCTGGATTACATCCCTACTATGGGCTCTCTTCCCATTATTTGGATGGAGTTCGTAAGTTTATGTATACAATAGTTACTATATGCATGTAAGTTAAGGTTATAACAGTTTATATTTGAAGATATGCATATCAATTGGTGAATTGGTGATCACAATTAAATTAAGATATGGCGAAACATCATACTATCATTTCAATTTAAACGCAACGAAAAACGTCGTTTTCATTGATATTAACCGGCTCTAATGGATATGCTTGTACCACCAACGCCCATATATATAATGATAGTCAGACTTTAAGTTAGATAGCTTTTTTAAAGAGTACACGGGGAGGCTACATACGACATTTGAAATTAAGCAAGAATGTGAGTATAGAACCATATACTGCAAATTCGGACTTTTTTCAATAATTGAGAACAACCAATCATGGAGACTATATACTTTTTTTTAAATTAAAAATACAGCTTATTTTCGTTAGAGTGCAAACGGCAATATTATTTTTAAAGACTTTTCAAATTAATCAATTTTTCCATCAAATTTTCAATTTTTTTACAGTTATGCCCCTGAAGCATCTGGCGTAGCATGCGGACTAAACTGGCTACAAAAAGATACCAGTCACTTGACCTATGGCTTGTGTATTTGTCTTGGAAGTCTGTTCTGGTACGTTGTCGCAGCAGTCTGTATATCTGGGTCCAAGCAAGAGAAGCCAATCGTTGTTACTCGTGGACAGGAGTATGAATGGCTGAGCAATCATCAGTTACGTTGGGTATGAATTCAATTTATGGATTACAATAATTGAAATTGGGAAAATTGTTTAACCACAAAGCTGAGTTTACTGCATGTGGCCATTGCTACTTTAGGATTTCAGATTGATAATTTTAAGAGGCTCAAACTATTGAAGAAGAAACCCCAACAGTTTCAGTTCCAATTAGACGTTGTGTGGAAACGTGGAACAGTGGAAACGATATTTATATTTATTGCAATAAGCAAGCATGCAAAGGACAGATTTCTCGCTGATATGTGACAAACACATTTTGAACTAAAAAAACATCGTTGGAGGGGGTCTCCAACGATGTTTTTTTTAGTTCAAAATGTGTTTGTCACATATCAGCGAGAATAAATAATTTGATTTCAAGAATTTCTCAAGAATCAAGACCTACAATAACCCAATAACAGTGTTGTTTTACTGATAAACAAGCCATTTATTATTTTTCTATTCGATTAGCCGAATCCAGGACATTTGTAGAGAATCTGAGAATTGGTAAAAGTATTGCTAAAAAAATGTTTATTATAGATCTAACAAAAAATGTAGAATTTCCATGTATTCGTTAATATACCCGTATGTGTTTCCTTCACGCCTCTACGATCTATATTTCTCCTTATCGATTATTTGTATCGACTGAAATGTGTTAGCTGTTTTAGTACCATCGCGTCCAAGGAGATATAACCCCGAGACCCGAGACAGAACTAATGACACCCCTCCCCTGACCAAACCCACTCCACCACATGCACACACAAATGGCGGGAATGCTCCAGTAGATCTCCGGTATTGTCACAAAACGTACACATTTGATATGAAATGGTTTATTCAAATATACATAATCACTGTAAACCCTCAATTTGACTAGATAGTTAGAAATCAATGCTCCCCATGTGCTAAAAAAATAGATATCAGACATCAAAATAGACCGAATGTTTTTACTGTTTTGTTTCAGATTTGCATTGGATTTCTTGTCTTCGTAATAATTGGATGGGGTCCATATGGAATGTTCATGTGCTGGTCAATGATAACTGATGCCACTGAAGTATCTAGTTTGGCTGCGTCACTTCCGCCATTATTCGCCAAAGGATGTACTGCTCTTTACCCTATTGGCTACTTGCTGTCAAGTGAGAAGATTAGAGACGGTGTGCTTGGGGGATACTTAGATGAACCCGCAAAGAAAGAGAAATAATGACTGAAATGTTACGAGGTTCCAACACGGTCAATTTAAGATCGCAAGATGGAAATTTCCAGTTCTTATTTTGTATTTTTTCAATTCTAAAATTACAAAGAGGCTCTAAAAAAGTGAAATTATCTTTCAGATATAAAACACTTTTAGGAAAATTATATATTCGTTTGATCGTTTTGGAACCTTAATATTCTAGTTGTCTGATTTGTTCAAAGACTATATTGTTTTGCAACGAATTATTTATTATCGTGTAAATGTATAGAATGCATAATTGTAATTGTGGCTTTTTGATGGAACGATGTACATTATACTGTTTGTTACTCATCAAGGAAAGTGCTAATTGTATAGATGAAGCTCTAGACGAAAAAGAAATAAAATATTATAGAGCAGAGAGTTTTTTTCTTTATACAACTAAGATTGAAACAATTTGTAACATGCACTCAATGGTCAAGGAAGAAAACTCAATGAAGGACACACAGTTGTAAAGACATTTCAAAGTGCAACAGAACAAACTACCCAAATGACAATTTTGTTTGTTTGTTTGTTGTGTTTTGATATTGCTATTGGACAAAGACAACAATGAATTGATTGATTGTTGGTTGCTTAACGTCCAGTGGCAAATATTTCATGCATATTCAGGACGAGAACAAGTTAACAATAAATACATTAGGTAGGTAGTTGTAATAGAGGTCATCTAGGATGATGGTCGGGGAAATTTAGACTGCCACTGGAAAATGAGGGTATATTGGATAGGGACAGAAATTTAGCCTTACAACAGGCCACCTACGGACCCCTCAAAGAGTTGTCGTAAGGGTTCTTAACGTGCAAAGAGCGTGGCACTCTCTCTACACGAGGCATCGGATTTAACGTCCCCCTTCTGACCGGACGTGACTGCGAACTTGATACATCCCGCACAGCCAAACGGACGCCCCACTTCGGCAAGCGTTTTACTGCCGGTCGGGAGAAGACCAAGAGACCATATTTCTATACCCCAGTCACCCTTGGGGGACAACAATGAAAAATTCAGAGATAAATAAAAAAATAAATCAATAAAAAAATGATACTATAGCATAACGTGTGCAGTTATTTAACGGAATGCGATGGAATCCGACGGCCTTATTTATATATAAAAAAGGGCTAAACAAAAACAAAGTTATTTGAATGATAGTTAAATGAGCACGATGTGAATCAATAATCATATTAGCTTAGTAGAAGAAGGGGAAAAGGTACCAGAGGGACAGTCAAACTCATAAATCGAAAATAAACCGACAACGCCATAGCTAAAAAATAAAAAGACAAACAGACAAACAACAGTACAAAAGACACAAATTAGAAAACTACAGACTAAGCAACACGAACCCACTAAAAACTGGGAGTGAGCTCAGTTGCTCCGGAAGGGTAAGCAGATCCTGTTCCACATGTGGCACCCATCGTGTTGCTCATGTAAATACAAACCTAGTAAATAGTCTAATTCGGTAGGTCATGTTCGTTGTGAAAAGGGAAGCGAGTTGTAGTTACGACATAAAGAACATATCCGATATCATCTGTGAAACGGGGTTATTTCATAACGGTCAACCAACTCGCGATGGCGTCCGTAAAATTTACGACGGTATGATTTCAACTTCACCATTTGAAACTATTAGGTTAATAGCTTCCTTGCGAGCAGCGATCCTATATCGAGGAAATCATGATAGGAAATACAAGCCCTGGAATACAGTATCTATACTCCGTATGCAGGCGCTGCTGAAATGTTGCTATATTGAAATGGAAAGTTCACAATTGGGAAGCTGAAATCATCTCTTTTGTCGTTTATTTTTGTTATCAACCTACCCTCATTGTCAATTTCTATATGTAAGTCAAGATATGAATCAGACTTAACTGTATCTATTGTATCCTTTATCTCTAGTTCGATGGGACAGATACGTCCAAATTTAATTTGTTCAACATTTACGGATCTTTAGATCTAAAGGATATTTTTTATGTGAAATATTACATTTAATCATTTATAACCATGGACTATCATTGGATAGGGAATTTGTTTAGTTTAACTTCCAAAGACTATTCTATAAATAATTAGAAAATGCTTTTCAAAATGAATTTGAAAATTATTGACCATTTAATTCCATCAAAATAAGGGGAAGAGAGGCTCCCCTAGCAGTGATATATGTAATCAAGACAACGAAACCCATCATCCACCATGTCATTGTTGAAGACGAATCATCTGCAGAGGAAGAAATGATAAATACGTATTCTTGTTTTGCTTGACCCCGAAACACATTAAGATTGTCCCTTAGTTAGGAGTCTGTAATGCAGTGGTTGTCGTTTGTTGCTGTATAAAGTGTATTTGTTTTTCGTTTATTGTTTTGCACATAATAGTTATCAAAGGTACCAGGATTATAATTAAGTACGCCAGACGCGCGTTTCGTCTACATAAGACTCATCAGTGACGCTCATATCAAAATATTTATAAAGCCAAACAAGTAAAAAGTTGAAGAGCATTGAGGATCCAAAGTCCAAAAAGTTGTGCCAAATACGGCTAAGGTAATCTATGCCTGGGATAAGAAAATCCTTAGTTTTTCGGTAAATTCAAAGTTTTGTAAACAGGAATTTATAAAATGACCACATAAATCAGACTGCTAGTTTTCTTGCTGTTTTTTTTTCTTTTCTGAATCACTTCGGGGCTTTTTGCTGATTGTTTTTGCGTTTAAGAGTTTTGCACATTGTTGAAGGTCGTACGGTGGTCTTTATGTGCATGTTAATTTTATCTTCTACGTAATTCGGTCACTTGTGGAGAGTTGTTTAATTGGCAATCACACCACGTCTTCTTATATTTTAATTGTCTAACAAATACAAAAGGGGGCTATTGTAAATTTACTATAGGAAGAGTACAATACGTAAACTCTCACCAACTTGCTGGAGGATGGAAAACACCTAGAAAATAAAATCAACAAAAAACTAAGGGATAATCTATGTGAAAATTACTAATTTTCTCACACTTTTATGTCACTTGTCCTGGACCAAAAGGTAAAAGAAATGCTAAACCATTATTTCATGGAACATGTTTGAAATATTGGTTTATTTATAAAACAGTACACTATAGTCCGATTTGGAAACGAGGGCAGATGTCTTATAATTTTTTCCATGTTTTTATTTCTTACAGAATTGTTATTTCACTTTGCAATATTGTTATGTTTGTTTGTTTGTTTTGTTTGTTTGTTTGTTTTTTTGTTTGTTTTTGGCAATACGGATTCTTATTAACTCTTGTGCTATTCATATTTTCTACGTATGATATTAGTTAGAGGAATGTAATAGTTTTAGGATCATATTTTCCATTTAGTTTCGTATATGTCGCAATCCGCGGACCCTTCTGTATGAGAATGTCGGTAGCCTAAGTTCTTCAATCTCACTTCGTAGTTTTATTCATTGACGACTGGTATCGACCGAGTCGCTCTTTTCGTAAATTGGTTTATTATTGATGTTAAAACCTAAGTTCAAATTGGTATAGTTCTAAAAATGTTTACAAAGACTTAAAATATAAATTTTCTAGTGGCTATACTTACATTCCCTGTAGGCAGAGCTATGACTATTGTTGACATCTACTGGGTCACGCTGCGTCTGGATGGCAAACAATTAGTTTGAAGTCAAAAAAGCCTGAGTAGCAAAAGAGAGACAAATGTTTAAAAGGCGATAATTAAACTCACAAATAGAAACAAACTGACGTTTGCCAATGATTGGTCACATCTTCTTCATTTGAACTTTGGTGGGTACCTGTCATACTACATCTTCTTAATTTTATATTGGCAAAAAAAATGACCAATAAACCGTATACAAAACACAACAATGAAAATTAAAGACAGAGGAACACCAACCCCACCAAATACAAGGAGTGATATCAGGTGCTCGGGAAGAATTAGCAGAAACTGCTCCACCTGGCTGCGTGTGTTACTTCTTTAAAGTACGTTGATAAGTTATATCAATTTGATTAGGAATCACACAATAAATGTTGGTAGTTGACTCATACAGTTGAACATTATTAATCTGCAACAACCTCCTGTCCTTCCCCTGGTATATCGATTAGTCGTCCCCTAACTACTAAATATTAATGACAAGCTATTTTGGCAGTGTTTGAAGTATTACACATATTAAAAAAAGTGGGAAGCCCTTATGTAACTGAGTGAGAAATAAGGTAAAGATGTAAAAACTAATGATTGAAAGTTAGATAGTTTAATGTTATGTGAACATATTTAAAGGTGGTTGACTTGATTCAAAATGATGTTTACATGTTTACTGTTCGAATTCAGAAGACCAAAAAAATGGCCTCATACCAGACCCTTTCGTGTAATTCAAAAATACTTAATCGTAGATCTAAAGTTGAGTCTATTTGAGTTATCATAAAAAATCACCAATTAAACATAAATTACGACAAGCATAGCATATCACCATGTACAACTTTTTCTTAACATTGATACTGAGGATGAAATTAAGTTTTGACTAAAATAAGGTATAAGAAAAATGTAATAATTGAAGTTTTAAATCAGTCTTCTACTCATAACGAGGAATTAGCTCAACATCTACCCCTAGGTATGGCTGAAAGGATATTTGACGGATCCATAATTTATCGGTGTGGTCCCCAACAAAGTTTAGTTTTTAGTACAGGTTGGCTGTCACTGGGTACCACAGTTCAGCATAAAAACGGTTCCTGTTGGGAACAAACAGAGAACTCTCTATGCTAAACAACCGTCAACATCCAAATATACTATCCACACTGATCTGTGTCCACACTTGTAATATATCAAAAGAAAATGCAGTAGCAAGATACTGGACTTGTTTTCTTTTTATAATTTACCTCACTTTATTTATTGTATTTATATTGTCTATCCGTTCAAAGAACACGTATATTTCCCTCAATATTTTTCATGTAAAAGTCAATATTATAGAATGACTTAATATGAACTTAAATTCTGTCAACTTTCCGGTTTTCTCCAGTGCTAATACATTGAACTGAGGGCTTTATACTTAGTGATGAGTTGTAATGTGTGGCATTTTTTCTGATTAAAAACTAATTTGTATAAACACTTTTTGAAAAATTAACATGTCGGTTAGTTAACAAAACAAAATTATGTAGTCACTTCAAGTTAAATAAAAAAAAATCAAGAACTAATTTCTTTTAACATTCTGACTACAGTCAGCAGCACAGTATTTTAAAATAGCCTAGCTTGCAGGTATATAGATGACACCATCCGAATTTGCTGGTCATCCAAATGGTACAAAACTTCAGTAATTTTGGTTATATTTCCAAATCCAGCGTATTCGGTGAGGTGCTCCTTCTATGTAGACATATAAATAAGAGGGAAAGAACCGGAATTAGCCTCGTTTTCAGTGTAAACATCGTTTCAATATGGCGAATGTTTTGCCAGGTAGAAAAAAGTTAATCAGATTTAGGGTGTTGTCCACTGTTAAGCTGAAAATGAATTACAAACAGTGCATTATAGAGAAAAATCCATAAAATAAATGAAAGCATACATTTGGTTAATGCTTAATTTAAAGATACTGCAGGGTCAATCCCTAAAATTTCACATGAATCATCGCTTTTCACCTTTTCATAACCAGTGCCAGTGGAAGTGATTAAAGCAACTTGGTATTTTATCTACCTATTCCAAATAAGGAGGCATAACATCATTTAAAATCGTGCAATCAACTACGTCATCTGTAACACAGTACAACAAATTATCACTCCATATTACAATACATGTCAACATTCACTACACAGGTGTTTTTACATACATAAGTAAAACATTTTCTACCTGAAAGTGAAGGGTTTGTTTTGAAATGAATTGAAGTGCCTAGTAGGTCCTGCTATGAATGGTATTTATTTAAGGTTCTATAGTGAGAGATTTGTAGCAACCAGACAGTATGAAATGGGTTGGGAAAGATCCTCTTAAAAATATTATACCCAAAAATTGGCTTACTGGGCTGTTGACTCCAAAAACACATCCCCACCATATGTATTCCTGCCCCTCACATTTGCTACTTGGGGTTTATTGCACCATAATTATAGCCATTCAAATACCAGTTGAATTAATAAGATATATATTAAAAAAAGATGTTTAATTAACTCTCTTGCTACTGACTGCTCAAGGTTGCATTTCCATACGCCTGAAAATACGAATCCGGGTCCGTTCGCGCCCATTCACGTTCGCACCCACTCATGTTCGCCCCCTTTCACTTTCGCACCCCACATGTTCGCACCCAAAGTCTGTTCGCACCCTACATGTTCGCGCCCAATTTTAATTGGTTTTGTAAATATAAAGCGAGACAGCATTTTTTAAGTGTTGAATAAATCTTAATGATGTTTTTTTAGAGCGTATTGTTAAAAATAATAATATTCCTTTCTATAATTGAAGTGGGATTCTGTCAACGTTTTATTTTGTGTTGAATAACACTTAATCATGTTTTGTTTATTGTATTGCCTATAACTTTGTTGCATTGACTTGTTTCAAAATGAAGTGAGATTCTGACTACGTTTTTTTTGTGAGTTGAATAAATTTAATCATGTTTTGGTTTATATAATAGTGTATTGCTATATTTCATTATTTCATTGTTTCAGATCAAAGGGACCAAGCTGTTATTAAAAACAATTATCTTTTGGGTTTAATTTATCATATACAATATTCAATCTTTTACTCATACCAAGCTACAAATACATTCAGTATTTACGTCAAAGCAATTAAAAACAACAATCCTGATTTTCCAAATATTCAGCTGGAATTTGAATTAAAATTGGGCGCGAACGTGTAGAGTGCGAACGGACCTTGGGTGCGAACGTGCGAGGTGCGAACGTGTTAGGTGCGAAAGTATATTGGGCGCGAACGGACCTGATACCTGAAAATACGATGGCTCAATGTCTGTCACATAACATGTCAAACATCCATGTCAAGACATAATGACCCTTACACCTATTGTAGAAAAACATAAGACTGTTTAATCTTTGGTCTTTTAATTGAAAGATACATGTACACCATTGATAAGAAGCGTGCATAAATTTAACCATGGACACATGTGTCACTTCTGGTGTGGACATATGTGTCCCTCCAGCAGCTAGAGGGATATATAATTTTATGAAGTAAATTCGTGAATTTCCTAAACATGTTAAATGAAATATTATTGTTGTGATTAATTATTATGATTTAAATATATGCATGTATATGTATTCAAGAATACTGTTAATTGATCTTAAGAAAGCTAATGTCATGTATTTGGCGTTAAGTAACTTACAAGTAGTAAGCTTGGACTTGGTGGCCTTGGTAGGAATAATATCTATGAAGATTTTTAAATGAAAAAATGGAAGAAAAATGCCAAGACCAATTTGAAAGCAATTTGAAATCTTCTTTCTTTTTTTCTGTCACTTAAACTTATTTTTGCAAAATGACATACATGTAACATATTTTTTATTTAAATTTTCCTACTGTTAACAAAAAAAATCAGTTTGCAGCAATGTTGTCCAATTGGCCACTTCACGACTAGTTCAGCCATATTGATTAAGGGGGCAGATTTTTTGGAAAGAGGTTGAAATAGCTGAAAATTTTGAAAATTCTATGCATTTTTTTTAGAAACTGCTGTTTTAATGATGTTTACCTGAATTTTTCACATCATTACCTCAAATATGAAAATCTGCCCACTATCCAATATCATTGAACTAATCATTCAATTATAACTTCAATATGTTTTCTGTCTATGTATAAATATTAAAGTCATTACTTATTATTTAATTCTAAAAAGGGTAAATGATTATAAAAACCTTGATAACGTAGTGATCACATGACAAAATTATGTCTATGAGTATGAGCTCATACAAGAAACACTTTCATCCAATCAGAAGACGTGTTACTTCCAAAGTTTAATAATCAAATATTATTCTACATCTACATCTTATTTTAAAGATCCTTGTAAATTAGAAAGCGAAAAACATTTTATATTAGATTTTTATAAATTAAATATGGAACTAAGAAATAAATTTTTTAACATTTTGCCTTATTTGGATTTTAATTTTTCTGTTAAAGATTTACCCACACAAAACAAGCAACAACTATATTGATGAGTCTTTTTTTGTTGTTGGCTATAAGACACAATCACTGAATTTTGATTTTCTATCAAAACCGTGAGTGACTACATGGGTTCTTGTACTTCTACATGTAGGTACCATCACAAAATTGTTGGATCACAAAATTGTCAGAGAAATCAGAAAAAAAATAAGAAAGGCAAAGTTGAACATTTATATTTTTGCTGATTCTTTTTTAATTTTGATTGCCACAATTTTAATCCCCTTCTAAAAAGTGGAAACCATGATCTTATAATTCTTGAGAGTTAATATACAATGAAGCAGTACATGTATACATGTATATATGCTTATAACAAATAATCATGCTTATGTCTTTTTTTTAATTTTCAGGCATTTTAAAGTAGAAATAAAGTATGTGAAACATATCTTTATAGACACACAGATTCCAGAATACATTTTAAAGAGATGATTATTATAACTTTATATTTATTTACTGGAACCATCTAATTACTTTTCCTATGAGTTTAATATTAACTATCACTGGAACATATGTATCCTAATCTTCAAAGACATAGTTCCCATGGTGACAGGGTCAAACATGGTAGTCATGGAGACCGACAGTTTATTGTTTCTCTTCAGAAGTTTCCACAAGAAAGATCAGAAAAGGTAAATTGTGTATAAAGAATTATTTCTTACAGTGACACAGTCATACATGTAAGTTTCAAATTTTTTTTGATGTTAAAGTCATAAAAAACCTCAAATCAAAAAAAAATAATGCATATGTTTTTTTATAACTCAATGGATAGTTTTCATTGTAAAACTTATGTACATATACTTTTTTCTGAAGAAAATTCTTTAATTTATTCATATTTAGAAAAAGTTTACTTTATTTGAAATGCTTCCTTCCAGCAAGCAATTCCCCCGATATATTTTCCGTATGCAAGGTGACCTCAGTGTGACCCATCTCGTAAAAATCCGGTGACCACAATACGCATGGATGTCCTTAATATAAACTATTATCTGAATTTACATGTTAAACACGTGCTCAATTTCCATGCCTTTTTGTTTATTTTTCGTCAATTGTTGACAAACAGGTGACAATCGTTAAACTTCGGCTTCAAAACACGAACTTTAATTACCTGCAATATTTTCACAACAACACTGACCGATTGAAAAAAAATTGACGATTATACGAAATTTACACGAAAAAAATGATAAATTCGAGCACAGAAGACTAAGTTTATGATGTTTGTATGTGCATTGGTTTAAGAATTGGAAGAACATTATTTTTCACCGGTCACTCGTTTCTTATGACTTTAATGAGATTGCATGTTTTAAGACTTGGAGTTTTTTTTTACAAAAATGACTTAAATAAATTGAAACTAGCATACAATTACATGTATATACAATTATTTTAGCTATGCAAACATACATAGTGTAACATACATCTTTCTACTCAGGAGACCGTATTTTTTGGCCACTCCACCTAGCAGCTTTTAGAGCTATGATTTCTAAAGTGAGTAAAAGTTTGACTGGCTGGGATTGCCTCCTCTTTGTTTCTGTAGCTCTGTTATTTCAAATACTTGTACATGAAGTTTATAAATTGACTAAAACAGACTTTTTTTTTGAAATTTAAAGGGGTTTTGCAAAAATGGTTACATAGGTAGTACGACAGTTACAGTATTTTAAGTACGTCTTAGTAAAATTATTTATGTATTTATTTTTCTCGTGTAGGATCTTGATGTTATATTTTCTCATCTACATGGCATGGAAGCTTTATCATCTCTCAGAGAGCCAGCATTACGTGCACTGTGTCGAACTGTAAGATATGAATACCATGATGCCAATGATATATTGTATTGGTAAGTCTTTGTATTGGTAGAGTCATTAAAAACATTGCTGTTATTATCTCAGTTATGAATTTTAATGGAGAAAGGAAGGAAAACTGTTAGATTGGAATCATGAAAGTTTTAGTTTTATGGCTCTTATATATTTCTGAACACAGAATTCAGCAAAAGAGTTAATTCTGATTTGGTATATGTGTTTGAATACACATGCATAGACTCTGTAGATTTTTGAGAATATCTAAAATCCCTTTTGGTTTACAGGAAAAGCAGGAGCTAGACATTGTGTCCAATGGACATTTATTCTTGTTTTATAATAATTTAAAAAAAAATCTTTAAGAAATTTGTCTTCTAATTTGTTTTTAAGTTCAATTTAATTACTGAATGCAATTCAACATTCAATGCATGATAAATTAGAAATAAATTTTAAAATGAAATTGTGCATTATGAGGAATGCAATTTGAAGTAAAAAAAATATACATGCGTACTTACAACAGTTAATCTTGAATTCATTAACCAATATGAAATTTCCTAAATAACATGTCCATTGGAACACTAGTACTCCAGCTAAGAATTAAGTCATGCACAGGTGAAACAATTTTCAAATCTATGCAATGACGTAAAATTCCTAAAGGATGAATCCTTTAGTTTAAATCTATGAAATTGGCACCGTACATGGGAATTTGTTTTTTCGGGAATGTTTCCAAAAATGATCATTTACAACATTGATCTTAGGCAGTTGGTCAGCTGGGATATTGATCAAAGAATGCATTTCAATTTTCTTTGTGGTTTCACCACAGCAGATTAAATTACATGTGATTAAAGATTATTCTCTAATCCAGTTATTTAAAATAAGATATACAGGGGAATGAAACAAGATTAAATACGAAAAGTATTGGCATTATGTGATTTACATTTGTACATAATCCCTTTGAATTAAATCAGCAATATATATATACAGAAGTATGAAATTTGGTCAACATATGAATTCATTGATAAATTTAGTCTCGTAAGTCATATAAGTGGGTAAATTTGTGAAGCACCTCCTGGTATGAATGTTTGTGTATTGATCAAAGACTCTAGGCTTCAAACAGGCAAGTTAAATTATATTTGTTATCTTATACTTAAAAAACTATCTATAAAATTACTTTTATTTGTAATAAAAAATGCTTATTGTATGTTTTTGAAAAAAAATATCTGAAAAAAATAAATAATGTTCAAGCTGGTTTAGTTCAGACAGAAGAAAGAACAAAATAAGTTTCTGATCTGTAATACATATTCTGTTCAATTCTTGTCCTTTGACCTTGTTATAGTAGTGTAAAATTGGGAAAGGAAATGGGGAATGTGTCAAAGCGACAACAACCTGACCATAGAGCAGACAACAGTCGGATGCCACCAATGGGTCTTCAATGTAGCGAGAATTCCCGCACCCGTAGGTGTCCTTCAGCCGGCCCCTAAAAAATATGTATACTAGTACAGTGATAATGGACATCATACTGAACTCCGAATTATACACAAGAAACAAAAATTAAAATTAATACAAGACTTACAAAGGCCAGAGGCTCCTAACTTGGGACAGGCGCAAAATTGCGGCGGGGTTAAACATGTTTATGAGATCTCAACCCTCCCCCTATACCACAACTAGCCAATGTAGAAAAAGTAAACGCATAACAATACGCACATTAAGATTCAGTTCTAGTGAAGTCCGAGTCGTAGTTGCTTTGAACAAGCTATATTGATTTAAAATTAAGAACGGCTGTTTGTTAGGCAACTCCCAAGACTTGATAATGGGCATTTGCTGCTTCTCTTATCATGCAGCATAAAATAAAATTGGGTTGGGTGAAATTCATACCTGAAAAAAATATTTTTGTATCCTATAGTTGTGTTTTGTATTTCAGCCAAGGAGAATTAAGTACATGTTGGTACATCTTGCTGTCTGGATCTGTATTTATTGAAGGGTCAATGTTTCTTCCTGTCAGCAGGTAAGGCTATTTACAACAAAAACAATGAAAACATATAGATAATAGTTGACTGCATAGTCTATCAGAAATGTATATGAAGTCTCAATTGAAATACAAATGTGAGTACATGTATATGGTATGCTATAGCATTTTGGTATACCCTGATCAGATACAAATGTACTGGAAATGAATGATTACCCGGTAGAAATAAATTGATGTTTCTCGAAATTATAATTTTTTTTAATTTTATTTTTCTCGAATTTATATTACTCACCTTCAAAAGGAGCAAGTCTTGATGTCCCCCCTTTTGTGTGAAAAATTTGGTTAATTATAATGGGAATCACTGAAGCATGACTGGAGCAGGCCCCCCCTTAGGCCAGTCAGAGGATCCCACCTTAGGAAAAGTTCTGGATCCGCCACTGGAATTTAGAAGAAATAAAATCAACCTTAAAGAATAGTCCTTGGTTTACAGAATTTATCTCCCTTTGATCACATCAATTTTACTTAGGTCCTGTTGCACTGTAAAAGCTGATAGAGTTATCACCCTTTGATCACGTTTATTTTAAGTGACAGAAGATAACAATAATAGTCATGTTACATTAGATGTTCCTTGTTCTTTGTGTGTATGTCTTGTACTCTGGGGTTATTAATATTATCACTGATGAAGAAAGCAGGTGCTTCCTGATAGATACATACATTGTACAAACAGAATCATTGTTTTTTGTTGGCAGGTGTTCTGTATTATTAAGCTATTGGTGTTTTATGTTGTTTATTGTCAGAGGTGATTAGCCTGCATAAACCATACAAACATTTCAGTATGATATTGCAGCTTATATTTGTTTTGCTTAACTTCTGACTGAAATTTGCGATTGTATCTTAATAATTTTTGTTCTTGCATTTGTAAATCTATAATAAAGAATTAAAGAAAATCAGCTGCAAAGTCATCTTTATAAAATATAACGATTTTCAGATTCATGCATTTTCCTGTACATTTCATATTCCTATGGTCAATTGGTAAAGCTCATATGATAAAAAAAACAGAGATTGTTGTATTTTTTAGATTCTCTTTTTGAATGACCGCTCATAAATCAGTTATATTACGTAATGCCAATGGCTTTTCTTTTCCTATTGATGATTTTGTCCTTTTATATTGTAAAAAAGAGATGCTATGTCATGATTACCTTAGATGATTGATTATTTATCTTTGGCATTAGACCATGTTTATAATGGAATGTGTTTTCAATGCCAAAATTGATGTCTTAAGTCAATGTTATATAACTTGTATTGTACTTTTTATTTTCGAATTATTTCTTTAATTTTGTATACTTTGAAAGGACAGACAGTCATATATTGGTCATATATATAATATGAACAAGAAATAATTTAACCGCAACTTACATTTTTAATTTATATATAATTTGAAAACAAATGACAAAAATGTTCTAAAAAATATCAAGCAACCCAACTTTTGAGTATTTTCTAAGAAGATATAAGCCCTCAAAGTTGGCTTCCAATGAATCTCAATAAAAGTTTGCAAAAATTTCTTTGAATATTTAAGGTAGTGTAGATATAAAAATGGCTAAATGCAGGATTTTGTTACAAATCAACTATATATTTTTGATTGTTTTTGAGGATCCTAAATAGTTGCTTTGGTCTGATTATCAATTACTAGTTGTGATGTCTTGTCCAGTTAGTTATTGATAAAATAATGTTGGATTATATTGACAATATTCCTGTGTAATTAATGACAAGATAGCCCTATGATTGATTTTAATGACAAGTTTGACAGGTGATTACCCAGACCATTTTGTTCACCAGTAGATTTTACATGTTTATGGGATTTCCTTTGTTTACATTTATATGGGAAATAATTGCAGAAATTAGTAAGCTGGCAACATAAGAATAAGAAGATGTGGTACTAGAAAACAAATGATCTATATGTTAGTGATTATATGGTAGATGTACAGTCTTGAACAATCAGCAGTTCTCATATTGCTTAGCAAGCTATATTAGGCATGAAATGACATTTATTGTGATATTGTACAATACTTGCATCACAAATTCATGCAAATGTCTCAAAATTTGAACACAGCCAAACAAATCTGTTTAAATTGGTTATTAAATTTACAAGCAGATAATAAAAGTACTACATCAAAATTCTTTGCTGAGTGTTTCTAGACACTTGATTTCTTGATATAACACTTAGAGTTAATGTTAATATGAATTAACAGTGGAAAGATACAGAGATGAGGGAGGGTGTTTTAAAAACTTCTTTATTTGGACTTAAAAAAAAGAAATATTTGACTAAATCAGACTGACCCTCATATTTTAAGGTGGGAGTTCCTATTGATCATCCCTTTTAAAATATCTGTATTTTTACCAAACATCCTTGTTTGATGATCTTCATAAATATCAACTTTTGTAAATTTTGTGTTTTAGTCAAGCTTCCATATTGTATAAGTCACACAATAAAATTAGGAGTATAAACTGATTTGATTTTATATTGACTTATCTTCCTAATTAAAAAGATTGTCGAAAGTAGGTTTAGTGATTAAGAAATTCTTTTATGATAGGAGAGGTATGTAGAAACAAAAATAACTGTCTGAACTATGTCTGAAAAATGTTCACATAAAGTAAAGATATAATTTGAATAAAAATCACTATAGATTTCTTTACGATTTGATAAAAGATAGTAAAAAACTTTTATCATCATTTAAATGTCAAAATCATTTTCAGGTATTTTTACTTTTAAACAAGTCTGGTATGTGTGTTTGTGTATAGATATCAGGTAATTGAGAAGGATGAATACATTACCAAAGGGCTAGTATAAATGACTATTTAATTGAATTAAATATTAAAAATATATATATATTTCCTCGGGGTACAAAAAGGTAGTCAAGATTTGTCATGTAAGTCAGTCAGATTGAAAGTCTTCCCCTTTACCAGACCTCTATCTTATGGTGTCTATAATGATGAAAAGATTTTTCATTAATTCTGGAATGCATTTTACAAGTGCCTTTGAATGTGGTGATTTTGTGTAAAATATTAACAGCTAGTGAAACACTTTGCTTTGGATTATAAAGAAGACATATATATGTGTGAAATTAAATAGTAAGTACTTTAAAATAAGTCACTCATGAAATTCTTTCAAAATTTTCTAGTTTTATACCGTTTTGATTATATTTACATATTGTTTGTACTACATGTACTATAAAGATGAGATGTGTTTTTTTACAAAAATATGAAAATCTTTGGACTATTGTATCATGTCCTTGATTCTGACCTTTTTTTGTTATGTTTATTTTTTGTGATAGAGAAAAAGTTTTTGCTTTTGAGACCATATTTTTAGGTATGGGATTCATTTTGGGTTAAATTTGTTGACAAAGTCTAGTGAAATTCTATCGGTAGTTATTACCTTTAGATCTTTTAAATAAATGATTGATTAGAAATATACATTTGATTATGCTAAAAAGCCCTCCAGACTTTTGTGTCGTATGAACTACATTTGACTTGAAGTGACCTTAGGTAAACTAGAGATAACCCTGTTTTACTGACTTCATATGTATACTATTTTCTTACATCAATAAATAAATCTTAAATTATTTGACCAGGGGAGGATGGCAAAGTGGTCAAAGTAGTTGTAGATGTAAGGTTGGAACTCTGTTCATTGGAAAGGTGCTTTTAACTAGTATTTTCAGTTTCTTGCATAAGGTTTGGTTATTTTCCTGGAACTCAGCTCCCTGGGCTAACCATTAAAAATTGAGGGGGATTTTATGAAATTATAGATGAAATTTCAATTACTTGGTTGGCTCACAAATACAATGGTATTATATAATATTAAGTTGTTTATAAAAATATTTTTCTATATTTTATTATAAGTTAGGACATGAAGATCCATAAATGAAAGGAGTATTTTATAATTTATTACACCCACCTTTGAACAAACTGTACAAAGGATGATTACATGTTTAGTCCTTTATGACTCAGTGTATTTCACACCTAGTAACATGTACCTTGTAATTAGCCTTACCCTCAAGGTTTGTGTACAAACTGTACATTTACATTGACCTGTGGAACCAGTCCAAATGCTACATGGTGCAATGGTATCCTTAAATCAAGTGGTTATGACATGAGATTCAATATGCCTTACTCTCGAGGTTTGTGTACATGTACATTGTACATTTTGACCTTCGAAACCAGTCCAAATGCTACGTCTTAACATCAACCAGTTCAAATACTGCATCTTACCATGATATCCTAAAATCAGGCGGTCATGACATGATATTCAATAAGTCTTACCCTGACGGTTTCGTACATGTACATGACATGAGATTTAAAAAGTCTTATTGCCTTTATTCTGGCAGGGGTTAAATGTAAATGGTAACACCTGGTTAAACAACAAGATGCTAAAACTGGTCCTTAAATGATAAATGTTTAATATCAAATAGGTTTGTAAACTTTAACATGGCGAAATTCATGGTTTATGGAGATCTTGATTTTTTGTTCAAGACTCCACAAGTTAACTTTAAGGTTCACATAACTTAGTCCCAGGTGTGACCCATACTTTTATAAAGCAATTTATCTTCAATATAAGTTATTGACAGAAGTCTTTTAGAAAGGGGGTTGTAAATTTAAATTGGTAAACAAGTCCTAAAAATGTATATTTTAAAGTTGCATACTTATTTTGTTCAGTGAAGCATATTCATTTAACAAGAAACTGCTTGTTTATTTATCAAAAGTGCACTAAGGATTTTAATTTAATGAAATTGTGCATGAGAGTTTATTATTTAAATAGAATTTATTGATTTAAAGTGTTCCCACCTGTACAGTTCAAACATACCTACATTTGTGTTATAAAAGTGAAAAGTAAATATTGACTAAATCCTACTCTAATCAATCAAGTGAAGATATGTATATTTGTATGGCCTTTATGGATGGGGAGACAGATGGCAGAGTAGGCCTTTAGGTCACTGGAAATTAATTACAGGTATACATTTCGTAAACAAATATGTGATCTGGATATTATCTAGTTGCTGTCTTGATTAAAAAATATCTTTGCATTGTTTAAAGACTAGGAAAATAAGTGTTTTATGTGTTTTGATTATACTTCTTAATTGTGAATGGATGGATGATGGTTCCGGACATAAACAAAAGTAAGTAGTATCACAATGCAAATGTGGAACTTAAATGTCTTCGAGTACGTGAGTGGAAATTTCATACTCCAGTTGGATACTCAGATATTTTTTTGAAGTATTCTGCTGAGCAATATTTGAAATTTCCCCTGTAGCGTTACATTAAAAGTTTTTCGATTAACATTGATCATGACAGCATAACTTTTGGAATATTTTTACTATATAGTACAAAATCTTCCATCCGAATCTGTTGTCTGGACTCATTTCAGAAAATTGTCAAATGGTTATAAGGTAATAAATATAGTACACTGTCATGCTGGATTAACATTTGGGATGGCATTACAAACATCCATAACCATATCAAATAGACTATTTGAAATAGTTAGCAAAGGTACCAAGCTGATAATTTGATTTTCCAGTCGTGTGTTTCTTCTATAAGATGTTACACATCATGCTCAAGATTTGTCTGAATGGTTGAAGGTGATTAACCATATGTAAAAGGTCATCTTTCACTTAACTTTTATTGCTTCAATTCTGAATTGACTCTCATCTGATGAAGTATACAAAATTATCTTCTTGAATAAGAAGTGAATTTAATCCATTTGTGATGGGCAGCTGAGCATGGGACTAATCCCATTGGACATTTTGTAGGACTCTGAGAAAATGTATACAGTAAGTAACAGTTTGTTGGTTGTTAATTTTTTGTTAAACCTTTAATTTGATTGTTCACAAGATTGTCTTTTGTATTGTGTTCTATATAATTACTTTCATTAGTTGGGGATGTAAAAAGAGACAACACAATAACAAAGAAACTTAACACTTTAATGTAAGCTTTTGATACATTGATATTATTATCAAAGTACGAGTACTCCATTATATTCCACTAAATATATATTGTCATCCCTAAATTGTTGGAAGGGTACATTTAACTAGAAAGAGTACCGGTAGTTTCTTTACAAAGTTAGAATATATACCGGTAAGCAGAGCTTAGACTTTAAGGCTTGATTTTTCTGTCAGTGGTAATCTCAGTGGCATTGACAATTTGTTCAAGCATATGATGTGATTAGGTTAGTTTAAGGGGTACCATTATAGGCAACTAAGGCAAGACATATTTTTGTGTGAAGAGTAAATTTATATTTATATTCATAGTTGGGCAATGCTGAGAGATTCTTACTGGTATTACATTTTTAATTGTTAGTTGATTTTTGACAGATTTGGCAAGAAGAACATTAAATGTAAAACAGTATATGAATGTTGAATTGGAAAACATATAATTTGGCAAATGATGAAATTAGTTTGATGAAATTGAGAATGGAAATGATGAATGTGTCAAAGAGACAACAATCAGTGGAAAACAGCTCAATGCCACCAATGAGTCTTCACCACAGCGAGGAAACCCAACACCAAGTGGGCTGGAGTTGGTCTCTTTATAAACAAAACTGTGTACAAGTTAAACAAAAATGGAAGTCACTCTCAACTTCGAAACATTTGGATGATACCAATTTTAAATTAAAATGTGACAATTTTTTTAAGATTGCCTGGTTTCACTGATAATTACTGGAAATCTTAAATTGTCTGGTGGCATACACTTGTCCTTAAATTAGGTCATACAAAAAATTATTGTCATTATCAGTATGTCAAGATATTTTTAAGGAGCAGACATTGTATCAGATATAGGTAGTCAACATAATTGGAAGGTCTAGGAGATAGTGTTTCACAAAAATATTTACATACGATCATATTGAAACAATTTATTTTAAAGTCCGAAATCTGAGATTGAAATGTAAATAAATACTATTATCTCCATATATTAAGTAGATTTCACTAAATTTAGTTGGAAATTTAAGATCAGTAGACCTTTATCATGTATGGGTATATGTGTCCTTATGTTTCTATAATTAAAAGATAAAGGGACAACTAAAAAGTGTGTCTCGCACATAAACCATGTACAGTGTAATATAATGACTGCTTTATATCAAATTATTTAGAATTGTACTAACCAATAGTATAGTATATCTTTAAGGGCCTGTTTATATACTTTCATAAATCTTGGTAGCATTTTGCTGTATGATTCAGTATCTTTCCTTGGAAATATGTTCGACAAAATCACTACAAGGTATGCATATTTCCACATAGCAATTATAAAGAACATATGAACCCAAAATGTTTTTTTTCTTTTTTTTCTGTTGTTGGGGTGCTATGTCATCAATGACAAGTCATTTCTGCATAGCATATCCATTTTGCATTGATTTTATGATTGATCAAAGTTAATAGCGGTTTTCAGTCTTGCTTGCAGCAGAAGACAAAAAAACAACTTGTAACAAACTGAAAACTAAAAAATTGTCCAGTCATGTATAAGCTTTTTTTTCTCAGAGAATTGTCTGTTATGTCGGTTGTTTTAGACACTTGTCCCCTAGCATGACGAGATATCCAGGGCAGAACTTTCCTTCATAGTTTATGTACAGTACATAGAACCGGGATTAGTTTTGTCTTTCGTGGATATGTTAGTATTAACTAAAGAGGTATCCAGTAAACATAACTTTTACTTGAATGTTAGATTAGTCTGTTCACATTTAAAATTTATATGGCAATAATTTGATCTTTGAGGAAGTAAGTTATAAGGGACCAGAATTGGTTTGTATGGGGTTTGAAATTTTTACAAAATTAAACATAACAAAAAACAAACCAATCTTTCCTTCTTTATTTCATATCACTCTCTCATGTAAATGTGCATCTGCCCTATGATAGTTACAATTCAAAGTTCTATCATCTAATTAATTACCTGGTTCTGCAACAGTGAAATAAATAACTGACTTCATTTCTTAGTCGACCAAATGATTGATTGTGGGTTGCTTAACATCCAGTGGCAAATATTTCATCCATATTAAATGGACAAAATGTTACTGCAAGAATATTTTGATAAGGAAGGCTGTAATTTGATTCAAGAGTGTGATAAGATGGTTTCTAAAAATTACCAATATTCCATTGATTTAAACAGATGTTCCCTTGTGATGATATGCACTTTCATGGAAAACAGCTATAGAGCCTTTATTCCATCAACCATATATAATTACAATTTGATACTTGAAGGAAAATAAATTTTTTAACTGTTAGTTGCCTTTTAATGGAAGCTTTCAAAATTTGTTTTTCATTTAAAAGTTCTAGAATCATATTGGAAATCATGACTTTGGTACTTTTATCATAGAGTTGTCAATATCAATTGTGATAGAAGCTATCAGCGCAGCAAACTGATAGAGACATGTTTATATTGTGTTATAATTGGGATGTATTCTGTATAGCATGGGGAATTACTATAATGGGATATTAATTATAAACAATTGAAATATTATAGGGGGGATATATTGGAAAAAGATTTTTTGTTTTATACTTAAAGCATTTAATTTTATAAAAAAATATTTCTTTCGATTTCAATGAAAATAATGTTTTGATTATTATTATTATTGTCCTGTCAGTATAGTCTTTAATAGATAAAATTAATGCATTGCCTGTGCATTTAAATACATGTATTTAAACTATATCTATACATTTAAAAAGGTATTTAATTTTAAAACTTTTTTACCTCTGGGGAAAAAAGTATATAAAAACCAACTTTTGTATATGTTTTAGATGAATTGATTGTGACATATGGAAATGATAATAAAATGTAATCCTTTTATAATTCCCATGCTACAATGCACATGTAAAACAATGGGCTGTGTCATCTGGCAAAAACACTAGGTCTATAAAGGCCAGTTGTATTGTTGTCTTTGTTATATAATGCATCATTAAGTTTACGAAACAAATAATAATATGAAAGTCACAAAAAATTACTAATGGAAGGAAAAAACGTAAAATATAAGATGAATAAAAATTATTAAAAATGGATTTAATCTCTTTTGATTGTAAGATTCAAATCTTGTAACTCTTTAAGTTGTTGATGGCAAAGAACCAATTATACATTTTTTATTGTCCTGGCTTTATAAAATTGCTGGTTAATTGACAATATATTGTAATAACAACATGCATAGTATATTATCAAACAATTACCCACCAGTATGTCCAGATGTCAGACTTTTTATGATAGATATGAGATCAGATGACCATAGCGATTATCTTTGATAAAAGGAATATTAATTAGCTTACTAAGTGATTAGTAGCTGTTATCTCTTATCCTCTTTAGGCTGATTCATAAGTCAATATTTGATCTTTAAGAGGTGATACCCATACAATGGACTTTGTATATTTGTGAATCATTGAGATTTATGTGAGCTGTTAAATATCTTTGTTATGGAGTGAAGATAGAAAAAGGAAGGAATGTGTTTAATTAACTTAATTTCACACCCGATCGTTTATTTACATTTGTGTACTTTTCAAACGTTTCTCATTTGGACGAGATATTAACATTAGTTTGAACTTGGAATACTGGAACAAATTGGATTTTATATTTTTTATTTGATTTGCTTTTGTTGAAATCAGATTTTTCGTTAGTGATGACACGCCATGTAAATTAACTGTTAGATTTTTTACGGAAACTACTTTTTTCACTCTGGAAACTAACAAATATAATTCCAATTTAGAGTTTGGATGGAATTGCTGTGAAAAGTGAAGAAACTTATTTCTTTGATTGTAATTTCATAAATTGATTTCTTGGTGTGTGAGAAAATATTAGAATATGACTGAAAATGAAACATCTGAAAGAAATTGTAATCAATTTTTGAAGCATAAGAATTTGTGGAGTTATCACCAAATTATTTGATAAAAGTTCAAGAATCTAAAGATTCAGAACCAATATCCCAGCTTGAGTACAGATCATTATGTTAGAAAACTTTCAAGTAGAAAGTTGATACATGGCACAGGATCTTGGATTCAATTAGGAAGTGAGGCCACTTAAAAGTGCCGCAAAGCTTAAAACAGGGCATTTAGCACAAAGTTCATGTAGATGTATTTTTCATTGATGCAAAGGTGCAGTTAAGATTCAGCAGCAAATAAAAAATGATATACACATGTGTCTTGTCATGAAGAGATAGTGAAGTGTTGAAGTGATGTAATATCATTTGTGCCATCTTCTGTAAATGTGGTGAAAAAGGATTAGTTCTTACTATTCATGTGAAATTCTGTTTTCTTCATTAAATGGGAATGGAAAGTGCAAGAAATGTTGTGTAGTGTAAATTGAATCTTTTTTCGTACCATGGATTTATTTCTTTAAAAACTAAATGGCAAATATGATCCAGGAAGTTGAGTTTATAAGGTAAATACTTGTATTGAGGAAGTCTTTCAGTTTTTAGGGGAGGGCAAAGAGGGGGACACTTGGTATTTTTTTGAGGCTGGAATAATATAGGCCTTAGTGCATGTCTTGCAATAGAAATATAATTAGATCATTGGGAAGAAGGACTCAATTTGTTATTTTACACCACAGTAATGTGTCCATGTTCAGAATTGTTTTTTTTATCATTACTGCAGAAAAAAATCATCTGCATTATCTAATGTATAAGAATGGCTAGGTTATATCTCTGCAATAACTGCTCAGACTTTGCCAATTGACGTTTGATTTTGAGGAAAATAGAATACAGGAATGGCTTGCCTTCATGCCTTGATGACACTTGCTTTTAAATAAATAAAATATCATCTCTGACTTGTATTGAAAAAATGATAAAGTGTGTAGCCTAAAATTGCCTGGGGATTGCTTCTTTATGATTTTATTCTAAAAGTTTGCCTTTAGTGTTATCTGATAAAAATGTCTCCAAATAATTTTCTATATGACATTTTTATACAGTTATACAATGATTAAAGCTCATATGTCTGTAGGTTAAGTGTTGTGCTGTTTAATTAAGTGTATTTGTTGCAAGTCTTGAAATAGAAATAAAATTTTGTGAGAGACCCACTAACCAACATATGAAGAATGCTGATATAGTGATATGTGGAAAAATTTAAGTTTCGGTGTCAATAGATTTACTTAGTATAGCATCATAGGGGTGAACCTTGAAGTTTAGCTATGCATTGTATATAGGATCCAAATATAATGTCAGGTTGTAAATTTTTTATATTATTTCCGACAATTATTAGGATGACGGAGTGAATTATTGGTTTTTATTTGATCTTCCTTTTGAGTTACATCAGTTATAACTTTGTCTGAAGTTTGCAAAGAAATAAATATCAATACTTGTAAAATCCCATGAGAATTTGATTGACATAGACAAATTATATTTATATATTTGTCTATCTTCATTTTGGTGCTGGTTATTACTGAGTTATTGAAATGTTTGGAAAAAGGTATTCACATAAAACTTTAATACCAAAATGAGATTTCCTATAAATCAGATCTTTAGAAGTACACCTGATGGGTAGGAAGAAAATACTTTGCTTTTTTAGTACATTGAAAAGAAAAAAAAATGAGACCCTCTGTATAAATGAGGATACAACTGGGTGAATATTGGTTTGTTAGTTAATGACAACAAATGATAAATCTTTATTGCAAAATTAAAAAATCAAAAATTTTGAAAAATCACCCACAAGAGGGAATTTTTACCAGTATCAATTAATCCATTTGGGATTAACATGATTAATAAAAATTATGATTCATTGATGATCATTGATATTGAAACAGATGGCATTATCTTGAGGAGTATCACTGAGTTTATATTTAGTAGATGGAATCTAGGTTTGGCTGTGTTCCATCGGCACTGATTTAGACTTATCTAATATTCAGATATTGATAAACGTTGATGATTTGATTTTCGTGGCATAGTTTGATGAAGTTAATTTGCAGCTCTTCATTCTAAATTGATTCTTTGTTGGATATATCTGTCTGTCCTGACTTTCTGCAGTACATACAGGACTGTTGAAGAGTGCACACAGTTAGATGTTCTGTCAGTATTAAAGCTGATTATGACTGCATTTTATGTGAAAGTCTTGAAGAGCCAGATGTTTTACGTTCTATTATGTAAAGCTTAATAATATCATAATATGATATCAGACCTCATGCCTTATGTTCTTGGAATGATATCTTGACCTGATAATACAACTATTTAAACTGTCATGTGAAATCTGACATTATGCAAAATGCTTATATTACTAAGTACTGCCAGATAAGCATTCAAATGTGACAAAATGTAAGACAAATATGTGTTTGGTATTTGTTTAGGTCAATGTATCATATACCAAAATGTAAGAACTGATTGGTTTCATTCCTCCTGCATGTAACTATATGATAGTGTGGGTTACGTATAAAGGAACCTCTAATAAGAAATTATAATGAAATTCAATTTAGTTGAAATAGTCTACTATAGCTAGGGTCTATAATATTTCAGAGAATAGAGCAGATAAGCTTTATGATGACCATTAGTACAATACAATGCTGCTATTTGAAAGTATGAATTTTGTTTGTTTGCAAATGAAAGGCAATTTATTTTATTTATTTAAATCAACAAGAATAATGTTAATATTATATATGTGGACATAACTGAACATATATATTTTATACACACGTAGATTTCTTGATGTCTTGTGTTTTACTTGTGTCATTGCATCAACTTCGTTGTTTTATCTCACTGATAGATACCCACATCTTCATTTATTCTTTATTCTAATGCAAATAATTAAAAGAGAGGCTTAAGATACCAAAAAGATATGCAAACTCATAGGTCAACAACAAACTGCCAATGCCATTATTCCATAATTACATGACATGTGTATTTAGTGATTTACAAATGATTATCTGTGTTTTACAACTGATTTACATATGTAAGTGATATAATAAGTAAGAAATTAGTATAAGGCTTTCATGATAATTCTCTTAGTCACCCATTAATTTAATCTATTACATGTGTTACAAATTAACATGCTTCTTAGATTAGCAGGAAGTTATTAAGGGTACACATATTTAAATATCTTATAATGGATTAAGTATTTAAAGTTGGACTAGCAAATGGACTGGTTTGTTTACATATATATCTGAACTTATCAGTGATCTAGTATAGTAATGCATCAGTTATGGTAGAATCACAATTTGGAACATGTACTGAGATTTTTGTTTGTTGGCAAGAACCTTAATTTGAAGTTAATTGGTACAAGTGTGGAATCCTTCAAATCCAAAAACACAAAACAGTCAGTTCCTTTGATATCATGCCAGAGTAACCAGACAATAAAGTTTTAATAAATCACAGACAATTGTTTATGAGAGCCCATGATTATCAGTTTTGTTGTTTGTTGAAAACTGAAAAGGGTTTTGCTTGTATTCAATGGATTAAACGCCAAGATAAACTTGGATGTCTTTAGTTTAAGCCTGAGACCTGAAATTTTAATGATGATGTCTTTCACCAAAAATATATCCATACTAAGGTGATCCTAATACAGTTTTAGACAAGAAAGGACTTGATGTAACCTGATACAACCGATCTTGGTGCTTTTTATATGCATATATATATAGTACATGTACAACTTTCATTGTTTTATACCATACATACTGAACTTCTTATATCTATACTATTATTCCAAGTTTATAAATGTAATATTTATTTAAAGGTTGGTTGTTACATCTGCATTTTCAAGTATAACTATTTAAATCTTGATCTGTAAAAGAAAATCAATACTCTGAAATCGAGGCATCACTAAATCAAAAATAGGAATCAAATCTTGAAATATAGCTTTTAGAAAATGGCTTGAGGATATCAAAAGAAAAGATGGATACTTGTCCATTAATAGCAAAATTTCATGTAGATTCCTTCAGAATACACACTAATTCAGGGTTATCTCCCCTTAAATTGACAATTCAAACACATAATAAACAAGTAAAGATAATCTAAGCTTGTAAAAATATTGCTGGGTATTATTTATAAGTTCAAATCTTATTAATTTATTCTTTTCAATGAAATTTCACATAGGATATCTGAATTCCTTATAAAATTTTGCTCATTAGACTAGAAAAACTGGACTGTAGGTTCTCTGTTATTTACAATCAAAGATGGCTTAAAGTACACCCACTTCTACCTTAATAAATCTGTGATGTCAGAGACAAATGTTTTTTTGTAGAACATGTAGAAAAGAAACTTTGAAAAATCAAAAGATAATGAGACTACATTAAAGTTTAGCATATGGAAACATCGACATCCAAAAATCCCAATAAAAGATAAGAATTGGCTGTAAAATAAAAAAAAAATCACTATTAAAAGCTTTTTTGTTATGAATTGACAAATCATTGCGTTTGTATTTATTACTTAGAATAAATTTACCTATGGATAAATTGAGATTGTTTCTGATTCTTCTTTTGCTGAATGAAAAAATATCTTTTCATCTGAGAAATATATATATAACTTTATTGAAGGATAAACTTTTTTTTTTAATTAACAAGAGAATTTAAGCTTTTGACATTTTTTATTGGTATGTAGGAAGCAGAGAAAAATATCAGAATGGTTAACCAAGCTCAGATTATGAAATTTTCTTCCTGAATCCTGCAGCTTTTGTCTCGTATAAATAGGAATGACATTTCAGCTGTCTTAAAATACTCTTCTTTGTAGCAAATTATCATCTGTATTTATGTAATTAATGCAGAGGGATATTGAAAAAAGTATTATTTTCATGTTAGCCCCTTATAATGTATACCTATTCATTTGGTTGATGAAGCCTAAAGATGAATTACATTTTGTATGTCACGATCATAATATTTGCTACTGAAATACAACATCTTCAACGAATAAAACAAAGGTGGAAGATAAAACAAAAGGATACTTATATATCTTTGTGAAACTAGAAATGATAAGGGATGAATTGGTACTGGAAAACCTCTTTATCTTAAGTATGACAATAAAGCAATCAACAGTCACACCAGACATATGGTTCATGTTGGTTGGCAGTGAAATACATTACTTATAGGTCTTCTTTAAGTACTTCAGCTTTAAGATGCTTGCACACTTGATAGTCACAAATATTGACGGATTTGGTCTATGCTGGAGAATTGTCTTATTGACAATCGTACCACATCTTCTTATTATTTTGATATTGACATTATAAAAAAGCTTTGAAAGAATGGACTCTTTTAACTTCCGACCGTGTAAGGGCTGTATAGCCAGTCAAGGTCCTAAAAAATTTCCATCATTATCATCTTGAAACTTACAAAATAAAAGTTTTTGTTCTTGATTGACCTTGCATTAATATAAATATAAATTCATGATGTATATTTGAAACCTGTCACAAACATTTGATTTGTTAAATGTCAGAGCAGAGATCATTTGCTTAATAAGTTTCGCCACTATAATCTTATGGTTCGAATCCTTACAATAACATTAGCACAAATCCACTATTTTGAAATTGATTTGTTATGACTGTGGATTAATTGGTCCTTGAACTTGTAGTAACAACAGAAACTCACCTTAATGGTTCATTTGATTATTAATTAACATTGTTCTTTGTAGAACATACCAGATCTTAACTTGATAAATGGCAGAGACATTGATTTGTCCTTGTGAGGTGTCAAAAGTTCAGTCAAAGCAGAAAGTAGTTAAAATAGTTGTAAAATAGCCACTTGTTTCAACACTTGCATGTTTGTTCCTTTGATGGTTTCAATATGCTTTAAAGATAAAGTAGGGAAGGAATTTTTAGGTAGACAGGTGTAGAATATTGACCGAATTATTTATGAGAGGAAAGCTTATTACTTATAAACTTCTAGTGAAAAGTGTTTTGAAAGTGCATCTAACAGGCTATTATTTGAACTTGGAATTATTTTTAATTATGGAATTTGCATAATTTCTTGTGCTGGAAATTTTTTATCAAATTCCATGTTTATTCTGTACTCAAATGTTCTGTGCTGCACACAACATTTTCTATTACAAAGAAGATAGCACATTTTCAATAGAATGAACTGTGCCGCGCACAACACTATCTATACAAAACATTATAACACACTTTTTTACCAAATAAACATGGAATTTATTAAAAAATTCCAGCACAAGAAATTATGCAAATTCCATAATCAAAAATAATTCCAAGTTCAAATAATAGCCTGTTATTTGTTATTTCAACTCAAACCATATATGTGTAAAGTTTCTGTCAACCAAATATTTTGTAAGGAATCAGTGATGGATATTTTGATTTTAACAAAAGCTTTTGGGTTTTGAAATATGGAACCATATGAGAAACAAAGATTTGTACCTACATGGTACACCTATAGCTACAACTTATTGTTTAACTGCACTGTAAATCTAAGTGTTAATAAATAGAACACTGCTTGAACGCTTTTTTGTAACACTTTTTGAACGTGTAATGGCGTTCCAAATATTTACACTAGTGTTCATCAATTGAATGTGTGGTGTACAGTTTTTAATGCCTTTGTGTTTCATTTTGGAACACTTGATGTTAAAGACCATAACATTAGTGTTCAACGATTGAACGTGTCCGAATGTTCAAAATCTTAATACGTCGACGCGTTCAACAGCCATGTAACACTTTTTGAACACATCGAACATGTTCAAAAAGCAAAATGTTAAGAATCAGAACACCAGAAGTTAACATTCAGAACAGTTGACATAGGTGTTCAAATTGATGGTGTTCAAATGTGGAACATGTTCTATTGTTAAGAGTACATAATTTTTCATAAGTACTAAACTTAATTAAACTGTTATAAAACTATATTGAATCAGGCAAAATACAACAATAAAACATATTTTAACAAGTAATTCTTTATATAATCAAATGAGCATATATGTAAGAAAAGTGCACAAGAATACCTTATGATATCACAAGTAACAGTCAGTTAAATCACATACATAATGTTTTTAAACCAACTTAAATATATCACAAATAATTATTTTCTTCTACATGACAAGATAAAGTTGCTACATCATGTAATATCCTAACCAAAAAAGCATGTCAATGTGATAAGTAGATAGTTTATGATATAGATATTTGTCACAATGAAAGTTTAAAAGTTTGCAAATTCCAACAGTTCTTGTACGATGATCACATAAGATGTACGCTCAACTTTTCAGTGCATCTTCACTTAAATCTGTCAACTGGCTGGCATTTTATGTGTTATCAACTTCCAATGTCAAATCCTCCACAACAACTTACAAGTAATCTCTATGAGCCTATATATCCTGCAAAATAAAATTTAAAATTAATAGAAGAGAGTTTTTCATAAAGCATCAAATTATGCAATAGTTGTTATGCTTTAATTTCGTTATATACTAGAGTATAAATTGATATTCTATGGCAGTGAAATGCAAATATTGACATTATAAGTTACATAAGTCGATTTCTTGACCTAAGGTATACAGATATAGAAATGATACACCTACATAAGCTATTTATATACATATATTGTCATACCTTTTTGACAGCTTTCTTTTTTCCAACACTTTATAGCATGCAGAAATGACCTTCGTGGGCTTATTTGCTACCGGTTTCTAATTCAAACATTCCAATCTAACGATTCCTGCAAATAAAAAAAAAGTATTTTCTAAGTCAAAAATGGTGTTCCATATGTTTACGATAGTGTTCATCAATTGAATATGTGGTGTTCATTTTTTTTAAATGCCTTCGTGTGCCATTTTTGAACGCTTGATGTTAGAGTTCTTAACACTTTGTGTTCATCAATTGAATGTGTGGTGTTCATTTTTTCATGCCTTTGTGTTTCACTTTTGAACACGTGATGTTAAAGTTATTTAACACTTAGTGTTCATGAATTGAATATGTGGTGTTCAGTTTTTAATGCCTTTGTGTGCCATTTTTGAACGCTTGATGTAAGAGTTATTTAACACTTTATGTTCATCAATTGAATGTGTGGTGTTCAGTTTTTAATGCCTTTGTGTTTCATTTTTGAACACTTGATGTTAGAGTTCTTACCACTTAGTGTTCAACTAATATACGTGGATGTCAAAATCATCATTTATTCTATATAACAGACAGACGATCACAGACTGGTTATTCAGCAGTTTAGAAATTCATCAGAACAAAGCTGACAGTTATTTACGTTAATACTGTTCTTTAAGTCGTCTTTTATGTTGAATATTAAAAAATTGGATATAACAGTTATGAATATTTGACAAATATTGTCTGACATAAGAATATAACAAGGAAGCCAGCCATCGAACTACCTATGGAGATTATCCTAACTTGTTACTCACTTCTTTCGTGTTCATGTTGGATAGAAGTCCCAGCTCCAGTTCTCTTCCTTATGTGTATCCTTTCTTCGTTTAACCGCCTAAATAACCAGCCGATATCTGTTTCCGGTATTTGGTACCCTGGTATATTTTTTTTAACGCGAGGTGTTCAAAATTTCGAGCGATTGAAACACTGATTGAACATGTAATGTTAATAAACTGAACGGATCATGAAATAAGATGAACATCGACATATTTTTATTACGATATTATCATAACAGGCCTCATTGATATGCATAATTATGTCACTTAAGTAAAACTAGTAATAATAATAAAATAAGTTCATAAACTATACATATATGCCAGCTTGGAAGTTTAATATTTCACAATTACTAAATTGTTTGTCAAACATTCACAAGATCATCATTCGCGTGTATATTCATATTTTGAAATGAATTTCTTTGTAAATTTGCCAATTAGAAGGATAGAAAATTGGACAAACAACTATCCTCTTTTTTAGATCAGAATTTGAACACCAGTGTACACTGTGTCTGAACACACATGTTAATATTTTTAACACAAACATTAAAACTTTGAACACGTCTCTAAGCATGAACATATGCCGTTAAAATATTGAACATTCGGTGTACAAATTTTGAACGCGTCCAGACGCGTCAGGCGTCAGGTAGATTTACAGTGTGGCATGTATCGTGGATCATTGTAAAAAATACAAAGAGATTTGGTACTATTGTCAATGTGGTATTCACCAGAAACAAAATTGAAGCACATGGATGTAAAAGACAAAATAACCTTCAACAATGATCAAAAGTCAAAATATAGTGATATGCTTTAACTTTTGGCAGTGTTGACAGAAAGAATAATTACTTATTAATGAGAAGAATACTCTCAATCAAAAAGCATTCAGAATTGCAGTGACTTTTCCTCTTCAATTGAATAAGATGTTGCACCTTTTTTTTTATGATTAGATGAGTATTTTTCTTTAGTGATTTTTTTGTATGATAGAATAAACTACCATCACTGACACAACATATAAAACTGTAATTAGTAGCCTTTCCTTTCTAAGTTATAGTAGGGTTCACACATTCTTTAAATTAAGTTTTATATCACATGCAGTCTGAATTTGTCATCATGATTGCGATTTTATGCATCCTATTTATGAATAAGGCAGATTTAAATTTGAATTGAAGTTTAAGTATTCATCTATATGTCTAGTCGGCATGACAGAGAAAGTAAAAAAAAAGCACACTTATTTGACCACCCTCAAGTCTTATAAATAGATGTTGCTGACCAACCTATTGTGTTGGTGGTGAAAAGATAGATGACAGTGAACAAAATTTATATATATGATACATAACTCAATGGTTTATTGCTTGTTATTTAACCACCAAGCGTCTTTGGCATTATGGTTAAGTTCAGTTAACCATTGTCCATTCATGTACATATGTCATCATGGTCTGATATTGGTTTATATTCTCTAACTTAGACTTGGCTCAACCAATGGTTTTGAAACTTGCACACCATGCTTTGTTTTATATATATGGGGTATTTTATTGTAATTTGTTGCTGATGGAAAAGAAAGGAAAATGTCTATAGGTTAACAAATCAGTACAACAACTCCAGCTTATTCATACCCGTAGCCAGGGGGGTTTGGGGGGTTCGGCCGAACCCCCTTGAAAACAAATAAGCACTGTTCTGTTCGAATTGTGACTGTTAAAGTCAAATTTGTGAGTCCAAATAACACCCCCTTGGAAATTTCTGGCTATGGGCCTGTTATTTACTAGAGATGACATCTCTGTCCCATTGACACATTCTTCATTATTTGTTTATATGTTTTCACATGTACATTGGTCTGATTAACTGTTCCTGTGAGACCAAGAAAAAACACACTGAACTGATGACATATCAACTGACATGTTGGTGGTCACATGACAGATTGTCAGAAAGTCATGTTTATTTGTGTATACACACTTTTACTTGAGCAATGTTTGTGTGTGGTGGTGAGATATTGCAAGTTAGAACCTATGATTTTAATGGGGTAATAACAAGCCATATATTTGCTAACTCGAATAATTCAAGCCCTTTCCGTGTCCGATTTTCTCCCACACGAGGGCTTGAACTCTTTATGATCATTGGCCGCGTCGCCTGCTCTCTGTGAGAGAGAGCCAATCGGCGGCGATCAGGATAATGAGTCTGCGCAACTGTCTTGTAATTGTCTAACCAAGCACGTGTGTTCAATTAACACAAATCCGATAATAATTAATTAACACCAATTAACATCAGTTAACATCATTTAACATCAATTAACATCTGGAACTCCTCCTTCCTTAGCTGCCAATTTAAATCGAAATTCCCATATTGCAAAGCGTTGTGAATTTTCCGGTTGACGGTTTTGAACGAGGAAGACGTTCAGGCGTTAATGTAGCCTTCGTAGATCAGCGGAATATAACGACTGAATTATTCGGGTTATATATTTGCATGTTTCTCTTTGTTTATCAGGACTTATTGATAAAGTATGAACCTGTAATATGCTGTAAATGTTAATTTCTTGTATATAAGCATGTCATAAAGGACTTTAAATGGAGTAAAATGGACAAATTTGAATAATTAAAGATCACCACAAGCTGGACTATGTCTGGGCAACATAATGTTGTTGGAATTGACACAGTGTGGGACAAAATTAAAAGTTAATTGTTACATGCAACCATTATCAGAATTGTAATCAGTGTTTAATAAGTTATCAAATATATATTTTTTTCATTGCGTGTTTGGTACCTCATGGTGTATTTCTTTGGATAATTAAGTTGCGTCATCATAGCTAATTTTTCCTACAGTATCTTAATAACGAGAAGGCTAATCAACTGCATTTTATTGGATAGCACTTGTTTTTTCGAATTTGAATTTGTCAACAGTCATGTGACTTATTTTGGATGGGGATATATATGTGATGTGAAAAGTCGAGACATGTCACTATTGGTATCAAATAAATTCTACATCACAATGATAGAGTTAAATGTATATACTTTGAAATTTTCTGTCTTTGAAAATTTCGTTATAAATGTCAAGAATTAAGTTACTGACAGAATTTATAGAGAAGTGAGAAGAAAATCCATCTTACTGTAAAATTGGGAAAAGAGATTCTGTCGTCTGATTTACTGAGTTTGTAAAGCATGTTGGTCTATCTAACTGGAAGCACTTTAACTGATTCGGCTAATGACAACAACAACAGAAGTAATTTGTGGAGGGATAATGATTTGAGTGATTGTAGGGAGATTGTATATAGAGATCATGTGACAAATGATATCTGTAATGATAGGAATCTATGGATGTCTCAGTCTCTACGTCAATATAGAAAGTTGTCAGAGAAAATCAGGGATTTAGACTCAAGAGACTTAAGGTATTCACGTCATATTTTGTTTATAAGCATTGGTTGTTTTAATATTTAATCTGGCATGTTTCCATCTTTCGTAATTGAGCTGGTATTTTGAAATACTTCTGAATATGTAAGATATTTGACATCAGTAGGTTATGTTATATAATTTACTTCAATGGCTTTCTATTTAAAGATTTGGAAGGAAAGCACCGAATAAATTTTTCACTGATCATGAAGGCGTTTTATTCTAAATTAATTAAAATTTCTTGGAATACTCAATATTAAGACTGAGAAAACCTATTGAGTCATCAGACATTTTCTCAAAATTTTGTGACATAAGTTATTTCTTGAAAGGATTTTCCAAGTCCATAAGGCACTATGCATCTTCTGGTATGTCCGAACAGTATAGTGAAACTGTGGTTTTCATTGGCTAGATTTATAGCTGCTCACTATATTTCCTCAACAACTCTTGAAGTCACGGCTGTGTCATAGTAAATCCTGACTATACAAATTGACTTGACATGCATTCAATTTAAAAATAGACAATCAAGCATCCCTCTTTTTCATATTATCACATTGAAAATTTGAAATGGTAATGATATTGATAAAAATGATCATGAAGTAATTAACACTTTGCTCATGTTGCATAATAATTGCCGGAAACTTCAATTTGAGTTCTAAGTATCATACTAGTCATTTTCCTCTTGTGAAGGTTGTGAAAACACTCAGAAAACATAAAAACTTCAAAAGCAAGTATGAATTGTATCTGTTATGAAGTTATTTTTTACTAAACCTAGAATTATGAAACGTCTGCATTTATTGTATTCTCTGACTCTTGAAAGAGCAATGCTGCAATATCCATAACAATTGCATTATTTGATAAAGTGTCTATCCTCTAATTTCAGTGTTATTGTAGAAAATCTTAATGTGCAACAGTGATATAAAATGTACACCTAATTTGAAGCATATCAATTTTAGATTAAGCCAAGAATTCAAACAATAAAAAATTCATCTAAAATCGCTTTTATTTTATCCGTATAACTTTGAATGAATTAAGTTTACTCATATCAAATCCTTAGTGTTGCAGGACTTAATTAGTGTATTATAGTTCTATAGCTCACATTATATCGATTGCTAAGATTATCAAAAAGTTTTAAAAAATTATATACATTTGTATGTTTTTCAATAATGAGTTTTTTTCTGTTATGGATTGTCATGACTGTTGGTCACAATATTGAGATCATGGATATTAAGCACTCATTTGTTTAATTTTGAAGACATCAAATTATTTATTTTTTTTATATTTTCAGTTTTGGTAAAAGAACCCCAGGATGTACAAGAAGAAACAGTGAATGTCTGCTGCTGGAACCTTCAGAGATGATTGTTGTAAGTTCTGGGTACTAATGATTGGAAATCATTTCCATATTTTTATTGCTGTGGATTCATTAATATTGTTGGAGACCAATTTTTGTGGATTTCGTAGGTACAGAAGGACCACAAATTCAAAGATTCAATGATTTACAATTTTTCTTAAGTCGTTAATGCAGACTGTGCCAAAACTATGAAATTAAATATCCATGAAAATGCAAGTTGTACTCTATCCATGAAAAAAAATGAATCCTCAGCAAAAAAACTGGTGATGTAATCTTCAAAATAATTATTGTTGACATTTAAATTCTGGAGACATTAACTGTTACAGTGATAATTCCCGAAATTGCATTAATTAATTTTGCATTCTGTTCAGTGTTCATTGACAGAGGCATTTATAATCATGATAATTGCATGCTATTATCACTGATTTTTGCTGCATACTACATTGTATTAATATATATGGTTTATATATGTGCGTCAGGTCATTCAGTGACAGAGTAACCTAATTCTTCGTAAAAAGTCACTGCAACCAGTCAACCTGGCTATCCTGCAACTGAGACCCTGTTTACACTTGTATAAAAGATCTTTAGTCTAATGTAAATGGGAAAGATCCATCTTTAATCAGACTAAAAAGTCCACCTTCATGGTTTATAAGTTGTCTGTAATATGTATAAGTTCACGACCTAGTTTCATGGTTCAATGATCACTAAAGTCTCCATGAGCAACTTGAAAATCTACAGTGCTAAGCTGAATTTTACAAAAATATTAGTTGTACTATATATTGGCTTGTTAGATATGATTTTAACAGCTCTGACAGCAATTTTACAAGCCTGTGCTGGTGGGTAGGTGGGCTTTTGGTTGAGCGCAAAGACTGGAATTGTCAATATTTAATTAAGCATCAGTGACGATTTAGTTAGTGTGTGCACTCTTAGTTTGAAAATAGTCCTCAGGATTGACAAAACAATGTTAAATATTTAATTGTGGTTGACTTGGTGACACGATTAAGGATTAAAAAAAAGAGTTGTTTCATCAAGTAGATATGATTATTAGGTCAATCCTCGATTAAATTGTTAATGTATTGCTAATACAGGTTTAACGTCAAGCAGGAAAATGTCACTGTAATTGAATGACTCTTTGATTGTTTTTTATTTTAACTGAATTCAGTGTTTAATGTTGATATACACTTAAAATTTGTAAAAGTCGAGGTTTTTTACCTTACATTTATAATAATCTTTTTAGAAAGTAGAATGTACTTTCAAAATTCAGTTTAGACAATAAAGTTCACACTACTCATTTTCAAGAAATAAGAGGTTGACAATATTAAAGATTTAAACAACTTTTTGAAGCTGATCCAATAATTGCCAGTTTTCTTGTCGAAGTTAGTTGTTCTTAATCTATGTGTTTCGTCTCCCTCCCCCAATATAGTCTGGCTGAGATGATTTTGTCAAAGTTAGTGGTTCTTTCTATGTATTTCGACTTCCTCCCCCAATATAGTCTGGCTGAGATGATTTTGTCAAAGTTAGTGGTTCTTTCTATGTATTTCGACTTCCTCCCCCAATATAGTCTGGCTGAGATGATTTTGTCAAAGTTAGTGGTTCTTTCTATGTATTTTGACTTCCTCCCCCAATATAGTCTGGCTGAGATGATTTTGTCAAAGTTAGTGGTTCTTTCTATGTATTTTGACTTCCTCCCCCAATATAGTCTGGCTGAGATGATTTTGTCAAAGATGGAGATACAATGAGTAACACCAGTGTCTTACTACACCTACATGACATTGTACCACAGTAAGATTAACATGGAAGTGATGTCAATATAATCCTAACTATAATTGTTCTAAAGATCATGTCAATTACTGTAGAAAGGATTTATTTATAAGGCAATAAAGTGGCAATTAGAAGTCTCTTCTAGTTTATCTAAAAACTTAATATCGTCAATTGATAGTACTATACCTCTTAGGGTAATTGTTAGTTTTTAAAGAAAAGAAAGTCTGTATTCAGTTCTTAGAACACTAAAATATTTGAATGAAAGAATCTAACTGAGAATTGACTGTGACATTTTTGTTTTATAAATACACACTCTCTCTCCTGTGTTATTTAGTGTCTCTTTCCTGCTACAGCCTACTCATAATTCTGTCATATCCTTTTTAATACAACAAATGAACAAGGATACTTATATCTATGTGACAATATACACACAGGGAAATTTTATTAGTAATCTTTAAAATTTTCGAAAATTTATCATTCTTTGAACGAAATAAGCTGCCTCTGAAAGTGAGTGAGATTTTAATCTTGTACTTAGAATTGGAATTTGTACAATTTTTGTGCCAAGAAAGAGATTTTTTTGTGATTCGATTTATTTTGGAGGAATAGTTAAACAAGCAACACACTTTAGGTAATGTTTTAATTTGAGTACTTTATTTCACTAATTAGTAATTGATATTTAAATGAACAATTCTAGCTTGGAGGAAAATGTGGAATTTTCTCATTATCAAGGGAAGGTCTTTTGCACGTGTATTTAATGCAATCAGTCATGTTATTTTGGAATGTTTTTGTAGAAAATCAGTTCAGCAAGGTGCATCTATGAAATTGATTGGATGCAAGTGCATCAAGGAAGTTTTATGTTCTTTAGAAATAGATATGCATAAAGAGATTCAATTTTGACTAATTGTCACAAAACTGTGATACATTTTGGAATATGGAAATGTAAAGGGCTAATATGAGCCACTATTCACAAAATATACTAATATTATATATTATACTAAAACACACCCACAAATTCGCAGGCATTTAAAGTGTCTTTGCTATTTACTATCAATTTCTTCTCCAAGGCGATCACTGCCAAATTATAAAGAGAGTCTCTATCAACATGAAAATTATTGTCCTGTTCCTGAGTACAATTATGAAAAGTATCTGCAAGTTTAAAACTGGAAGTCTTGTATCACTTAAAAGTTTGTCTGATGAGGGAAACAATATCCGGACATCGGAATTGTTGTTTTTCACCCAAAATAACCCAAACTGAATAATCATAATAATAGATGACAAATGCCTCTATGTGTGGTACCTATAGAACACAGAGGCATGATGATTTATTTATTGTGGAGGTAAGAGAAGTGACACACCAAATGAGGTCTTCTCGTTTAATAGTATAGACTATAAAGGGAAAGTTTCCACTTAAAAAGAGTACTTTTGTATCCAAACAAACAAGGAAGATTCTTTTGACCTTTGAACATGAAGCACTTGTGTAAAACCAGCTATATCCTTCAGATTTCACTGTAAATACACTAAAGGTAGATAAATCCTTAAGATTTGACTGTACATACGCTACACCGGTGGAAAAGGTATTTTCTACCTGCCCATATTAAGATTTAGGGTTACCTACTCTTAGATTTCACTGTACACAGACTACTGGTGGACACATTGTCATTTCCACCTACTCAGGACAACCTACTCAAATGTAAAAATTTAGATTTTGTAAAGATATTGATTGGAAAAGCTTACGTATTTTTACAAAGAAATTTGTCCACTTTGTGCCCACTATATAACCTTTATATATAACTGGTGGAAAATCCCAGTAAAAAAGATGCAAATTCTGAAATTGACATCTTTAAGTATTGAAAAGCAAATATAAAACACTTTAACAGAGAGACTATCTTTTGCAATTGTTCAAAGCATTATGGCAGCCATGTAAACTATGCATTTTACCCCTCCAATCCAAATTGTGATCTGTTTTAGGTTGTGTTTTTTTTGGCTGGGCAATTGGATGCAGGATAAAAGATTTACTGCCACTTGTCTTCATTATAGTAGCCTAGATCATAGGAGTTCAGAAGGTCATCCAAAACACATGCTAAAACATATATACTGATAAATGGACATAACATCCTCTGTTAAATGGACATTTCAGCCATCAAATGGTTTATGATGGTGTATCTGGTTACAGAAGTCTTCGTTAGATCCCCATTAATTTGTATTTCTGTTTCAGTAGCATGAAAGCTTTCATAATAAAAATAATTTGAGATGATAATTCCGAATTCCTTGATAAACATTATGATATTTCTGTCTTTGATATGCAGCGGAAACAAACAATTTATCTTTCTTCTAGACTTTTTAACCTGTTGTTTTGAGTACAAACAAATGGATATTAGAACAAAAAGTTTGATGAATGCATTCGGAAAGAATAGACATATAGTCTTGTTTGATATCTTCTGTCCAGAAAACTTATGTAATTTCATTTTAATTGTTCAATTTTAATCATGCTTTAGGTTTATAATGTACTTATTTTGGGTTTGTTGCTCGTGATGTGAGAATGCAGTAGAATTTGTCCTTGTGCCAGAGTTGTATGCCCTTATATTATACAGATAGGGTTCTGCTTGTAAGAATCATATCTTTTTATTTTCATCTTGAATTTGGTAATAACTTGTATGTTGACAATCTGCTATGGTATGAGTCCCCCGTATGATACTTTGCCAGGAACTACTACTTTCTGAACTTTTCCATGAGGAATCTGCTAACATGATCATGCAAAGATTTTGGTGTGGTGCATGTGATTATTCTTTAAATTTGTTTGTACAGTTGCTTGTTGACTGTTGTTTGTGTGTATGGTAGTGGTTTTGTCTGTCTTCTAACTCTGGTTTCTTGTTAATTCTTTTCTTTTTCTACCATAATGTATTAAGGTTATAATGTAGAGTTAAAGAAAGTTTGCAGGCTCAGTAATTACATTAAATGCTGTTGTAAATGGAAGAATTCCTGGGAGAATTAAAAAAGCAGACAAACAACATGAAATTTTTAGTACATGTAACTGTTAAAATCCAAATTTTGTCCCAAGATTTTTTTTATATTCAGATAATAGTAGAAATATTTTTAAAATAAGTAATAGGAAAAGGAAGAGGTGGAGAGAGGATGTAGTAAAGTTTGGTTTACACCCTGATGTACTTGTAATTTTTGTTATTTTAGGCTACATATAGGAGAAACAACATATTGGCCAATCCTTGATAGCCACAATAAAAAAAATATTGATTTAAAAGTGTTTAATTTTCCCTACATAAAAAATACAGAAATGTGGTGTGATGGGCGGTTAGATAATATCCACTAGAGTAGATGTTTGTCCTCAAAATTATTATTTTAAATCTGTAAAATAAAGATGTTGTCTTCTAAAATTGGAACAAAAATTATGACCACATGAGCTTCAGGTAAAATTTAAATGAACTGTTCAAATTGAAATTAGAATCTGTTACTAAGCTGTTTTGCAATAGATTTTCAAGATTAAATTCTTTCTTTTTGAGGTACTCAGCAGTGTTGCTGTTTGTATTGATCTGACTGGAAGATTATTTCTCTTCAATGACCTGGATGCTATTTATAGAAAATTATTAATGATTCATTTAATTAGTAGAGCATTAACATGGTGCAAATGCAAGGTCGTATGTGTTTTCCTGTAAATGTGTGTTGCAGAAATTGACATAGGTTTTAAGTCGTAACTTTCACAGACATATGTTCAATTCATTGAGGTGATATGAATAAGTGTTTAGGAATCTTTGTTTTGGCATGGCAACCAGACAGATTCAAAGAGAAAAATGCAAAAAGTAAAGTGTTTTCTATGGAATATCAGAATTTAAAAAGACAGTAATATTGTGTTTGTCAGTTTATCATGATAATATAGAAAATTATGGATTTTTTTCTCAGACACTTGGGAATGTCAGTGAGATATAAAAATTGTTTTAATTAAGGATGTAGGAGAAATATACTACAATTCCAATGTAAGTTTGTCATCCATTGGGAGAATTACTACAGAATCGCCAGGTTAGTTATCTGTTTCTAAATGTCAAAATGTGGACATGAACTTTGGCGGGGAATTTGATATCTCTTCCTGGTAAAGCAGAATTCACAATAATTTATGTTCTCCAGGAAAAAAAGGTTAAAGTTTATATTGTCTCCATCCTTCCCCATATCTCCTATTTGCTTTCCTGCAAAAACAAATGTCAGATGAAACTGAGAATAAAAATGTTATCTCAGGTCATTGGTAGTTTCCATGAGCTAAACTCAAGGAAGACAAAGAAACGTTCCATGTTCCTGGTAATATAAGGACAGCTCTATCAAATTCATTCTTTATTTTTAGAAGAAAATTAGACTTTTTTTGAACGTTATCATATTGTTTATAATACAAATTGTATCCAAGATCATCAAATGTCAAGAGTGACTTCAGAGACTGTTTTAAGTGTTTTAAGTTACTCTATCTATAAAAAAATTATATAATATCAGTTATAATAGATATAGGAAGATGTGGTGTGAGTGCCAATGAGACAATTCTCCATCCAAATAACAATTTAAAAATTAAACCATTATAGGTTAAAGTACGGCCTTCAACACGGAGCCTTGGCTCACACCGAACAACAAGCTATAAAGGGCCCCAAAATTACTAGTGTAAAACCTTTCAAACGGGAAAAACCAACGGTCTAATATAAGCTCACTATTGTCTTTCTAATATTTCTCATCCGTTTAATTATATTTTTGGGATAATTTGACATCATATTCTAGACAATATATCAATATCATTGATAGAAGAAAAATTTAGTTCTAAATGGTGAAAACAAAGACTTGAAAATTCATTTGGATGCTCCACCAAAGAAAAGAGAATAGGGTAACAAAATAAATAGATGGTTTCATCTTTTGGTAATTAATTTGAATCATAACAAATTGTTTTCTTTTCATCTAATCAGTCTATTTGAAGTTCATTGCCACCATTGTAACATACATTGACATACGAGAGATCTTAATTAAACAAACATTGTGACTGTTATCATATTTTTATCACTTTCATTAGAATAGTTTTGTCATGATAGTCTCATTATTGTAGAACTTTCTTGCAGTGCAATGTACTTATAATGAAAGTACTCCGAAGTTGATTCAGCTGTAGGTACTTTGGATACTCTAGAGACAATTACTGCTTCCAGTTAATAAGATTATGTAATCAAACTAAAACTCCATTTGCAAATACACATGGCAGAGTTGACATTAGTTGATTTTGACTTCTATTTTGAATTTGGTTTTAATGGCTGAAAACATTTATAAAACATTTTTGATTTTGACTTCTATTTCGACAGATGTGGTTTAAATGTCTGAAAACATTTTTGGCTGGCCAATTTTTTTCTTGAGAATATCTGAAGAATTTGCTTAAGAAACAACTTGTGTGGATAGGTATTGCAATACTTTTCTCTGTTTTCCTCTCGCTTATAGTACAGAAGTAACAACTAATGAGCCAAGTTTATTACCAAAAAAACCTATTGGAATCTGTCTACAGAAGTTAACATCCTTATGACAATGGTTATTGTTGTATTTATAGTTGTTGATGTCAGTCTATTATTTTACAAATAGTTCTGATGGATTTATGTAATCCTGAAAATGGAGATATCGTGTAATTGTTACCAGTACACTCAGACTTGAAAATAGCGTGGAATGACCTTTCACTAGAACTGATAGGCAGGTTGAAGCAATAATCACTACATGTAGTGACAAATAAAGAAATTTATAGGAAAAAATTGTGTCATTAAAAGATGGTTATTTTCTTAACCTTGTCTCAGATTTTGTCTACACACTATGTGCCATTATTGAAAAAACAATTATTTAATTGAAACTGTCAATAATCAATAAATTTATGCAAGTTGATATTCAGTTGCATAGGACATATGTTTTTGTATTCCATTCATTGTGAGAATCCTCATGACATCATTGGTGTAATAAATGTCCTGAATAAACTGACCTCCATTCGCGGAAGCGCTTCATACTAAAAATGTGCGCATGGTCAACGCTTTTACCTTTTACAACCCTATAAAGTTACAAAAAGAAGCATTCAATACTTATAATTACATTTTTTAGCTATGATCATAAAAACACGAATTTTACAAGTTTTGTATTTTATTCACCTGTGACCACAGTGTTATCATGAATGAAAAGTTTTATTGAGTGATGCAATTTCTTACGGAATAACATGTGATGTGCAGTTAGCCAATCTAAATAAAGTATTATAATGAAACATACATCTAATGTAATTATTATGAAATATCAAAGGTGTGAATATTGTCAAGATTTTTTTCATTTTTTCATTTTTTTCATTTTTTTTTTTTTTATACATGTATAATTGTGTTATTAAACCTGCTAATTTTTGTGTCAAATTTTCATATATGGGCTGGTAATTTTTTTTCTACAAAAGCCAAATAAGCATATTTCTAAATAGATGTATGTCCAATTATGATGTTTGATTCTTCAATTAATTTGTTCCAAGAAAAGAAATTGTAAATGGTAATTAATTTTGACCTGTTTACCGGACATTTGCTGGCTGGAATGGAATACCAGACAGGATTAATATTTTGACCTTTTATGCAGATAGATAGATGTTGCCATTTACTGTGAATATTGTGTTTATATTTGTGTATTGGGTTTGAAATAGTATTATTGATTCATCATCAATTCTGTCAGAGTAGAGGAAGGATGACTGAGTGATAAAATTGATTGATTTTATATTTAGGGTTGTAATAACAAAATTATTACAAATATCATGTGTCCAGGGTGTCCAGGGATCATGATTTGTGTGGAAAATACAAAGGATAGTTAATGTTTTTAGGACAATTCAAAATAAACCAATAATTATATTAATTCATATTTTTGAGTGATAATTGTGGATAAAATCTTCATTGAAACAAGTGTTAGAGAAACGGTAAGCATCTGGAATTGACAGTTGTGACTTGTTTTTGGCTTGTGACTTTTTTTCTTTTTTTTTTGTATGTCCTGTGACAGCAACAGAATATGAGATACATATTCTAATCCTGTATTTATAACAAGGTTAAGTTTAAAGGTATAATATTCTGAAGCTCGAGGATTTAGACTGGCCAATAAATAAAGCATTCTACCATTTTAATATACAAAAAGAACAAGGTTCAGTTTTTGGCAAAATATGGCCTTGTCAGCTTCTACTTTATCATGACATAACAAAAGGTTCTAGAATGTATTTTTTTAAAAGGTTCAATGTGCGGGAAAGAAAATCTATTCATAAGGGAAGATTTTAGGTTCCAATGTCAGCACATTTTAAAGAAGTTGTTATAATACAATGTGTTTGTATTTTTTTCAAACCTAACACCTTTGCCATTATAACCTTGTATAACTATCTAAAATGTTATGTAACCAAAAGGTACCAAGATTTGAACAAATATTGAATCCCTAGGTACAATAATTTTCTGTATCAGACCTTGTGTCACTAATGTAAATATGCTAAAAATTGTTATGATTTATAAAAAAAATTGGACCAAAATTAGTGAACCTATTCTTATGAGAGATATTTGTCTATAAATGTAATATATGGTCTACTGATATCTGCTTTAATTCTGAGTAGTAAACTTTTATTTTTAAAACTTCTGAATAAAAAGTTGAATTGGATGCTTTTTGTGCAGCCACATCCAAACATTGTCGGTTCCCTTTAAAATCATAAAGGAATAAATTACTAAACTAAACTACAGAATAAAATTTGATTATGAAACAGAACAATTGTTCAGGTAATTTTATAAGTCCATTGTTGGTTTAATAGTCCATAGTCCATATAGAAAAACATAGATCAGTGTTCCATTAGTTGCTGTGAATGAATCAGTGAATATCAAGTTAACCTTTGAACTCCATAATTCAATGTTTGCCTTAAACAGTCATGGGCCACTTGTAGTCAAAATCACTGTTAATCTTTAGCTTCAATATGATTCAGTCATAAATTGAAATCATAATTCTGTGTTATATAACATGTTTGACCTATGGTACAAATTGTTTTTCCTCCCTATGACTCTTTATTAGCTGCTGACAATTCAGGTGCACCCAAGCTTATCAGCATTTTTTGCAATGATTCTCTGAAATCTTTTCTGGACTCTTGTTTTCTTTTGTCCATGCTGGTGTCACTTATTGTTCTTTCTAAAATTTGAGCTGTTTTTTTTCTGCTCTTTTGTCAGTTTGTTGTTTCTAAACACTCTATTCTATGATGGTATATATTTGTCCCTATTCTTTTATGGTATATAATTGTCCCTCCTTTTTAAACTGGTCTTACAAAAATGTGAAAATTCAAATGTTATTTACATCTCATCATGAGTTATTGAAATGTAAAATTACTTGATCATAAAAGGTGCTGATTTCCATTAAGATAATATTCATGATATATATAAGATTTATTGATTCCATTGCAAGTCCAGGAAGATATTCACCTTGGTTATGAATGCAGATGCCAGTAGTGGGCTTATTTGACCATATGACCTGATTGACAGAAATAAGCAAGATGAAAATAAACTTTTATCTTCCTAATCAGGAAGTCATGAAGTTAAAGCTGAATGATTATTAGCCATTTGCATAATTGCGCATTTGTAATTAGTTTAATGTATTGAAAGCATAAGAAAGAATAGCATGTTAGGAGAGTTTCATGTTGGACACTGTGTTATGTAATACGTTGGCATTATATTTGGTATAGTTTGCTTTATAGGAGTGCGATATTTAAAGATTTTTTTTTAAATGACATGAAAAGTGAATTTTAATAAGGAATCGTAGCTATGGATCTATTGAGTACTGTAATGGATCATTTGAATGTAAGAGCTTTGTTTTGTTGCATGTGATTTCATCATAAAATGTGAATTCATTTATTTTTCATGTGTACCAATATTCCTGTATTCAGGAACAATCAATCTTTCATTGAAACTTTGTGGTTTCACCAAAGCATGCAATTACAAGCCTATAGAAGATAATATATACTACTTTGAATATTTGAATTCGCTATTTGCCTCAACTCATGAAACCCATGAAAATGTGTATCCTATCAACTAAAATTGAATCCACAAAACTGGTCAATTTTTGTTTAGGTCAAAGAATAAAACTAGCTATTTGATCTACAAAATGTATCTTGGTCAGTTTATTGTGGATTATGAAACGATAAAAATTGTGACCGCATGGCACAAAGATGGATTGTTTATGATTACTCAAAGCACTCTTGTTAAAACCATGAATAATAAGGACCATAGGAAATGGTATTAATATATAGCTAAACAAACAATTAACTTTTGCCAGTGAATGTATACTCATGGATTGTTACAAGGATTTGTATGGAAACAGTCAGCCCTAAGCAATAGAATATTTTTACACATATTTTTATGGATTCTAGATATAATTAATTGATAAAGAGCAATATCAAAAATGTATATTTTGTACTTTTCATTTATATAATTTTTTATATGTTTTTTTTCTTCAGATTGACTATCCTGATGTTCAGGTTATGAAAAGTGGCCATTCACGGCAATCATGTAATGATCGTGTTATAGAATTTGACCATCAGGAAGGGACCAGGCCTATACGTAGAATGAACTCTGATAGTGTTGTTGAACAGGTTGGTTTTATCTAAAGGTCATCATTAAAAATGACTTCTGGTTTTATTTAACCAAAAAAGAAAACAAGAAAAATATTTTCATTTGACACCACACACCTTTCTCAATTTCACATTTTCATGTTCAATGCAAAATATTGGTCAAAACCATCATAAAACATAAATTTTTAATAATTCACGTCATATTGAAGATATTTACTAAGTTTCAAATTAGTGCAACTACATTGCCATGGTAAACTTACCTTAAATAAAAAAAAAAAAAACTTATATGGAACACACAGATCAGAAAAACATAATGTTCCCAATGGCACTTTTAATTTAAACTGATAATGAAATTGTATTCAATGAGGTATTATTTTACAGACGTCACTGAATGCGACTCGTTGTTTTTCCCTGTATTTTCAAATAACAACATATGGAAGGAGATGCTGTTTGTCACTGTTGTTCTTACTATACCACTACATTTATAAAAAAAAATCAGTTATAAAATCTATTTAGATAGCACCATTATATCATGTTTATGTAAGGCCTTGGAGAGAATTCTGCAACTTATCACATAAATTTTACTTGATAACACATATTCCATATATGGCTTTTGTCTCCCATCCCATAATATAGTACAGAATGGACATGCATCAGTGTTCCAACAATTGTTATGAATGAATCAGTAAATCTTAAGTTAACCTTTGAACCCCCTAATTCAATGTTTGCTTTAAACAGTCATTGAACACTTGAAGTCAAAATCAAAATTGATCCTTAGCTTGTATAAATGAATCAGTTATAAACTAGAATCATAATTCTGTGTTATATTACATGTTTGACATACAAATCAATTGTTTTTCCTCCCTACGGCATATTTTTGTTTTTGTTTACAGTTATCTGCCGATTATGGATTACGTGACCAGTATTTACGAAATGAACAATATATGAAAAGATGTTCGCGAGCAAGTGACACATCTAGTGCTTATTCAGGTTCTGATATGATGCAGTCATCCATAGATGACCAAGAGAATGTGGATATGGATATTAGTGGATTACCTGAGAGTATGGTGGATTCGGATGATGAAGAAGGATATGCTGAATCCACAGGGGTAGGTGTTCTGGAGGATTGTTGTACATGTACTGTTGAAGTGATAATATGTTTTCCCGTTTGAATGGTTTTACACTAGTTATTTTGGGGCCCTTTATAGCTTGTTGTTCGGTGTGAGCCAAGGCTCCGTGTTGAAGGCCGTACTTTAACCTATAATGGTTTAATTTTTGAATTGTTGTTTGGATGGAGAGTTGTCTCATTGGCACTCACACCACATCTTCCTATATCTATTGGTCTGATTGTGGTTTGCTTAGAATTAACCTTATAACAATGGCAATGAAAAGTTCTATCAAAAATAACATAAATAAGAAGTTTCAATTATGAAATTATTAGGTCCAGTTCATTTCCAGTTTAAAAGTAAGAATAGGATATAAATAGATTTTTATCATCATGTACACATCTAAAGATTTGGTGTGTTGATTAATAACAATGAGTATATGTCTTATATATGTTATATGTCATTGACCTAATTTTCTCCCTCCAATGGTCAGGTTAAGTTTCTGGATTTAGTAACTCTGCATAATAACATTCTGTCTTTTAATTGGTTTAGAGAGTCTTAAATATGTCCCCATTTCTAGTCATTTCAAGCTGAAAATGTTCTATATCCAAGTCAGAAGCCTGTAATTCAGTGGTTGTTTGTTTATGTGTTACATGTTTGTTTTTCCTCCATTTTTTTACATAAATAAGGCCGTTAGTTTTCTCGCTTGAATTGTTTTACATTGTCTTATCGGGACCTTTTATAGCTGACTATATGCGGTATGGGCTTTGCTCATTGTTGAAGGCCGTAAGTTGACCTATAATTGTTAATGTTTGTGTCATTTTGGTCTTTTGTGGATAGTTGTCTCATTGGCAATCATACCACATCTTTTTTATATATGTGAATTAAGTGTTTTATTAATTTTGATAGAGTTGTGCACTTAATGCGTCTCCCCTATTATAACAATAGTTTACATCTGACTTGAACTTGAATTAGAACATTACAGTTTGTTTTCATTATGCCAAATGACCTACTTATAGATGACCTGTTTGAAGTTGACTGTAAAAAAATATGTTTTTATTCCAATATTTGTGCCAGTAGAAAGCTGCTTCCTAAATTGTTGATGAAGCAAATTGGCAGATGAAAACTATTAATGGTGTCTGTTTTATTGAATGTTACATGTGGCAATCTGTTATTAAACATGCAGAAAATCAATTTAATACTAGTTTATTACAGCAGAGTTATATCTTCTGTAGAAACTTGGCTTTAATAATCTGGTAATAAATAAAAAATAATGTAAGGCACAGTCTTTAAACCGTCTGTATGTGTACATGACATGTAGAAGTCTAAACAAAAACTACAAATATCATAAATTAAATCATAGTGAAATCAGCCTAAGTTCTTCATTTGTGCTACCTTAAAGTCATATGATATTCTATTAGTTATTTGGGTAAGTGCTAAAATACTAATGTAGGAATTATAAAAACATCTGCCATCAACATCAAATGTGACATCTAGTACATTTGCATTTAGCATAAGGTCTTCAACAGTAGACTGATGTCTTTTCAATATATATGTCAAGCTCAATATGGTCCAAAGTCTAGATAAATTATTATCAACCTGTACAGAGACATTATAGATCACTGATTAACAACAGTTTCTCCAAATAACAAAAAAATACTCAACACATATTTTTCTCATGATCTATCATAAAACATGTTTGTCTTATATATGTATAACTGAAAAGTGAAAAGTACCAAAACATCTGACATCAAATATTGTGGTTGAGGCAGCACTTAGAATTCTCCCCAGATAACATTAAGGAGATAAGAGAACCTATGTGTATATGAAATGATATATTATGTAATATGCATACATTGCACTCGTATTATAATTAACTGTTTAGTAATGTCTGTCTTAGATCTGTTTTTCTGCATGAAAGCAGAGGTCCCAGGGGGCATGATAAAATTTTATCTACAATTCTGATCTATCCTTGGGCTTAACAGTTACAGCAGCATTATTTTTTACTTGTTATATTGATATTTTTGTACCCCAGGGGTGTCTAGGGTAACTTGTTATATTGATATTTCAGTGCACAAGGGATAGCTAGGGTACAAATGTATATGACTTCACAGACTTTTAATATACAAAAAAATATATATGTTATTACCCACAACGCAACTTTTCAATCACTCTTTAAGTTTTATTGAATTATTACATCTGTGCAATGTTATTTGATTAGGTGCACTTGTAAAGTATGAACTTATTGACAGACCATTAATAGTTTGATTGCTATTGTATTGTCACTTAATCATGTCTCAAAAGAAAATTGAGGTCTTTTATTTTGCTTTTCTAAATTTAAAAGTGATGAGGTTGCATAATGATAAGTTTACAAGGTTGAATGGGTTTATACATGGAAGTAATTATTCTGAGTTTCAATATTTGAGAAAGGTTTATCACTCTGCTAAACTTCAGATATATTCTGGTTTATCAAAACTGGGATATTTTTAGGCAGTTAAGCTGCCTTATGCGAGCACCCTGGATTTGTGTTCTACCTAATAAATGCTGAAATATGTGCCATTGTTATTATCTAGTTTTTTCTGTGTTCACATTTTTATTTTATTATCTGGTTTTTTTCAGTCACAGAGAGACACAGTACAAGAATGTTTACAGAAGCACCCACAAGACAGATCTGATGATGATATAGAAATACTACTAGACTTTATACAACATTTTAGAGTAAGACAAAAATACGGAAGTTTCAAGAGAAATTTGTTTTTCCCAACCTGTTCAAAATTATAAATAGAACAATATTGATAAGAAAATTACATCTAAGAAAAGTGATTTGCTTCACAAATTGATAAGTAGTTATAAGTAAGCTTATGAAGTAGGTTTGGCTTTAGTCCAGTGGAAGAATGCTAAAATAGACAAAGGGATGTATATATAGATATAATGAGGAAAAAAATTAACAATTACGAAAACAAACAAACAAACAGAGAAGTACAGCAGAGAAAAGTCACAGAAATCTTAACATTGTCTATTGTTTTGTTTTTTTACATCAGTTTAGATAGTCCATGCGGAAAATTGCAGTTATTGAGTCTAAGACTGATATTAGTGAAGATCTGATATCATGTAGAGGGATTATTCAAGAATATGAAGGGTCCATTGAAAATTTTGTATTTATATATGCCCTCCACTGACCGACACTTTAAGGTTGACGGTTTTCTGTCTATATTTGTCTATCCAAGCACATTTATGGTAAATAAACATGTACAGGGCAACATAGCAGTGTTAAAAAAGTGTCTCTAAACCATACGTCAAGCTCTATATTGATTTGAGTATAGAGAAATATTAATTCTTTAGTCTTTTCTTTGGACAAGAACATAACATGTGATAGGTTGAGATGCAAATGATCAAAAATACCAGACTTATAAGTATTACTACTATACCCCATGCATGTGTGAAAGTTTATTTGATAAATGATAAAGCTTTTTATGTAGAAGTTTAATAAAGGATCTTTTTATTGGTGTATGTTATTTAATAACTCATGAAACTTATTTTATATACATGAAAGCAATATCTCTGTGTTAAAAAGGCAGTTATAGTGTTGTTCATTTGATAAGATGATTATTATTTAGAATATCAAAAGTATTTCATGCATTTAAGGAAGATGTGGAGAAAACATTTTAAAAAAAAATGAATTTACACTTATCTGTTGCAGGCTTTTGCCAACATGACCTTACCAACTAGACGAGCACTGTGTGCTGTAATGATGCTAGCCGTCATTGAACATAAAGGTACCATAGTAATGAAGGACAAAGAGGAGCTGGACTCCTGGTCAGTTATACTTAATGGTCAAGTAGAAATCCTTAAAGAAGATGGGTCTGCTGAATTTTTGTACATGGGGGACAGGTAAGTTCAGATGAAATTTTATTTATGGCTATGACAATATCAAAATGATGGAGATGTGGTAAGATTGCCAATGAAACATCTATCCACCAAAGTAAAATGAAGTGGTATTTAAGCAATTATAGGCCACCGAAATATGTCTGTTTATTTCTGTGTTTTACTTTAACTTACATCTTAATGAAATAATAGTTAACTAGGGAGATGAGAATATAAGAAAGTAAGTGTGTCAAAAATTACAAATTGTATTTTAAACTTCTAAATTATTCATATTTAATCATTTAATATAGCAAACTACCCATCAAATTGAATATTTTTGTTTTGAACAAAATAAGGATTTATGTCAATTATATTAATTTGCAAGGTTAATAATATAGGATGTTTTCCTAGTTAGAGGATTAATTGTTAAACTTTTTCGGATTTCCTTATTTGATAATTTTTTCTGTTATTTTTTATAGTTGATTGTGGTTAAAAATTATATGAAAAGGTCATTGAACCAGAACAAAATTGTATCAGTATGTATGTGTTCTTAAAAATCATATTGGACTTACTCCATACTTTTATTAAAACTTTTAGAACTGAATTGGAGTTGAAATTTAAAACTTATAAACTATGAAGTGTAAAAGATCAAGATTCATAAGTATATTTTGTCCTTGAAAATTTATGTGAAAGATCCATGACATGAGAATTTTGAAGTTTGAGACTATGTTCTTAATGTTGTAGTTTATAATTTTGAGGGAAAGTAATAAGTTGAAGGTTTCATCATATAAATGTAAACGAAAGTATGTGTTGCTATTGCAGCTTTGGTATTACAGAACCAACCTTAGATAAAATATTCCATGAAGGGGTCATGAGGACCATTATTGATGATTGCCAATTTCTTAGCATTGCTCAACAAGATTACTATGAAATCATGAACCAGGGCAAAGAAAACACAAAACGACATGTGGAAGACGGGGAGGTTGTCATGGTTACAGAACACAGAGTGTTTGACGGAGGTAACCGACGAGGACAGATTATAATTAGGGTAAGTTATAAAATATGGTTATTGTACAAAACATTTAAGTAATGTACATTAAATTGATTTATTGGACTGAAAATTTTGTTCATAGAATTAACAGAAAATGTCCACATTAGATAGGGAACATGTAGATGATAATCAATTAATAGTCTAAGATGTTGGAAGCTAATTATGAAGTGAAGGCCTTCTTTAAACTTGGACAATTGTCAAAAACATAAATTTGTGACTTCAATAGATATGTCTGATAATTAATTTTATACTACACATTATTACAACAACAGTTTGATTTCAATTTAGCACTTTTAAGCAGTGCTTTTGCTGGGGAAAATTGCTGCTACTGTCCAAAAAAAACCTTCTTTATTTTTAAAGAGGCTGTCCAAATCTCAGCCAATTCAACCTGGTTGTTCCAAGTTTTAAAACTTACAAATTTTATGTATTGTTATCATGTTTATGTCTTCATTATACTTGAAATATTTATTTCTGAACATTTGGAAAACAAGAATAAATGTATTAATGATATGATTTCAGGCGTCACCGGATCACTTGATGAACCATCTTGTACAGGAACACTCAGCTGTTGATCCTACGTTTGTAGAAGACTTTCTACTTTGTTACAGAATATTTCTCAAAAGTCCCATGGAATTAGCTTATAGACTTCAAACATGGTTCAACCAAACAACATTACGAAATAAGGTAAAACTAGTTTTTGGACTGAAGTCAGTGTTGAAAATTTTAGAAATTTCTTATTTTTAGATACAAATTCATTCTTCTTGTCTGCAACATAATTTTCAGATGTTCAAACAGGTTTTTAATGCACTAATTTTGCCATCAGCTATGATTATGAAGGCTGAATTTTGCCATATAAACATAATTTAAATAATGAATTTCACTTCTAAACTCCCAGAGATGAGATGTGGCACAGAAACACTGAGTTTAATGAGAATTGATTATACGTTGAAAATCTTTGCCTATGAGGTCGTTGACTTTGACAACAACGTGCAACCTCAGTTTTCAGCAAATGATATAAGATTAACACAAAGACGATAAAAAAAAAATGTTCACGATAGCAATATTGTGATAAAAATTATATTTTCTTTGTATTCTCTTACATTATTTGTATCACATTTTATCATCTTAGTTTGCTACCTTTCTAATATTAACTTTTATACGTTTGTATTTCAGGTCACTAGGGTTGTGTTACTGTGGGTCAACAATCATTTTATTGATTTTGAAACAGATTCTATTTTGAGTGAATTTCTGGAAAGCTTTGAAGCTATGCTTGAAACTCAGGTTAGTCATGATTGACATGTTTGGCCAAAGATGGCAACTTTTCACATAGTTTTAGTAAAATTAAGTATGAGCTAAAAGTACTTGACTTGCATCCATCATCTTTGTATGTGATAACTTCTGGCAAGTTGTTGCTGATTCCAAATATTCATAACTAATTTGCAAATAGACATTATGCAAACAACAATTAATTAATCAATCATGAGTGTTGGAATTCAAAACCTCAAAACTTGTCAGTTATAGCTTGCATTGGAAATTAATTTAATCGACTTTGAAATGACACCATGTTCATAATCATGAATTCCCACATTTTATTTGATCTGACGAGGATAAATAATTGATTAGGTGGACACATTTCAAAAGTTTAAGACAAATATTGTTATAGAAATGAAGAATAGAAAATGAACACACATTATACTATCAGTTCTTTATAGTAAACCATACATAAACAAAAAACACAATACAAAGAAGAATATATTCAACCTTCATTAAGGAAAGGAAAAGTAGATGTTATAAGAAAATATTTATTGTCATGCTTGCCTTATTTAGAAATTTTAGCTAAAGATATTGACTAATAAGTGTTGATGTTTTATTTACAGGGAATGACAGGTCAACTCAGGTTACTGAATATTGCCTGTGGTGCTAAAGCTAGGACGAGAAGTGTCACATTAACTCGTGCTACACGAGAAGAGGTGCTGCATTTTTCTGTCCTGGGAGGTTTAGAACGAGGATGTGGTATATTCATTTCTAAAGTAGAAAAGGCATCTAAAGCTTATGAGGCAGGCCTCAAAAGGGGTGACCAGGTTAGTTTATAGTCTTCAATGGTGTAGTATTTTTAATAACTTCTAAATGAGAGGACAAAAAAAAAACCAGTAACATTCAAACAAATCAGTAAATAGCAAATTAACTGAAAACACCATGGCTAAAAAGAAAAAAGACTAACAGATTAACAATAATACACACAATACAACATGGAAAACTAAAAAGTGAGCAACACGAACCCCATGGTAAACTTCGGGTGATCTCACATGCTTCTACTCCACATGTGGAACCTGTTATGTACAAAGTTGAATTGGTTGGGTTACATTCAGGAAAAGGGGACATGGTTAGGATAATTTTGCAAATATGAATTGTAATCATTACTAAAAAAACATCAAATTAAATGCTTTTCTGTAGCAACATCTTTTAAATACATGTTATCTTATTTGTAGATAATGGAAGTGAATGGTCAGAACTTTCAGCATATTACGCACAATCGAGCCTTAGAATTATTACGAGGGACCACACATTTGTCAATGGCTATCAAATCTAATTTACCAGGTATGTATACCTAATGGTGTTGTATATTTAATCAATCGTTGCATTATGGTATACTTTTATGTTTTAGTGATTCTTATTCTGTCACCTAAGACCTTAAATAATGGAGAGTGCTACAGTATTTTCAATTTAAATAGGCATTTTTTATATTATAAAGTTTGAATACAATTGTCATATGGACTCCTTGATGTGTTACTTTAAATACTTCAAAAGACTCATGTTTTAAGATAAAGAAGAACAACCAAATAAAATCAATGAATGACAGTCTCCAGATTTTTTACATAGGAAAAACAAATTTGATCCCTATTTCTTTTGGGATACTTTTTTTTAAACATACAAAGAGCTCTGTATGCCTCATGTTCAAAAAAATTATCATGAGGATTATTGTATCTCATGTAACTATGTATCTATATGAATACATTCTTCCTTTATATTTACATATCGCATACATGATTATTCTTCATTATTTTTCTTCAGATTTTAAGGAAATGATAGAAGTGACAGAACAAAATAAACAAAATAGACAATCTACTCAGAGTACTTCATCATTCACAAAACGATTATCTGCCCCTGATTTAGATAATATGTCTCCATTCATTAAATCATCTATAAAAGATAAAAGTTTTGACAAAAAGGATAAATCTTGGTTTAAAACAGTTGGAAAGAAAGCGTTTATTAAGAAAATTGGAGGTTTCTTTCCAAGGAATGCCAGTACCTCAAATATGGAATTGTAAGTATGACTATTATCTTAATATTAAAAAAAAGTATGGAAGTTAAATGTATAGGGAAGACATTATAATAGATTAATACAAATTCATCTTAAATATCAATGAAACAACAAAAGAGTCATTTTAAGTATGAGAAAACAGATTTACTGAAGTTTCAGCTAAATGGTGCAAGCAAGGAAATTATTTTTTTAAAGATGGTACTATTTCATGTTGGGTGTAAAATATTTTAATGCCTAATATAAAACAAGAAAGGTTGAATAAACTTGTGAACAATTAAAGATGTATGAGAAAAATTTGCTTCTGAGAAAGTAACTTTTAAAAGATACAAGAAAAAAGCTGAGAAGGAAGTGACTAGTATAGAAACTAGAGCAAAAAAAACTTTAACAGAAAATGATTTTACTAATGCAAATTATACAATGTCAGAATTTATATACTGTTAAAATCTGCTTTAGTTGTGTTATATATTCTAATTTGTTCTTATTTTATTCACAGTGAAAACATGAACAAATCTGATGAGAGTTTATACTCCGCATCAATTCATAATACATCCAAAAGCTCATCGTCATCATTGACCGTACAGATGCCTAATCATCTAAGTGCCAGTAATCCTGATTTGTCATTACTTAGTGTAGAGGATCCAAAACCAGACTATCCTGACCATGTGGTCAAAGTCTTTAGGGCCGATCAGTCTTTCAAATATTTACCTATACATAAGGTAGGAAATAAAAAAAAATATATGTATATTATGTTGAGTGCTAGGTTAATATTAATGTCATGACCATAGAGATATACTTTTCAAATATCTATTAGACAAAATCGAAATAAGTTTTTTTTATCAGAAAGTATGCCCAGGGTAGGTTTGATGTCTGATAGGTGCTCATCTTATATATTAAGATGTTTATATGGGTGGAAAAGAGATCAGGTGTTGGATGGTTATATTAAAGGCAAACAAATAGTGAGATTTAAAATTCTCAATATCAGATAGAACTGAACAGTGAATTAATCCTCATTTTTGTTCAGTGTCCAGTAAGTTTCAAATTGAAATTATAAATATTCACAATTTTAAGGGATGAACATGGAGTATATATTATACACAAATGCATACTATACACAGTCGAATACTGTACATATTATACACAAATGCATACTATACACAGTCGAATACTGTACATATTATACACAAATGCATACTATACACAGACGAATACTGTACATATTATACACAAATGCATACTATACACAGTCGAATACTGTACATATTATACACAAATGCATACTATACACAGTCGAATACTGTACATATTATACACAAATGCATACTATACACAGTCGAATACTGTACATATTATACACAAATGCATACTATACATAGTCCAATACTGTACCTATTATACACAAATGCATACTATACACAGTTGAATACTGTACTTAGATTATACTATATATTTATAGGATGTTACATCAAAAGAAGTGGTGATGTTAGCTTTACAAGAATTTGGTGTTACAGATCCTAGCAGGTAGTATTATATAACCAACTCAGTAATCATGTTTAATATCAAGGCATACATTCAAATTTAATCATTTTAATCACATTTCCAGCTAGAAAGTCTTCCTTGTGTAGAAAATATGTTCCAAAACTGATTATGTGGAGATTAACAGGACTTTTTATTTTCATTAATTGTAATTATTTAACTAAATGAAGATTATTTAAACTTTGTCAATGTTTACTAAAATTTTTAATATGATTCATATTTAGCTTCTCGATTCCTACAGTTTATAAGCAAAATTATTTTTATTATAGAGTTTTTGTTTTATATGCACCCATGAGGGTGTTAGCAAAATTATATGTATCTATTTATTACTCCAAGATATCGTGCTTAATGCAAAAGGATAGATTTCAAATTTAATGAGGGAATCTCTCAGCAATTTGATCTTATTTTATTATAAATATAAAAATAAAAATAAAAGGATGTCTCTTTGACACAACCCCCATTTCCATTCTCAATTTTATTAAAATTGTTAATGATTTTTAATTTCAGTAACTTTTCTCTATGTGAAGTGACTGTAGAAAACGAGAGTCTGATTAAACAGAAGCGTTTACCAGAGACAATGTGTAATTTACCTGATCGTCAGAATCTCAATGGCAGGTAAGTCCAAAAATAGACATGATGTAATATGTAGCTTATCCTCTCAGCTGAAAGTCTTGGTAGAAGGGATTCCCTTTCTCTCCGTTTTATATATAATTCTCTATGTAGACATTTAACAGGGATGTTCTCTAGTATATGATAGATGAGCTATATGCGAATTAGAAAAAAAGCCACTTAATTTTACACGTAAAAAAAATAATTTAATATGAAGTTTCCAGAATATTGGCATTGTATTTGTTGTCTATAGTGGAGAACATCCTTGCTTTTCTTTTTGCAGAATATATCTTCAGCCAAAAAAATATATTTTCTCATCAAATATACCTGTCTATTTCTTCCTCAGAAATGAGTCAATATTTCTTCAAAGCCATGTGCAGTTAGATAGCAACTATATATTTAGCTTCTATAGTATCACATTTCTTTACATAAGTCATTCACAAATTTTCCTTTACCGCAAAATGTAAGACTGGAGATAGAATGTCACTGATTAATGTCCATGTAAATAAAGAGGGCAATCCTAAACCACTAAACAGGATAAACAACACCATGGTTAGAATACAAAAAAGACAAACTGACAAACATCAGTCCACAAAACTTTACACACATTACACATAGTTTAGACACCACAATAATTAATTATAATAATTTTTTTTATATTGGTGAACAGTTAAGTTTGTTTGAATGTTTTAAATATTTTTAAATTTTCAAATATTTGAATTAATTGCATGCCACAGTTTATATATAAATGGATACAGCACCTTTAAGATAAATTATGCACTTTTTCAATTCAATACTGATATGGGGGTTGAGAGTTAGTTTCGGAAAAGTCTGTTACACATATTGAATAAGAGATTACAATGTATTTCCCAGTTATTATGACTTGCTTTAAGTTCTTTAATTCGTTGAACATAGTAACACAAAAATGAGAATAAAGTTATAATTGTTAACTTTAAAACTGAGTTAATGTGAACATTTCTTTATGGTTGATGTTATTGGGTTGCTGTCTCAATGACATATATTAAACCTCTTCCCTAGTTCACATTGAACTGTGAATCACAGAGTTATGGACATTCAATGTCATTCCAAAATGAAGAGAAAAATAATTTCAGAAACTAAAATTAGGTTCCAAAGTTTTATTAGTAAGTCAACAGCTATTCTCTGGGAAATGTAGTCTTGATAGAGTGTAACGACTTTTCCAGTTGAAACATTGAACTCGATTCTCCCATGTTATTAACGTATATATATTGAGTTACAAGCAGGTGCTGTAAAATTAAGGTATACTCCTGGAACTCGGCCTGAGTTTGTGCTTATTTGGGTTGAAAGGTTTCACAGCATGCACATTTTTTCATTGATCATTATTCAGACATCTCTACATTACTAGTTTTGATTTTTTTTTCTTGAAAACTGAATGTTTTTGGAAATTTATTGTTGCACATTTTGGCGTTGGTTAAGCAATGCAATTTTTTTGATTTTTTTGTAAAGAAAACTTTTTATTCAGATGGATGCTCTACATTATTATCAGATTTGAATTTGTCCACTGCCACTTAATTTCAACAGGCAAATATAATAAAATCCATAGCAGACTTAGGTCAGTATTGACCAATAAGAATCGCTGTCAAACTGAAAAACACTTTAAACCAGTTAATCATAAGATGTAGTCATGTTTGTTTAATTAGATAAGTGTATTTAGGAATGAAGTTGCAGGTCTCTGTGAGCTCTAGTTTAGAAAGCTTTAAAAGTTTTAAGTTTTGTTTTTTTTGGATAATTTTAGATCTTTAGACATTCTGTTCTTTGTTTTAAGGGCTGCATACAATGCATAGCTTTTATATATCTGCATATTATATTAATGAATGATATATTCTTGTTACTAACTATTTTGTTTATTAATATCTTTGATGCATGTGCATAAACTTCCTGCATATAACAAAAATATATATTAATCTGCTTTTATGAGTGAGTTACTAATATTTAACAAAGTTAAACATATTTAGTTAGTGTATTTTGGTTTGCACTAAGTAGAGATTTCCTGTGAAAATATGACGGAAGTTTTATATTCATGATTATCGTACATGGTTCATCACGTGTTTGGACACATTTCTGTATCAGTTTTATATTGGGCATTTGTCCAAACATGATCATAAGTTTAACAATTTGTACTAGTTTTATTAAGGGAATTATAATAGTAGATTCTATATTAATATATACTTTAAATAAACAAATAAGTGTAGGTAACAAGATATTTCATTATTATATCTAAAGGATCTGTACACATGTATAGATTTGAACTTATGGAAATATTGACACTTTTTTGCCAAACATTGATGGATAATTTTAGCTACTCTGTTTTCTAATCACTAAAACTGACATATGAAAATAAATACTAATAAATGGCATAAAGCAAACATGCATAATCAGTTTTCATGTCAAGTTTGAATAGATTGATTGACATAGTTTATACTTTATGTTAAATTTTAATTTTATTTTTAAAATCTCAAATTTAACAAATAAGAGGAGACTGTAATTATTATTTGTAAGCAGTAAGAGCACCAGTTGTTGGTAATAGCCAATTTCTTAATTGTTATCGTCATTTGTACCATTTGAAATAAGAAGTTTATAAGGGGAGATAATTCAACCAACATGTGGTTAAAATTGTCAGCTACCAATTGCTGCATTTGAAATAAAAGTTTATAAGGAAAGAAAATTGAACCCACTTATATTTTAACCACTTCGATTAGCATTGAAGAATTTCACCTGAATCAATGGTAGAAACCTTTTAAAAGCAGAAGGATTTATCCCTGATTAGCTGTTCCGAGTAAATTTCATTGCTGGTATTTAATTTTATTAAAAACTTTTTTGACAAGCAAATAAGAATCAAACATATAAGTTATATGGTGTTTACATCAGCATTCAAACCATGGATTTAGGATGTTTTGCCTGCTAACCATATAGATAAACTGTATTCTTTATTAACTTATATTTTTTTTATCGTTATATTTTGTACAATTAGGTAGAAGACAATTGAGAATAGTTGACCTGGTTTAAAGTTTAAATCTCTGCCTTTAATTGTTAAACTTCCCTCAACGGAAAACATCACTTGAAGTTCGAAACTTTTTTATCATAGATAAATTATTTTTAAATTTATAATTGACTAATTAAAAAAGTAGGAATTTTCTTGAAATTTTAAAACTTTTTCACACTATTGTAAATTTTTGAGAAAAATTATAAGTTGATTGTCTGTTCTTATTTTTGATATTAAAAGCCACTTAAAATGACTAGTTTCTCAGGAAAGAAATACTTTAAAAGAAAATTTTTAGTAACAAGATTTGTATGCTATTCTTTCAAGTTGTTGTTATACTATTTTCAATATTAAAGATAATGGTAGATGTTTTCAAAATGATGAAATATTTTGTCTGTAAAAAAATTTTCAGATAATAGTTTGAACACATATCAACTATTGATTTTCTTAATATACGTTTAAGATCAGATTAATATTATAAAATTAACTTTTTAATATTACCTACGGTCAAAGGTCTTTGTCGAATTGTGTATGATAGTGATATCAGAACTAAGTTTGAAAGTTGGTTTTCTCTCTTATGATTATTTTCTTTCCTTTTTAACTGATAATTATTGTTATACGAATTCTGCCAAATCATTTAAAAAATATAAAACTTAGAATTCACAAAAATTGTTATTATAATTTTTTTCAAACCCACTATGAAAAGCAAAGAAATAAAAACAAATTGAATAAATGTTCAAACTTTTAAATTATGAAATACTTCCTAAGAACAGTTCTGATATATCATATACAATTTATCTAACACATCATCATGTTTTAACAACGCATTTAAATGTCTGTCTGTTTGTGCGTGTGTGTGTGTGTGCCAGGCATGGAGTTTCCAGGGGTTAATATTGTGTTTTTGTTTCTGATCACTCACCCAGGCGCACTGTTCCATGTGTACTCAGGTATTACTTAAAGAATAATTTGAACCCGGAGACACTGGTACCCGACGAGTTGCGGTCAGAATTGATCAAAGAGGCACAGATAAGTCTACTACAGCTCAACACTACAGAAGTGGCATCACAGCTGACCTTGGAAGATTTCAAAGTATTTAAAGATATAGAACCGACAGAGTATATCGATGACCTGTTCAAGCTAAATGCAAGATATGGAACCCCAAGCTTAAACAAGTTTTCAGAGGTACAAAGTACAAAGCAAAGTTTGTTTTTTTATTATGTCAAATTTTATGTTTCTTCCAAATTGGATTTGTAAATATGAAAAGGGAGGCAATTCTTGTAGATTTATAGATTATCTGTGGTTTTTCAAAATAGAGGCAGTGATGACATGAGATGTAACAAAGAAACATCTTTTGAGTTTTAAAGACCATTGATTATCTGTTCATAGCTGATTTCCTAAGCAAGTTAGCAATGTCAATGATGTAGGCGCATGACAACATATACTCTCTACAAAAAGTACACTGTTGTTAATGGGCCTCAAATACTTAGGATAAGTTTCTATCTCAAGCGAATAACATGATATGAAGAATTGTGACAAAAGATCACCGGAAAATACACAAAATATGTATAAATAAAGGTATCTCACCTTAGATCTCACTATCAATTTATTGAAAATTATGAGTACAAACCTTTCATTTGAACAGCATTTACATTTTAAGATAGAATATTTATTCCACTAAAAAACACTTCTTTTATGTATCCTTATTTTGGATATGTTACTATTTATTAAAATACTAGGTTGTTTTAAGTATAGATGATTGAAATATCTAAGATAAGTGATTACATTCAAAAGTGGGGGAAGTTCATATATTGTCAAAATAAAAATCAGCCTATCACAAAATCGGGTAAATTATATCTTTAAAAAGTTGAGTGTGGAATGTAATTATAACCTCAATATTGTTTATTTCAGTTGGTGAACCGAGAGATGTTCTGGGTGATATCGGAAGTTTGTGGAGAACTGAATCTAGTCAGGAGAATGAAACTCATCAAACATTTTATAAAAATGGCTCGTCATTGTAAAGATTGTAAAAACTTTAATTCTATGTTCGCTATCATAAGTGGATTAAGTCATAACTGTGTGGACAGGCTACGCAATACCTGGGAAAAAGTGCCAAATAAATATGCCAAAACATACAACGTAAGTCATGATGTAATGAATAAAAGGACATGATTGAAGTTTGGGTAACAATGATATTGGATATAGCCTGACTGGTTTCAAAAAAGGAGAAAAGTCAGGTTTTCTCCCTGATGGTGTGTCTTTAGTTATATCCATTTTATCAGAAGGTTACAGGTCAAATATTCTTAATCTGCATATAAGTATACTGTTTTATTGTCGAGCCTTCGACTTTAGTCGAAAAAGCGAGACTAAGCGATCCTACATTCCGTCGTCGTCGGCGGCGTCAACAAATATTAACTCTGTGGTTAAAGTTTTTGAAATTTTAATAACTTTCTTAAACTATACTGGATTTCTACCAAACTTGCACAGAAGCTTGTTTATGATCATAAGATAGTATCCAGAAGTAAATTTTGTAAAAATAAAATTCCATTTTTTCCGTATTTTACTTATAAATAGACTTAGTTTTTTTCTGCGGGGAAACATAACATTCACTCTGTGGTTAAAGTTTTTAGAATTTTAATAACTTTCTTAAACTATCCTGGGTTTGTACCAAACTTGGACAGAAGCTTGTTTATGATCATAAGATAGTATCCAGAAGTAAATTTTGTAAAAATATAAATCCATTTTTTCCGTATTTTACTTTTAAATGGACTTAGTTTTTCTACGGGGAAACATTACATTCACTCTGTGGTTAAAGTTTTTAAAATTTTGATAACTTTCTTAAACTATCCTGGTTTTGTACCAAACTTAAACAGAAGCTTATTTATGATCATAAAATAGTATCCAGAAGTAAATTTTGTAAAAAGATAACTCTATTTTTTCTGTATTTTATTTTTAAATGGACTTAGATTTTCTTCAAGTTAACATTAAACACAGTTTGCAGTTAAAGTTTTCAAAACATTCATCAGATTTATTAACTATCCTAGATTTTTACCAAACTTAGACAGAAGCTTCTTACAATCATAAGATGATATCAAGAGGAACATTTTTATTTATTTTTTTCTCATTTTTCTTGAGCTTGCGATTTACCTCAAAAGAAGGCGAGACACTGGGTTCCGTGGAACCCTTACAAATTTTTTGTACCTTTGAACTCAAAGATATTATTACAATACAAAGCAAAAACTTTCCAATAAAATCAACATCTGGTAATATGACAGGGAACACTAAGACTCAGAGACACTTATAAAAAATATATTGATTTAGTGTGGCCTTGTTAGTTGAATAGTCCTAAAAATAAATTAAGCTTGATTTAAAAAAAATTGACCTTACTTTATTGTTATGTGTTTGCAGGATTTGCGAGACTTAATGGATCCCTCCAGAAACATGTCTAAATACAGGAATCTCATGAATCATGAAAATGTTCAACCGCCAATGGTAAGTCAAGGTTACAATTGATCTGTTAATCCTTTCCATTAGTATGAATAAGAAGAGATGTAGAAATATATATATTTAATGAGACTTCAGGCCAACAGTGCAGAAAAAATGTCACTGTTTGTAATAGTTCTATTTGTTTATGTGTCTGTCAACTGCACGTTAATAATAAGTTCTAGCTTGTGGCACCAAGCTTCTTCTGGTATAAATGTTAATGATTTTTAGTTAATTATTTTCCTTGTTATCTTGCTTGTGGTTTTTTTTGGAAGGGAAATGCCAGTCAAGACTTAAAAAAGATTGAGCCTAATGGACAATGTTATTCTTTGGAAAAGTTTGTGTAATAGGAAAAAACATTAAAAAAAAGAACAACTTAACTTGATTTTATTTTTTGGACTTTATTAATATATTATATTAAAGTTGCAAATCTACATTCAATGTCAGCATTGACTGTACATCAGCTGATGAAAAATAAGTATAGCAGGTTGTGACTGTTTTATAAGCAGGGCTGAAATGCACAGATATATTTTATTGATCTGGGGTGTAACTATTGACCAATAACTCTCAGTGCAACATGTGTAGAAATGTTACTGTCAATAAACTTTTCTATTTTATATATTTCAGCTGCCTTTTTTCCCCATTGCAAAGAAAGATTTGACATTTATCCATCTAGGGAACGATTCCTATGTAGATAATTTAGTCAACTTTGAAAAGTTCCGTTTAATAGCAAGAGAAACAAGACATATATGCAACATGGCTTCCGCAAAATATGTAAGTTTATCTTAGTTCTTTTACATGAGTACTAATTACAGTTTGAAAATTATTATTGTTGAGCTTTATAAAGAAGTTATAATTTATATATAGAGATAAGAAGATGTGGTATTATTGCCAATGAGACAACTGTCAACCAGAAAACAAATGATGTAGATGTTAGCTTTTAAAAAGAATGAAGATGAGACAATGCTTGATCATACAGTTTATGAAATTACAACATGAAAATATTCCATATGCACCAAAAGACATAATATTCTTCAAAATATTCAAGAGTATACAAATACAAGTGGAGAATGATAAACATTTAGGCTATAAACATAAACATAGAACTTAATCTGATTGATGTATTTATCAGTAAAATATAATATGCCTATTTTTTTATACCAGGATGTAAGTACGATGTTCCTTGGAACACCCAGTCATGACGAAAGTACCTGGGTCTCTGGTTTAGCCACAATGAAGAGAATGAGGGCACGGCGTGGTTCTACGTTACCTAATGCAAAAAAGATGTATGAGGAAAATGAAATGAAAAGACGTGTGAAGTCATATTTATGTAATCTTAAAGTGATAGACAATGAGGAAAAACTTATGGAAATGTCTCATCAGTGTGAAGTTCCTGGTAAGGGTAATACTTTAGTTTTGTCAATTTTGGAAATACTAATCTTCTGTTGAAAAATCTATGAATGACCATTATAGTTCTGACTTATTTGTGGCACCTTTAAGGGTACCGTATTGTTCCATATTCATAATTACTGAATCAAAGCATAACACACAATAGAAAATATCTAGTTACAAAGGAAGCAGTTCTGAACTTTATAAAATTAACAAAAGAAAATATTTGGTGCAGGTTTCAGGACATTGAACACAATGGCACAGGGAGAAAAATTGATCAAAAAATTGAATTTGTATATAAGAAATGATAGAAAATAATCCTGATTTGGTAGGACTCTTTCAAATGAAGTTATAAAAAATATTCAAATTAGCTCTTGCCGCATTATAGCCTTTTTTTGCTAATGCGGCGTAAAGCAACCAACAATCAATCAATCAATCAATCTAATGAAGTTTTTCTACTTGACAAATATGTTATTTACCCCAGGAGTAGATTACCTTAGCCGTATTTGGCACAACTTTTTGGAATTTTGGGTCCTCAATGCTCTTCAACTTTGTATTTGTTTGGCTTTTTAACTATTTTGATCTGAGCGTCACTGATGAGTCTTATGTAGACGAAACGCGCGTCTGGCGTATAAAATTATAATCCTGGTACTTTTGATAACTATTATTTGATACACTTTTTAATGAAACATTTGAAAACATGCAATATCCTTAGGAAAAGCTAAAACAAAATTACTTATTAAAGTGAAAATGCATAAAAAAATATTCAGAATTGCAAACCACATCACTACATTAATAAAAAGTAAAAATATGTCTGGATTTACCTTGATAAATTTGTTTTTTCTTCTACAGTAAAGAAAGATCACACATTACATTCATTAAGCAGCAGTGTTTCAACACCAAATTTAACAGAAGAAAAGAAAGTTATAGTCCCAAGTGGTCCCAGATTTGGTAAGTCAAATTTTATCAGAAAAAATACAGAATAAAATCATGATTTAAATGTCATGAATAAAAAGCAAATTGTCTGAAACGGTGAAATATGCCAATTCAGAAGACTCTTTGCATCTGATTTCATTGAGTGTGTAGGTTAAGGTAATATCTCTGTTTACAATGGGTAAGCTTGCTTGCTAGCAGAACCATGAAGTCATTATTAGCTTAGGAAAACTACCCTCCTCTAAGTGTAGACTAATCCGACAGATAACTTATCTATCTCTCTGTAGGACTAGGCTACTTCGAAAGGAGGGTAGTATACCTAACCTAAAAATGACTTCAGGGTTCAGCTAGCAAGCAAGGTAACCAGAGATATTACCTTTACCTACACACTCAATTCAAAAGGCTGTAATATTTTTGAAATAATGTTGCTTTGCTGCTATTGGTTAAATCTTAATATTTTCGAAAATTTCAACCTATTAATGTTTAAAAATTTACGATGAAGTTACTTTTTAAGTCAATATTACACTTTTATATTGACAGTAGCAACGGCAGTTGAGAGAAAGGGTAAAAATTTTTAATAGTAATATCTTCTGCAAATTGATAGAAATAAGGTTTCTCTCTATTGTCATGTGGTATGCCATTGATAAACATTGCTTATATATTTGATTATCTATGTTCTTTGTATATTGACCTTCAGCATGATAATTGATCAGTCATCATTTTCTGTTTACTTTGCCTGTTATAAAAGCTTCTTTTCTGTCATGACATCATTTTGTATTGCTGTTTTTTTATATATCATTTATTTACTTCTTTTGTTTCCCCAGACTTAGAAATCGTTCAATTTATCAAAATAAAATGTTTCCTGTTTTTAAAGCTGTTATCTTTATTTTTCTGAGTGCATCAGATGTGGGCATAGTTAAGTTTACAGATTTATCAATTTTTTTTAAAAATGATTTTGTTTTTCCTGGAAAAATTACTCTTTGTTTGGTTGGGATTTTTAAGATGAAAAATAAATGGGGGCTAAACACCTACTTACATAAATCAGGCATATTTGAACTCATAAATGTATTCTTGAAAATGCAGCTCAAATTATACTATTTCTCAAAACTTCTCAAGTTATAAGGCCTTAGAATAAAAAAGTTATTACTAAATTTCTATACATAGAATAATTTCTGAGCTATTGAATGATTTCCTTTTTCCTCATAACTAATATTGCATGTGACTTTTGCTTAATTAGGTGCTGAGTCTCCCGAAGCCATACGAAAACTCATGGGTTTGTCTGATAAAGTCCGACCCCACACATCTAAGCATACACATCATCATCCCCCAACCAATCTCACTAGTCCAATGTCTAATCGACGGCAGCAGCATTCTCCGAGACACACTCGACCAGTTCATCTTACTCCTGAGAGTTCATCTGTGATATCTATGAGCCATATCAGCTCACGACACAAACCTGTACGGACTGGTAAGAACTTACAAAGTAACAGGATATATTGGCTTGGTTTTACATACTAGGAGAGTATTCTAACTGTAAGGTGGTTTAGTTTGAAATTATTTATGTTTTCTTGATATTAGGAAAAAACTCTCAATCATTTCTTTGTTTTTTACAGCATGCATTTCTTTTTTGTTTTGTTTATGCTTGAATGACTATTTGTACTATTTCTCTGCATGGAGAAGTTAATTAAGGTGCCTTTTTTATAAGTATACTTTGAAATGAATCAGAATGTTAATTTTTCAATAGATGTTTTGTCTCCTTTTGTCTTGTTAGCAACATCATGGATACATGCCATTAACAGAGCAAAAAGAAAGAAAAAAACGGTTACCTGTTTTTTGTTTTCATAACAGAGTTTCTATACATAAAATAATTTCTGAAATTTTCAAACCACATCCTTGAAATTTCACAGATAGAATGAACACAAAATGAAATTGTGAACCTGTTATTATGAAATTGTTTGAGTATTTAACTACTATTTTCCAAACTTGTTAACTAAGTCATTATTCATCTAAATTTACCAAAGACAGTACCTAGTTTGTAACTGCCTGAGGACTTTTCAATCATTTTTCCAGATTCGGGATCTAAGTAATTTTTCAGCAACTTTTGCATATTTTGTGTATAAACCAACTCCTACAATGTCAATCTAGATCCTTCAACATCACGGATTTTTTTGCAACATATTTAGGTTGTGTACCTTTTATTATGAAATTGTTAGAAGAGCTCATTTATATACATTTATGTTTTCACATATTTGAATATAACATTAGGAGAAGTGTTATGATTGCCATGGAAACAACTATCTCACAGTTTAAATAAAAAAAATCCTGAGTCACAGAAGTTTAATACATTGTATCTACAAAATTAAAAAATATACAGTAACAATACATGAGTATTTGGCTTTTGTGTAAAGCTTGACTTCTGTGAATTGTATTGAACTCTTTTGTAGGTTCCCTTGGTTCAACAGAATCTGCAAGTCCCACAGGTAGTAACCACAGTGCCCCTCCCACATACGAGAGTGATTCAGGGCGGAACAGTTACGACTCCCAAAGTGTACATTCGGCAGGATCAGGAGGAACTATATCTCCTCATCACAGATTTAATCCTCCTCAAACAGGTAGGTGTCAAATTCACAAACATTGGAAATTGTAATCTACAGTAATTTCAGAAAGTTTTCTTTAAAGGTGCATTCATTGGATATATTTTTCTACCATTGATGATTTCTCTTCACAGTATATTTTGATATATGTCTATTTTAAGTCAACTTATATCGTAAAAAATAATCTTAATGCTATTGATATATTAGCCTTTTTATTAAGAGATTTATATCTTTTAGAATGTTCTAAGATATTCAAGATCATTGGAAAATATGCATTAGAATTTTACTGAATCAAAATATATGTTTTTGAAATTGTGTGAAAAGAAATGAAAATCAAAAATGATATGAACATGTGCAAAATGTATTGTGAAAAGAATTCAGTGGTGAAAGATATTTAAGGAATGTAATTTCAAAATTTGGTTTGAATACCAGTTAATTTTTTATATGATCAGATTTAATTGAAAGGAACGATTATACAATGTATAATGAAATTTATCAATTGAAAATAGAATTGATTACATAAACATGCAAATATTAAAGTTCTAAATGTAAAATTTTGCCTTATTTTTGAGAAAGTACATAGATTGTCTCCCTTATTCACAATCTTGATTTTAAGCAATTTCCATTTGTTCATTTAAGATCATTTAATTGAATATAGTGCACTACAGGTCAGATGGATTCTCCTTGCCATCCATAGTGAGGATGAAAGTTGGCAAAGCTTCTACCTTTGTTCAACTGTCCACCTTAAGAACTGGACATGCTTGATTATTTAAATTATTATTTCAATTCATGGATAACATCAGAAAAGCATTTATATTCATCATATTTAACAAAATACAAGATGTAAAGTTGAGTGGACATAGGATTAACTACTCACTGTGGGTGGTTTAAGTACAATCCACTTGGTCTGTAGTGTAAATCTCTTGTATGTATATTGACCCTTACTTGTAGATATTGTACCCGCTTCTGTTATTCTCAGATGCTGTATATATTTATGCAGGTTGATATTGCTTTGGTTTAGGGTTATTTTGCATCTATATCTTTTGCATTTGCAAACATTGCCAAAATTTGCTAGTAGCTGCTTTTTCAGGCACTTGGCTATATTTTTTTTCTATAATTTTACAACTTGATATTGGGTATGATTAATTAAGAATGACTTGGGTGGTTTTCACTTAAACATATATTAGCAGGAATCTAAGAAAATATAGAAATAGATTCATTTAAATTCAATTTAGAAAACATTGATTATTTCACTTACTTTTGAATAACAAGGGGATCAAAATTTAACAATTCCATCCAAGTTATTTAGTGGATTTTTATGTAATTTAAACAAAACTTTTATCTGAAATGCAGAATTTAATTTTGAGATTTGAATTGAGAGGGGAAAACATAGGGTCAGTTGTTTTCAGGAATAACAAGATGTCGTCAAATATCAAATTTATCAGTGCAAGACAAGAAGAGATGCAACACTTTCCAAACTTCTAAAAATATCTTGATGTTCAGAGATAGAGTTGAATTAAGACCCTTAAAGCTCCTATATCAGTCTCTTCAAATGAGAATGTCTAACTTTTCTTTGTGACAATTCCTGATGAAACTTTCATCATAGACAATTATTTATCATTCCATTCATTCTGGAACAGCAATTTATTTGCAAACACTTATTTTGTAAGAAATAAAGCAAACCTGTATACTTAGTAAACAAAATTGTAATTATTAAAAGTTGTACTTTATAATATAAATGACATCAGAAAATTTTATCTCAAATTTTGCGGACTTGAGCATAGTTGATGAAGGTTTCAACAGTATTGTGCACAAGACAATCCTTTCCTATGTTTTTTACAGATTAAACTCTGGGTTATAGGTATTTCTCTATCCATGATATATATAGTGACTTGAGTATAAATTGTTGTTTATCTCCTGTGTATGTGTTTCTCTTGTATTGTACGACATTGTTGTATCTTCCAGCGACATCTCAATCTCAACAACAGTCTCCACCTGTAGCACAGCCACAGGTGCGGCCACCCTTGCCGCCATACCATGTGGTTATGCAAAACTCGCCAGGTGAGAAATCATTCTCATCCATTTACCCACCATTGTTGTGATGGCATGTGTCAGTTCATATCATTATTAATTTGCTGATAAAATGAAAAGTTTCAAGTTGACAACATTCTTTTGTGTATTCATTAAATAGTAGATAGTTATTAGGTGAACTTCTTATTGACATTCTAAATAAGCTTGGAGTAGATTCTAAATCAACCGATTGATTAAATGGTGGATGGCAATGTTGACTGTACATGTTATAAAAGGCTCATTACATTACAGATCAATATACTCAGGTGTTTGTAACAAGCATCTATTATATAATTTATGTTGATTATACCAACAGGAGATCATTAAGGTTTTTTTTTGTTTATCCTGCCTGTGAATGTAAATGAGTAGATTTCATTTTATTTTGGGATCTTTATTTATGGGGATACTCTACTTGGTCTGTCATAAACTATGAAACCTGTCAGGACTAGACTGTGCAAGGGCTTATAAGCAGTCAAGTTTGTTAAAAACTTCCATCCTAATCATCATCAGGACTAGAAAAAACTGACCTTACAAGCTTAAGTAAGACAACCTTTGAACTGAGGTTCATGATGTAAGTATTACTTCAGCAGGAAGAGATGATGGTGACCTGCCAAGACCGTGAGATGATCTTTATAGTAGGTTTGACATACTTTATACATAATGTAAAGTAGATAGGATCATACAGTAAATAACAATGGTAGACAACATTTAATCAACTCTGGTTGCTCAAAATCTACTCCAAACATCCAGAACAGAATAGACTTGTCTAAATATGACTTGGATGAAAAGAGATTAATTAATTGAAACATGACTTTTAGTTGCAATGGTATATATACTTTTTTTTGGGGGGGGGGGGGAGGGGGGAAACATTGCAATTTATTTTGCTTCTGCTATCTTTTACATTTGAACAAAATTAAAGCAGACAATTTTAAAAATGAATTTCAGTTAAGAAAATATTTCATAGAAAGATGAGTGACTACTTGAAGCTTTTCATTTTAGTGTGCTATAGCATGTAGCTGTTTTGGTTTTCATTATGTTGGCATGGCAATAACACACGCTGGCAATAACTCATAATCACATTATTTTTCAATATATTTAGGTTTATTTTATCGTATAATTCAGCTTAAATTAAAATACTACATTATTTTGCATAATTTCACTTATTTATTATTTAGTGAAGATTATTATTTTACAATTTTCAGGGACAAAATTTATGATGCTTAGAAATTGTCCTCAAAGTAGTAAAAATATGAAATGTTGATTTTGAAATCACAAATAAAAGATAAGTTGTTGACATAGGATTCACTTTTATTTGAATATTTATACATCATGTTCACTTCATGAAGTGCAAATACACAGGTTTTTTTAGTGATTATTTATAGAAAAATTGATGACATATTTATATTGAATTGTGGGATTGGTAATTGCCAGTTGAAAGGAATGGGGAACATGTTAGTTGAATGTATGCATTGCATGGTAATCCTGAATGCTAGTTTGTCACTACCTAACCAATATAACTTACCATTTATCAATTAAAAATTACATTCTGAATCTTTTGTCTCTATTCAAAACTACTCAAGGTTTTAAAATTATCTGCTGGAAAAACAGATTTTTTTTGTTGATGTTTTAACTTTGTTTATTTTAACAATAAAAGGAAAGCCCCAACATAAAATTCACAAATAAAGATATAACTTCCTTAAACTAGGACAATAAAGCCCCATTGTATCTTTTTTTTTTTTTTTAGAAATAATGACACAAAAATTTAACCCAAATAGATGTTTCTGTAGTATGTGAATAGATTATATTTGTCTATACATGTAACAGTAAAAAAAAATGAGACAAAAATTTAGAATGTAAATTGTCATGCATTGATTTCACTTTGTTTTATTTTGATATTTCATTTTATTTTTGCCTGTAGATGTATGAAATATTTTTCTTCTGTCTCTTTTCTGAATTCTATTGTTTTGCTGTTATGTTGAATAAAAAAGAAAAGAAGACTTGCATTATTACCATAAAAGATCAAATTTAATAATAAATATGGATTGTATATTTAGGCCATTCCTCATTTGATCATATTTGTTTAAATTACTAAATTTACTGTAGTTTGATAAACAGAAATTATTTCTAAATTAAAAATAGATTTAATGAAATTCTAGAAATTTGCAACATTATTTTTACAAGACTTGGATTTCAATTTATTTGCTTGTTGTGATTTAATTCAATAGAAATTAAAAATAATTTGATTTATGAAAATGGTAAATGAATGGAATGACCTATATGTGCAAGACTTCTACTAGATATTTGAATGTTGGGTGATTATTAACTTGCTATTATTAAGTCCTGTCCCTTTTCTGCCTTCTCAACAGCATATAGCAACTATATACACCAAACGTACACTAATGTACGGCGACCTCCTTTGCCTGACTACCATTCTGCAGCTCAAATGGCTCAGCTTGCCCGCAAGAAGCAATTGTACAAGAATGATCGGGCCCGATCGCATGATGGGGGCATGGGATACTACAACGGGTCAGCTAAATACAGCCGAGCACCAGAGGGTAGGTGTTATGTTGCTTATGTCATCAAGGAAAACAAGGAATAAGTCTCACATAACTTTGAATACTGAAGTGCAGAAGTTTAATGGGTATCACACTATCACTTATTAGGTGAAAAGTTTCTTTATTATTTTATCAAAACAAAATATCTACACTTCTGAATTCTAAAATATTGTCGGACATGTTTAGGTATTTATTATCAAGAGAACGGAAAGGAAATTGTAGGAAAATGCATTTGTAGATCTAAAGCATGACTCTATCCTGACCATACTGCTGTGTATATCCTGACCATACTGCTGTTTATATACACTCTGACCATACTGGTGTGTATATACATGTATAGAGCTAGAAATCCTGTATCATTGTATACTCATTGATATCAAAATCACCAAAACTTGTTAATTTTCATCCATTATTTATCATCAGAAAAAAATTGTAAAATGCTACCTCACTAAATGAATCAATCTTAATTATAAGTTTCTTTGATTCTAGATTCTGTTATGCATCTGTCACATATTGAAATAATCACTGTTGACAGAGAGGGTTGGGAAATCTTGTTCTTTGAGATTGGTCTTGAATAAGAATGTTTTGGATTGTATTTACAATGATCTGATTTCTAGTTCCAGAAAACATAAATTGCCCTGTTTTACAAAATTTTATTTGTAATACACAAAACTCTTTGGGGATGAATTGAATTTATTGAATTTAAAAGAAATATTGTAGATGGATTGGTAACATGTCTTGCAACATATACTAGCAGCAGTAGATCAGGATCTGAGTTAATACATTTTATCATCAGTTTGTTTTTTCCCTGTTTTAACCTTGATTATTTTATTAACTTTCCGTTTGCATAATTTTGTTTCTATTTTGAGATGGTGACTGGGTTGTTAGTTATATTAGTTAATAATAGAATACAGTTTGTTATTTTTTGAATCTTGATGCTATGCACAGTAACAAAATTTTAGCAGTAGACCTTCATGTTATAGATAAAAAATCTAATGGCATATTAAAAGTTCACAAAGCACTTGGAATGTCATACTGTTACATAGACATATTTTACAAGAGATCGGTATTTAGAATAAATCTCACGAAATCATAAGGCTTGCATGATTGCATTGAAAATGTGAAGTACAAATTAAAATAATTTGTTGTAAAATCACAAATAACATAAATATTACCTGCAAAATCTGTCAAGAAAGACTTACATTTCCTTATTTATAACTTCATATTTGTAATACAAAGTAAAAAAAAAAAAGAATTTTCATCTGAAGTTATGTTTAGTTTGATCATTTGATAACCTGTATGTATTATACTTGGTGGATACTATACACAAAGGCATATCATACACAATCAAATACAGAAATCTTTATTTTAAAAGATGTTTTTCAAACTTTTTAAATAATATCTGGAAAAATTAAAAGAGACGTTATAAGGCTGTATGTGAAATAGGAGTTTGAAAAAGAATTGGTAAGCTGTATGATTGCTGAAAAATAGGGGAAAAAAATGAATATTGAATTGTAGAAGATTACTGCAGAGAACCATTGTTTGGCAATGTACAAAAATTTAAATAACAGTCTTCATGTAGGTAAAAAATCTAATCAATGTGAATAATGAAAAAGAAAAAAATAGATAAATTTTGTTCCTTTTTTTTCCAGATCAAGATGAAGAAGAACAAGTATCAGCTGTATGAACATTTGTTTTAATGGTGCAATTCCTCATTTAAATCTGTGATAGTCCTGCTTGGTTCCTTGTCATCAAGGGGACGTAACTCTGAGATGTCAGCTTGATTGGCCATAATCAAGGGGAGGCAACTCTATAAAGATGTTATCCAAGTATTATTATGTGTGAATCTCAAGGAAAATAAACAAATCTCAACTGAGAGTTAAATGAATGTGACAATAATTATTATATGATGAATAGCAGTGGAGATTAGAGTATAATATATTTTGATTAGGTATCTTAGCAAATGGGAGATAGAGTTTTAGATTCATTGTGCTGTTTACCATTGAACATTAGTGCTACTATTGACAACACAAACACAGAGTGCCATGATCTGTGTCATGTGACATTGAGATTTGTTATTCTTTCATTTATTTGATATAATGATCCCTCTCAGTGAGATCAACCATTCTCACTTTTGTTTGCAAGATCATGTTTTTTATGAGCTTCCAATTAGTAATTTTATGCCAAAGACACAAAAACCTTGTATTTATGTTCACAGTGTTGTTTTTCTCAACACACATGGAGATCCTTGTGTTTGTTAGTTGTTTGTCTGTGTCTGATGAAAAGGTGATAGGAGTGTGTAAGATATAGGAGTGTGTGTGTAAGATATAGGAGTGTGTGTGTAAGATATATGAATGTGTGTGTAAGACATGAGTGTAAATGTAAGACACATAGGTATGTGTGTAAGATCGTTATAAGTATGAATAAAAACAGTTCTTCTTATTTGTTAAGAAAGAGTTTTATAATGGGAAAACTATTGATTTGTAAAATTACGGGAAAAGGAGCAATATTTATGTTATCTGTATCATACAAGGTTGATTTAGAAAAAATATCAGGACATTTAGAAGTACATCATTTATTGTACAATTTATATATTTGGGATTTCATGATTTCATTCATCAGCAAATGTTAGAAGTAAATTACAATCTATATATTGGGGGTTAACTGTTGACGTTCTATGCTGTCTGACATTTCCATTCATTCAATGGACTAGGAATTTAACATTATGACAATGAAATCAATAAACTTGACTGTTTGCATCTAAATGTTGAATTAACATTGTTTACATTTAACATATTCTGTATTTACCATTAGGTTGGATATGGTAGAGTCAAATTCAATTAATCATTATAATCTGATCTAAAATTAAACAAATTTGTGTACCGGTACATGTACTATGAAGTCATAAAAGTAATTCTATAAGGCTCTTATTCTGAATACAGTATGTTTTATACTTCTGTAATTTTATTTTCAATTTTTAGACAACTGTTTATGCAAAGTAAACATCAGAAATTTGAATGAATATATCACTTTTTCAACATAAATTATATCTCAGAAAAAGGGTGGGGAGATATGAACTTTGTAAAACATTTGGTACAAATGAAATCTTCATTTAATGGTAGGACTAAATTTTTGTCTCTCAGATTTTAGTTTCATCATCAATTGTTATTATATTAAACAATACACTAATCAAGAGAACAAGACAAAGAGAGCTGTAATCCAGAGCAGATTTTTTTTATTTTTTGTTGAAAGAATGTGTTGTGTGATTTAAATGTGTGTTGCAATCAAGATGAAAACTATTTATAACAGAATGTGTAGTTGGTAGGCAGCTGAAGTAATACATATGTGTGACCTCATGTGTAAATACTGTGTTCTCCCCAGGCAGTGAATGTGCTGTAATTTCCACAGTTACATGTACTGCATTTAACAAGAGTGTCCTGACCTTGCCTATTTGCTTTCTGTTTTCTAATGTCCTTGTTCTCATTCTTGTGAGGTGTTCAGGGGAACCAGCTATAAAAAAAAATTGTCCTCAAAATGATGTTTTTGCCAAGACTTATTGCCAGAAAGTCAAAGATCCAAATTTATTTTAAGTATCCAAATTGATAAAATTAGATAAAAGTACTTAAACTTCAGACTCTTATTTCAGTTTGTGAGTGCAAAGTTTTCAAATTAACCTCTACAAAAATGTGTTGAGTCCTATAACATTAAATTTAACAAACCTGTAAACTATACACACTTCTATTATTTCAATTGTTTGTATCAAAACAGGATTCTTTTTTATATATTTAAAATATACAACATTTCATTAAAGTCATAAAATAATGATGGGACAGAAAAGTTAAATCAGTCAGTTTCTCGTTTCTTATTTAGTTTAGACCATTGGAATGGTTTTACACATGTCAGGGCCTTTCATAGCTTGCTGTTTGGTATGAGCCAAGGCTCTGTGTTAAAGACCGTCAGTTTTTGGGCCTTTTATAGCTTGCTGTTTGGTATGAGCCAAGGCTCTGTGTTAAAGACCGTCAGTTTTTGAGCCTTTCATAGCTTGCTGTTTGGTATGAGCCAAGGCTCTGTGTTAAAGACCGTCAGTTTTTGAGCCTTTCATAGCTTGCTGTTTGGTATGAGCCAAGGCTCTGTGTTGAAGACCGTCAGTTTTTGGGCCTTTCATAGCTTGCTGTTTGGTATGAGCCAAGGCTCTTTGTTAAAGACCGTCAGTTTTTGAGCCTTTCATAGCTTGCTGTTTGGTATGAGCCAAGGCTCTGTGTTAAAGACTGTCAGTTTTTGGGCCTTTCATAGCTTGCTGTTTGGCATGAGCCAAGGCTCTGTGTTGAAAACCATCCTTTGACTATAATGATTTACTTTTACAATTGTGACTCGGATGGAGAGTTGTCTTATTGGCACTCATACCACATCTTCTTATATCTATAATATTGTGTGCTTATTACAGCACTGAAAAAACTCTTGGGGAGAACACTGAATTATATATAAATATATGCTGACAAAAGTTATGTATACCATTAACCCTTCAGATATTTATTAACTTAATACAATATATTAAGAACTAACCCTTAGTATACGTGGATAGTAAGTATTGATGGTACATGTATTATAAATCAAATACTTTTGACTTTGACCTTGATAGTGAAACAATTACAGAGAGAAAGAAATATAGTGTTAAAAAGATTTAGGAATTTTGCAACTTTCACAAATCGATTAAAATAACAAATGTATGTAAAAATTGCATTATTAACAGTATGGCCAAAATTTTATAACAAAACAATTCTATTTAAACAATTCTCTGAGTTTTTGTCTGCTGTTTACAAATTATGATAGAATTACAGTTACAATGTTTTTTTTCTCACCAGTTACGAAAAGGATGATACTTGCATATCTACAGTATGGTAATAAGAGGGGGTAGGGGATAATGTATAATGTATGGGATAGGTGCAGTAACATGACATGTCTGTGAAACATGTCAAAATGCCTCCTTTAATCATTGTTTGCATCTCATTTTTTGTAACATTTAAACTTGTTTACAGATTAATTTTGCAGTTTATTTTATTGGGAATTATTTTGAAAGGGGAGGGGGGAATTTGATGTTGATATAGGTAGTCTGTAAGGAATGAATGATTGTTAATTTTTAAAGGTTAACCAATTTAACAGATTGAAAGGGTCTGAATCATTTCAGGTTTTGCAATGTATAAGTTTTACAGTTCGTACTTACATTAAGACTTACAAGTAACATACACCATGTAATATTTGAAAATAGAATACCAATGGAATAAATTCAGCAAATGAAGGCTTCATGTCAAACAGTGCGTAAAAAACTTCTATCATCATCATGTTCAACGATGTAATTTGTCAGTTTATTATTTATTTGGGGGTATTTTTTTTTTTAATTGTGTTAAATATTTTGGAAAGTTTAAAAAATATTTAAGCAAGAGTATTGTTAAACAAGGATAAATATTCAAAAACAAAAAATGAAACAGGTGGCCTTGATTTTTTCTCCTTGATTTCACAAAGATTTTTAAGGTTAAAACAATTGCCATGTTTACAAGCTTAATGTTGAAGGGATTACATAAAAAGTTGGCATGGTTACAAGCCTGATGCTGTTATCTTTTTAGTTACCATGGTTACACGCAAAATTTTCATTACTTGCTAATTTGACATGGTTACAAGACTGATGTCATTACAAATTTAGTTGCCATGGTCACAAGCCTAATTTTCAGTACTTGTAAAGTTGCCATGGTTACAAGCCTAACTTTCATTACTTGTAAAGTTGACATGGTTTCAAGCCTAATTTTCATTACTTGTAAAGTTGCCATGGTTACAAGCCTAACTTTCATTACTTGTAAAGCTGACATGGTTGCAAGCCTAACTTTCATTACTTGTAAAGTTGCCATGGTTACAAGCCTAACTTTCATTACTTGTCAAGTTGCCATGGTTACAAGCCTAACTTTCATTACTTGTAAAGCTGACATGGTTGCAAGCCTAATTTTCATTATATTGTCTAGTCATTAAATGCTCATTAATTATGGCACATCATTGTTTATTTTTGTGTAAATATTGTTAAAAATGATAATATGTCAATAAATTATAAAACACTTATTTATGTTATAGTTTTGCAGTTTTAGACAAATAGTATCTTTTATCGATGTGAGATGTTTGACTTAAGATGTTAAAAAGTTTAGGCTTGGGTTGGCTTACCAAGCCCACAGCAATGATCTGCAGGTCCAGAGGTCTATTATCCATAAAATTTAAAGAAAAATGTTACAACCCAATTTGAAGTAATAACTTCATAAGAAAGGGGGTGATTTTCCATTTTTCAGACAACATCTCAAAAGTGCTTTGATCAGTTCCCATGAAACTTTGATGACTGGTTTATATCTGTTAGAATAACAACCCTTTAGTTTTTGGTATGGCATTGAGAAATTATTTAACTTTTTTTTTTAAACGACAGGCATATCATGCACTCAGGGCACAGTTGTTTATTCACATATAATGCACTATGTCCAGTATGTCTGGATTTATTTCCTAAATTTGACATTATTTTTGGAATTAAGGGAAAAAAGTTCCTTTTCAGTTATTTTTTATACGACCGCAAATTTTGAAAAAATTTTCGTCGTATATTGTTATCACATTGTCGTCGTCGTCGTCGAGTTCGTCGTTCGAATACTTTTAGTTTTCGCACTCTAACTTAAGTAAAAGTATATAGAAATCTATGAAATTTAAACACAAGGTTGATGACCACAAAAGAAAGGTTGGCATTGATTTTGGGAGTTTTGGTTCCAACAGTTTAGGAATTAGGGGCCAAAAAAGGGCCCAAATAAGCATTATTCTGGGTTTTTGCACAATAACTTTAGTTTAAGTAAATAGAAATCAATGAAATTTAAACATAATGTTTATGACCACAAAAGGAAGATTGGTATTGATTTTGGGAGTTTAGGTCCCAACAGTTAAGGAATTAGGGGCCAAAAAGGGACCCATATAAGCATTTTTCTTGGTTTTGGCACCATAACGTTAGTAAAAGTAAATAGAAATCTATGAAATTTAAACACAAGGTTAATGACCATAAAAGGAAAGTTGGTATTGATTTTGGGAGTTTTGGTCCCAACAGTTTAGAAAAAAAGGGGCCCAAAGGGTCCAAAATTAAACTTTGTTTGATTTCATCAAAATTTAATAATTGGGGTTCTTTGATATGCCGAATCTAACTGTGTATGTAGATTCTTAAATTTTGGTCCCATTTTCAAATTGGTCTACATTAAGGTCCAAAGGGTCCAAAATTATACTTAGTTTGATTTTAACAAAAATTGAATCCTTGGGGTTCTTTGATATGCTGAATCTAAAAATGAACTTAGATTTTTTATTATTGGCCCAGTTTTCAAGTTGGCCCAAATCGGGGTCCAAAATTAAACTTTTTTGATTTCATCAAAAATTGAATAAATGGGGTTCTTTGATATGCCAAATCTAACTGTGTATGTAGATTCTTCATTTTTGGTCCCGTTTTCAAATTGGCCTACATTAAGGTCCAAAGAGTCCAAAATTAAACTCAGTTTGATTTTAACAAAAATTAAATTCTTGGGCCTCTTTGATATGCTGAATCTAAACATGTACTTAGATTTTTGATTATGGGCCCAGTTTTCAAGTTGGTCCAAATCAGGATCTAAAATTATTATATTAAGTATTGTGGAATAGCAAGTCTTTTCAATTGCACAGTATTGTGCAATGGCAAGAAATATCTAATTTCACAATATTGTGAAATAGCAATTTTTTTTTTAATTAGAGTTATCTTTCTTTGTCCAAAATAGTAAGCAAGAAATATCTTCTTGCAAGAATTTTTTTTAATTGGAGTTATCTTTCTTTGTCCAGAATCAACTTAAATCTTTGTTATATACAATATACAATGTATATTCACTTTTTACTACCAACTGATAAATTTAAATAATCTTTACCATTCAGTGATAACAAGCAGTTTTTTTTACATCTTAATATTTTATGATGTATTTAAATGAGTAGTTATTGTTGCAAACTCCATTAGAATATTTTAATTGAGATTAGTTTTGGAATAAGGGAAAGGGGGATGTGATTAAAAAGTTCAATTTTTCTCATTTGAAATTTCATAAATAAATAGAAAATTTCTTCAAACATTTTTTTGAGAGGATTAATATTGAACAGCATAGTGAATTGCTCTAAGAGAAAACAAAAATTTTAAGTTCATTAGAACACATTCATTCTGTGTCAGAAACCTATGCTGTGTCAACTATTTAATCACAATCCAAATTTAGAGCTGAATCCAGCTTGAATGTTGTGTCCATACTTGCCCCAACTGTTCAGGGTTCAACCTCTGCGGTCGTATAAAGCTACGCCCTGCGAAGCATCTGGTTATTTTCTGATTTTATATTCCAGAGTTACTGGACTGGAACCCCTTCACCCACATCATGTCTGAAGTCCTGATTTCTACAGCCATTCTTTTAAAGAACATTTGACCCTCCATACTTTTAATGCCCCCAATTTATACATAATGTTGATTACCACAAAACAGAGATTGAAATTCAAATTTGGTGGCCTCACTTTTACCGCTTCTGACTTGTTGAATCAATCAGATATTATGAAACTTATGCACAATGATATTATGCCTATTGCCACAAATCACAGATCAAAATTAATTTTGATGAAGTTATTTTTACCGTTCTAGAGTTATGCCCCTTTACAAATGGAAAAATTTCTGAATTTTTTGTTTCTGTTCTAAATCTTCAGTTTGCCTTAATTAAATGTCACAAAACTTGTGCACAATGCTATTAACTACAAAACACAGTTTCATTTCAAATTTTGGTGGCATCTCTTTTACTGTTCTGAATTTATGCCCCTTTACAAATTGAAAAATTTATGATTTCTTCTTCTTCTTCTTCCGAATACGTGAGTAGACTCCTAGGTAGGAGTGTGAAACTTGCCGGAACTTGTGTGCTATGTACAAATGAACTAATTTAAAATTAATGACAAAAGAAAAATAGTTAACAATAACATATATACATTATGTACAGTGGCTTCATAGTTTAATAAGTTGCTGTGGATCCTTCAAGTGATAGAGTGGATATGCAACTTTTGAAGGATTCCAGGGTGTCAGACATACCTATAGCCTCAGGTAGTGAATTCCAGTCAGAAATAGTGCGAGGATAAAATGAAAATTTATAGAAATCTTTATTTGTTGATATTTGCCTAAATTTATGTTTCCCCCTCGTAGTACGTCTCAGATATTGTTAAATTGTCCTTAGGAACTTCAACTAACCCCCAGTTTATTTTATGTAGCATAGAAAATCGATCTTTTATTCTTCTTATTTCTAAACTTTCCCATTCTTAAGATTTAATTTAGTTGGTAACTGCTCCAGGGGATCGGTCTTTATAATCGTTAAAGACAAACCTGGATGCCTTACGCTGTACCTGTTCAACCTGAGTCGTTCGAAGACATTTGGTTTTCGCACTCTAACTTAAGTAAAAGTATATAGAAATCTATGAAATTTAAACACAAGGTTTATGACCATAGAAAGAAGGTTGGGATTGGTTTTGGGTGTTTTGGTCCCAATAGATTAGGAATTAGGGGCCTAAAAGGGCCCAAATAAGCATTTTTCTTGTTTTTTGCACAATAACTTTAGTATAAGTTAATAGAAATCTATGAAATTTTAACACAAGTTATATGACCACAAAAGGAAGGTTTGGATTGATTTTGGGAGTTTTGGTCCCAAGGAATTAGGGTCCATTTCATCAAAAAATTAATTATTGGGGTTCTTTGATATGCCAAGTCTAGCCGTGTATTCAGATTCTTAATTTTTGGTTCTGTTTTCAAATTGGTCTAAATTTAGCTTGATTTTACCAAAAATTGAATTCTTGGGGTTCTTTGATATGCTTAATCTAAACATGTACTAAGAGTTTTGATTATGGGCCCAGTTTTCAAGTTGGTCCAAATTGGAGTCCAAAATTTATTATATTAAGTATAAGCAAGAAATCTTCAATTGCACAGTATTGTGCAATAGCAAGAAATTTTCAATTGCACACTATTGTGCAATAGCAAGAAATCTTCAATTGCACAGTATTGTGCAGCAAGAAATATCTAATTGCACAATATTTGGCAATAGCAAGAAATTTTCAATTCCACAGTTTTTTTTAAATATTCTTTGAAAATTGGAGTTATGTTTATCCAGAATAGTAGTTGAATCAACTTAAATCATTGTTTTATAAATAAAATATACAATGTATATTCACTTTTACTACCAACTAATAAATTAAAACAATCTTTACCATTCAGTGATTACAAAAACATTTTTTACATTTTAATATGTTATGATGTATTTAAATGAGTAGTTATTGTTGCAAACTCCTATACTGCTAACTGTCGCTATTTACAGGGGATTTCCCCCATGGAAGCTCCCAATTTTTTAAAGAGCAATTATGTCCACAATTTTAACAAAACAATGAATTTTAAAATGAAGTGAGGCCTATAAAAGTATGAAGAAGCAAAAGAAAACAACATTACACTGTATTTTAAGGCCCCCTTGAAGGTTTTTTAGGAGTATGGCAGCCATCTTTCATGCAAAACCCCCATGGGCATTTTGAAAGCTTGGCAGGTATGAAACTCCAGGGGATGTGGAAAAAAGAGGGGGGTCAATTTTTCTCATTTCAGTTTTCATAAATAAAAAGAAAATTTCTTCAAATATTTTTTTGAGAGGATTAGTATTCAACAGTATAGTGAATTGCTAAAATGCAATGAAAATATTTTTAAGTTTCATTAGACCACATTCATTCTGTGTCAGAAACCTATGCTGTGTCGACTTGAATGTTGTGTCCATATTTGCCCCAACCGTTCAGGGTTCAGACCTCTGCGGTCGTATAAAGCTGCGCCCTGTGGAGCATCTGGTTCAATTTCCTACGAAGAAAACCTATAGTTTTATTTTATAGGTTTTATTTGCCTTAAAGGTAATATTGTTTATATGTGTTCCCCAGTTCCCCAATCAAGATAATGGCTTATACATTGTAGTAACGCCTAAATATTTACTGTCTTTTACTGACTCTTAAACATGATTGTGCAATATAACCAAAAGCGGAAGGTTTTCTTTTCTTAGAAATATGTATTACATAACATCTTTCAGGATTAAAATCCATTTGCCAGTCCTCTTCCCATTGTACTACTTGTTTCCATTCTCAAACTCAAGTTTGCCTCAGTAAAATGTTATCAAACGTATTCAAAATGCTTATAAGATGTACCACAAAACTCGAGTAAAAATGTGGATAGTGTCACTTTACAGTTCTTTAGTTCAAGGGGGGGGGGGGGGAATCTACGTCATCACGCAGGGTGTCGACGATCGAAATTGGACCACCATCTTGTCGCTTCAAGGTAAGAATTTTACTTATTATGCCAGTTATATGATAGTTATGATTATACAAAATAGTCCACCAAAGACTATATAAAGTAGGAAAATAAATGAGCCATCGCTCAATATTATTGGTTATCTCAATTTGGCAAACACTTCGATACAAGTTTTAGGAATTAGGTCAAACATGCAGGATATCGGCAGAAATTTTCATAACAACATCTTGATTATCAAGAACCGCCCCGTTAACCAACAAATGAACATGTCCGAGTTCTTTATTGTACTCGGGAAAATACTTGTTACTCCCAATTATCCGTCATTATGGTCGAAAAACGTCTTATTTTTTAAAAATGGAAAAAGGATGTCGGCAACACATCGAATATTGAAGGATGTCGGGGACACGTCATATACTATTTTTAACACATATGTAATTCAACATGTGACTAGATATAATTTCTTATTTTTTCAGATAAAACTTATGGTTACGACAAGACGCAAATCAAACCTTAACTTGTGCAGGCGGAAACGGTCGCGAATACAACCTTATGTTGACCAGCCAACCAGATCACCCACTAAATCGCCAACCGTAAAAAAATCAAAACAATGCAAATCCTCATTTGTCATCAAAATAAAATCACCTGCCAAAAATATTAAGTTTCACCCAATTACTGAAGAAATGTCATCAAAATCGCCAGTAGATTTGAGCAAAGGTCACGATAGAGGACCAACAGGACCATGCATACGATTGTTTGCAGATCAACTTCAGAACGACATGTTACATGAAATAGAGGATCCCCAAAAAAATGACAAACTGCAAGAATTGATAGCACTTGCTCCTGCAGTTCTTACTGTTCTTATTAATCAAAACAATTGTGCTGATTCCATCGTTAAGTTCTTCAAGGTTGTATCAGACGGAAAATTCCCCCTTGACAATATAGCGTTTCTTTTATGGATTGAATTAGTCAATTTTTTCAGCACTTCATTATAAATTATAAATTATAAAAGTTACATGAACGTTCATATCAAATTATTAATATTTAGTTGATGTAACGTATTCTAATGTGTAGTTGAACAACGTGTAGTTAAATAAGATTGTTTTTTTAATCTGGTGTCTGGGATGACATTGCATAATTGACTGGGTGGAATGCCTTTACCGGCATAGTTTCCCATGAGATATTTTTGTACTGTAGACTCATGAAAGTTCCATTAAAAAGCCAAATTATCTAGGGTATCACCTGCAAGTAAAAATGTAAAGAAACGCACGTCTGGCGTATAAAGCTTTAAACCTGATAATTTTTGTTAGCTATTATTAGTGAATTTTTCTGTGCTATATGTTCTCCCATTATTTTGTAATGTAATCCTGTCAGGAAATGTTGTCATTTTAATGTTAAATTCATCATTGCCATTGAAGTGGAAGGTTTGGCATGTCACAAAAACCAAGTTCAATCCACCATTATTTTTTTTCAAATGTCCCGTACCAAGTCAGGAAAATTGCCATTGCTATATTATATTTCGTTTCTGTGTTTGCTATATTTTAATGTTGCTTGTCTATTGTGTCGTAGTTTTCCTCTTATATTTGATGCGTTTCCCTCAGTTTTAGTTTGTAACCCGGATTTTTTATTATTTTTCGATTTATGAATTTCGAACAGCGGTATATTACTGTTGCCTATTAAACATCAGGTAGATGTAGGGCCAGATGAAATGTCATTTTATATACATTCACTTGTATAAAGTCTAAGATTATAACTTAAACACGCTAATTTATACATTAAAAAGCTCTATTAGATTTTAAATAGAAATACGTAATATTTCGTTAAAAAAATTAGCTTCATCAGGCGTGAGCATCTCTCAAGGTGAAATCGGATTCATTTTTTGTAGCTTAATCTATACCAGATTTGAGAAAAAGTGTAACTATATATGTATATATATAGTATCAAAAAGACATGGTCAAATAATTGACCCCTGTGGAACTCCTGGCTTAACTGAAACGATTTCTGAGTTTCACCTTCTAAATTTTTTTTTTCGAATATGTACAAATATTGAATCCTGAAATTGAGTGCATGAAATGGAAGCAAGCAAGGGACGCTTCTCTTGTTTTTTTTATCGTATCTTTATAATGGTTGATAAAATCAAAGGACAATTACATTGTTAATATATTAATGTGTCCCCGACATCCTTCGATATTCGATGTGTTGCCGACATCCTTTTTCCATTTTTTTAAAATAAGACGTTTTTCGACCATAATGACGGATATTTGTGAGTAACAAGTATTTTCCCGAGTACAATAAAGAACTCGGACATGTTCATTTGTTGGTGAACGGGGCGGTTCTTGATAATCAAGATGTTGTTATGAAAATTTCTGTCTGCATGTTTGACCTAATTCCTAAAACTTGTATCGAAGTGTTTGCCAAATTGAGATAACCAATAATATTGAGCGATGGCTCATTTATTTTCCTACTTTATATAGTCTTTGGTGGACTATTTTGTATAATCATAACTATCATATATCTGGCATAATAAGTAAAATTCTTACCTTGAAGCGACAAGATGGTGGTCCAATTTCGATCGTCGACACCCTGCGTGATGACGTAGATTCCCCCCCTTGTAGTTATGTCCTCATTTAACGTTATGTGCAAGGCGGGGGGGGGGGGGGGCTCATATGTGTCCTATGGACATATTCCCCTTTATTTGATAGTAGCCTAGCTGACATGTTATGACTGCAGAGAGTTAAATCTTACAAATAATGGTCTATAGACCCATTCCAGATGTGTTGTTATAGATATATAACAACCTAAATGCTCTCTCTTGGAGTTAAAAAATGGAAAATTGTGAAAGTTTACAAAATGGAGTGGAGGTAGGAGTCATTTTCAGGGTAATCTGTTAATAGAAGAGACGGCAGGTATTACATATTGTCGTAAGGTATTATATGGCCCCAAATATCTGGTCTGTAAAAAACTCATAAAAATCTATAATCTGTAAAAATGGACATGTTGGCAAACCTGCCTTACTATTTACAATTCCACAGTAAGACAATTTAGTCCAACAAACTTCTAGTCAGCATGGATAGGCTACTGTAAATATGAGATATTCATCGAATGACTACCAACAAACTTCTAGTCAGCATGGATAGGCTACTGTAAATATGAGATATTCATCTAATGACTACCAACAAACTTCTAGTCAGCATGGATAGGCTACTGTAAATATGAGATATTCATCGAATGACTAAGTAAAACAAACTTCTAGTCAGCATGGATAGGCTACTGTAAATATGAGATATTCATCGAATGACTACCAACAAACTTCTAGTCAGCATGGATAGGCTACTGTAAATATGAGATATTCATCGAATGACTCAGTAAAACAAACTTCTAGTCAGCATGGATAGGCTACTGTAAATATGAGATATTCATCGAATGACTACCAACAAACTTCTAGTCAGCATGGATAGGCTACTGTAAATATGAGATATTCATCGAATGACTAAGTAAAACAAACTTCTAGTCAGCATGGATAGGCTACTGTAAATATGAGATATTCATCGAATGACTACCAACAAACTTCTAGTCAGCATGGATAGGCTACTGTAAATATGAGATATTCATCTAATGACTACCAACAAACTTCTAGTCAGCATGGATAGGCTACTGTAAATATGAGATATTCATCGAATGACTAAGTAAAACAAACTTCTAGTCAGCATGGATAGGCTACTGTTAATATGAGATATTCATCGAATGACTAAGTAAAACAAACGTCTAGTCAGCATGGATAGGCTACTGTAAATATGAGATATTCACCGAATGACTAAGTAAAACAAACTTCTAGTCAGCATGGATAGGCTACTGTAAATATGAGATATCCATCGAATGACTCAGTAAAACAAACTTCTAGTCAGCATGGACAGGCTATTGTAAATATGAGATATTCATCGAATGACTACCAACAAACTTCTAGTCAGCATGGATAGGCTACTGTAAATATGAGATATTCATCGAATGACTACCAACAAACTTCTAGTCAGCATGGATAGGCTACTGTAAATATGAGATATTCATCGAATGACTAAGTAAAACAAACGTCTAGTCAGCATGGATAGGCTACTGTAAATATGAGATATTCATCGAATGACTAAGTAAAACAAACTTCTAGTCAGCATGGATAGGCTACTGTAAATATGAGATATTCATCGAATGACTAAGTAAAACAAACGTCTAGTCAGCATGGATAGGCTACTGTAAATATGAGATATTCATCGAATGACTAAGTAAAACAAACTTCTAGTCAGCATGGATAGGCTACTGTAAATATGAGATATTCATCGAATGACTAAGTAAAACAAACTTCTAGTCAGCATGGATAGGCTACTGTAAATATGAGATATTCACCGAATGACTAAGTAAAACAAACTTCTAGTCAGCATGGATAGGCTACTGTAAATATGAGATATCCATCGAATGACTCAGTAAAACAAACTTCTAGTCAGCATGGACAGGCTATTGTAAATATGAGATATTCATCGAATGACTCAGTAAAACAAACTTCTAGTCAGCATGGATAGGCTACTGTAAATATGAGATATTCATCGAATGACTACCAACAAACTTCTAGTCAGCATGGATAGGCTACTGTAAATATGAGATATTCATCGAATGACTACCAACAAACTTCTAGTCAGCATGGATAGGCTATTGTAAATATGAGATATTCACCGAATGACTAAGTAAAACAGTTCACGTTTGAACTTCAAGGTCAATATGCTAGATAATATACAAAAAAGTAAAAATTAAAGAATCAAAGGTCAAGTACGGAAAAGAAATAAATAATTACATATCTTGTGGAGCGTATTCCTGCTGACCATCTGCCACAACTTTTTTAATATATACTAAAATGTACGAATGTATAAATGAAACTCTTTCAGTCTAATCAAGAAGCTAATTAACTGTCTTTAAACGGCACACAACTAGTTTCTAGAGGTTGTGTGATATCAAAATTAATCTAACGCCTTTTCTATAGTTGAAGTAAAATTACGAAAAGTAAAGTAAAGGATATTGACTTTCCTGACTTTTATCCGCTCTTTGTCTCTCTTCTATACGGAAGACAAGTCTTCCATTGAAATCAGATAGTTAATTAACTGTCGTTGAACAGTCCAAATAAAACGATAGTCCACTAGCTTCTGGAGCTTGGGTGATATCATGATTAATCAATTAATATATTAATTAACACATAAGTGTTAAGTGGAGAACAGAAAACACACTAAGTGTCATTTGAGCATCACGAGTTTACGATATTTAAGTGTCATCTTGACATCAATATGAGCATCGTTTGACACACGATGCATGTAAATAAAAAGAAGGTGTAAAACGATTAAGCCATCATTCTGTATTCAGAAATCATTCAATAAACAATCGATAAGCTAAGACTAAAAAATCTAAAGAAAATGAATTATCCACATCTTTACATCAAATTGAAAGAGGCTGAGAGTAGAACTCAGAGAGCCTGTCAGCAAATGTTGTTACTCCATGATAAACTTCAAGACCTAAAGATCAGATATGAAAATGCCGTCAACGCCAACTCCAGGTGCTTACGATATCCACTACGCATGAAAATTGTTACAGTAGAAGGCGTTATAAATATGTACTTCGAATACACGGTAGAGAAACAGAAGCAAGTTGAAGCTCTGAGATACAAGCTGTTTGGTGAAGGAGCAGAATATGAACTCTATGAATAAGATTACACAGAGCACATGGAACACTGAAGAGTTCCCATCACCAGTCGCCAGACTGTGAAAAGGGCTCTTTTAAGAGCCACAAATATATTTCAAAAAGAGTATGAATTGTTGTATTTATTTAAAGAATTTTTCTTTTGTTCTTTTTATTAAGATGAAAAATAAACGGAGATTTGAAAACATATTTATTTTTCTGCAGTCCACGTTACGCAATCATATCGTTTTATTTTAAACGCGTGAAGAATAAAAGCAGGATTTGGATATATTCCTTATTGAAGGTCGCGTTTAACAAATTTTTTTCTCACGTAAAAACTGAAAGTAAAAATCATCACAACGAAATTACTTTAAAATCTATCCTTTGTGTTCTTTCTTCTTTTAAAAACGACGATTTAGTCTAGCTTTCAAAACTACAATTTCGGACGTTCTCTACTCAAATATTTCCCCAAACTATGATATCCTTATAACTGCTGCTTTCGTATCCATCACAAAAAGGACACGCTGTCACAAATGGATAGTTCTGGATTAATCAAGCTTATCGCTACTTTGTGCATTTTTCATTTGATCTTTTTTGATGCTTTCACAAAAATAAAATATTTGTTAAGAGCGAAAACTCTTACTTTGAGTTAGTAAATTAGTAAAGTTAAGTAAAGTTAAGTGAAGTTAAGTGAAGTTAAGTGAAGTTAAGTGAAGTTAAGTGAAGTTAAGTAAAGTTAAGTAAAGTTAAGTAGTAAAGTTAAGTAAAGTTAAGTAAAGTTAAGTAAAGTTAAGTTAAGTAAAGTAAAGTTAAGTAAAGTTAATTAAAGTTAAGTAAAGGTAAGCACGGTCCACTGAACATAAAAAATAATAGTGCGGATATGGGGCTTTCGTGTATTTGGGAATGTGGTTTTCAAATATTTTTTTGCAAAAAATTTGCTTTGACCTTTTGAAAAGGAAAAATAATTTAATACACTTTACCATCACTTTCTCGGAAAAAATGGTTGGAAACGGCAGTTTGACAAGCACTAATTTTTATCATTGGGAAGCTTAATTTTTTCTTAAACAATACAACGTAAGTAAAACGTTTAGCTGATTTTACAGAGTTGTCTCCCTGTAGTGTTAGGTACATGAACCATGCACCTTAAGTTAAGTTAAGCCAAGTCAAAGTTTAATAACGTATATTAGCTTTGCTGACTTTATACGCTCTTTGTCGCTATAAAAGTCTATACGGAAGTCTTTCATTGAAATCAGCGGTAGTTAATTATCTGTCGTTAAACGGTCCAAATAAAACGACAGTCCACTAGCTTCTAGAGCTTGGGTGATATCATAATTAATCAATTAATATATTAATTAACACATTAGCGTTAAGTGGAGAAAAGAAAACACACTAAGTGTCATTTGAGCATCACGACTTTACGATTTTAAAGTGTCATCTTGACATCAATATGAGCATCGTTTGACACAAGATGCATGTAAATAAAAAGGTGTAAAACGATTGATCCATCATTCTGTATTCAGAAATCATTCAATAAGCAATCGATTTGCGCAGTTTAAAAAAACTACAGAAAATGAATTCTTCACACCTTTACATCAAATTGAAAGAGGCTGAGAGTAGAACTCAGAGAGCCTGTCAGCAAATGTTGTTACTCCATGATAAACTTCAAGACCTAAAGATCAGATATGAAAATGCCGTCAACGCCAACTCCAGGTGCTTACGATATCCACTACGCATGAAAATTGTTACAGTAGAAGGCGTTATAAATATATACTTCGAATACACGGTAGAGAAACAGAAGCAAGTTGAAGCTCTGAGATACAAGCTGTTTGGTGAAGGAGCAGAATATGAACTCTATGAATAAGATTACACAGAGCACATGGAACACTGAAGAGTTCCCATCACCAGTCGCCAGACTGTGAAAAGGGTTCTTTTAAGAGCCACAAATATATTTCAAAAAGAGTATGAATTGTTGTATTTATTTAAAGAATTTTTCTTTTGTTCTTTTTATTAAGATGAAAAATAAACGGAGATTTGAAAACATATTTATTTTTCTGCAGTTCACGTTACGCAATCATATCGTTTAATTTTAAACGCGTGAAGAATAAAAGCAGGATTTGGATATAGTCCCGTTTAACAAATTTTTTTCTCACGTAAAAACTGAAAGTAAAAATCATCACAACGAAATTACTTTAAAATCTATCCTTTGTGTTCTTTCTTCTTTTAAAAACGACGATTTAGTCTAGCTTTCAAAACTACAATTTCGGACGTTCTCTACTCAAATATTTCCCCAAACTATGATATCCTTATAACTGCTGCTTTCGTATCCATCACAAAAAAGGACACGCTGTCACAAATGGATAGTTCTGGATTAATCAAGCTTATCACGATATCAAGCAACATGCTTTCACAAAAATAAAATATTTGTTAAGAGCGAAAACTCTTACTTTGAGTAGTTAGTAAACTAGTAAAGTTAAGTAAAGTTAAGTAAAGCTAAGTTAAGTTAAGTAAAGTTAAGTAAAGTTAAGTAAAGTTAAGTAAAGGTAAGTAAAGTTAAGTAAAGGTAAGCACGGTCCACTGAACATAAAAAATGATAGTGCGGATGGGGCTTTCGTGTACTTGGGAATGTGGTTTTCAAATATTTTTTTGCAAAAAATTTGCTTTGACCTTTTGAAAAGGAAAAATAATTTCAATACACTTTACCATCACTTTCTCGGAAAAAATGGTTGGAAACGGCAGTTTGACAAGCACTAATTTTTATCATTGGGAAGCTTAATTTTTCCTTAAACAATACAACGTAAGTAAAACGTTTAGCTGATTTTACAGAGTTGTCTCCCTGTAGTGTTAGGTACATGAACCATGCACCTTAAGTTAAGTTAAGCCAAGTCAAAGTTTAATAACGTATATTAGCTTTGCTGACTTTATACGCTCTTTGTCGCTATAAAAGTCTATACGGAAGTCTTTCATTGAAATCAGCGGTAGTTAATTATCTGTCGTTGAACGGTCCAAATAAAACGACAGTCCACTAGCTTCTAGAGCTTGGGTGATATCATGATTAATCAATTAATATATTAATTAACACATTAGCGTTAAGTGGAGAAAAGAAAACACACTAAGTGTCATCTGAGCATCACGACTTTACGATTTTAAAGTGTCATCTTGACATCAATATGAACATCGTTTGACACACGATGCATGTAAATAAAAAGGTGTAAAACGATTGATCCATCATTCTGTATTCAGAAATCATTCAATAAACAATCGATAAGCTGAGTCTAAAAAATCTAAAGAAAATGAATTCTCCACATCTTTGCATCAAACTGAAAGAAGCTGAGAGTAGAACTCAGAGAGCCTGTCAGCAAATGTTTTTACTCCATGATAAACTGCAAGACCTAAAGATCAGATATGAAAATGCCGTCAATGCCAACTTTAGGTGCTTACGATATCCACTACGCATGAAAATTGTTACAGTAGAAGGCGTTATAAACATGTACTACGAATACACAGTAGAGAAACAGAAGCAAGTTGAAGCTCTGAGATACAAGCTATTTGGTGAAGAAGCAGAGTACGAACCTTTCGAAGACGGTTACGCAGAACACATGGAACGCTGAAGAGTTCCCATTACCAGTCGTCAGACTGTGAAAAGGGCTCTTTTAAGGGCCACAAATATATATCAAAAAGAGTCTGAATTGTTGGTATTTAAAGAAGTTTTCTTTTGTTCTTTTTATTAAGATGAAAAATAAACGGAGATTTTAAAACATATTAATTTTTCTGCAGTTCACGTTACGCAATGCATATTTTTTTTTATTTTAAACGCGTGAAAAATAAAAGCAGGATTTTAATATTTCTTATTGAAGGTCTCGTTTAGCAAATTTTTTTCTCACTTATAAATTGAAAGTAAAAATCATCACAACGAAATTACTTTAAAATCTATCCTTTGTGTTCTTTGAAAAACAACGATTAAGTCTAGCTTTCAAAATTACAATTTCGGACGTTCTTTACTCAAACATTTCCCCAAACTATGATTTTTAACTGCTGCTTTCGTATCCATCACAAAAAAGGACACCTTGTCACAAATTGATATTTCTGGATTAATCAATAGATATAGGAAGATGTGGTGTGAGTGCCAATGATACAACTCTCCATCCAAATAACAATTTAAAAATTAAACCATTATAGGTTAAAGTACGGCCTTCAAGCTTTTCACGATATCAAGCAGCATGTTTTCACAAAAATAAAATACTTGTGAAGAGCGAAAACTTTTACTTAAGTAAAGTGAAGTAAAGTGAAGTAAAGTGAAGTAAAGTGAAGTAAAGGGAAGTAAAGTAAAGTAAAGTAAAGTAAAGTAAAGTAAAGTAAAGTAAAGTAAAGTAAAGTAAAGTAAAGTAAAGTAAAGTAAAGTAAAGTAAAGTAAAGTAAAGTAAAGTAAAGTAAAGTAAAGTAAAGTAAAGTAAAGTAAAGTAAAGTAAAGTAAAGTAAAGTAAAGTAAAGTAAAGTAAAGTAAAGTAAAGTAAAGTAAAGTAAAGTAAAGTAAAGTAAAGTAAAGTAAAGTAAAGTAAAGTAAAGTAAAGTAAAGTAAAGTAAAGTAAAGTAAAGTAAAGTAAAGTAAAGTAAAGTAAAGTAAAGTAAAGTAAAGTAAAGTAAAGTAAAGTAAAGTAAAGTAAAGTAAAGTAAAGTAAAGTAAAGTAAAGTAAAGTAAAGTAAAGTAAAGTAAAGTAAAGTAAAGTAAAGTAAAGTAAAGTAAAGTAAAGTAAAGTAAAGTAAAGTAAAGTTAAGTTAAGTTAAGTTAAGTTAAGTTAAGTTAAGTTAAGTTAAGTTAAGTTAAGTTAAGATATAACGGTGGTACCCAACACCTTGACTATAATTTGGCCCGTTTAATTATGCCCCATTTATGGCCATTATGTTTTCTGGTCTGTGCGTCCGTTCGTCGGTCTGTTAGTTTGTCTGAATGTCTGTCCGTCTGTTCGTCCGTCCGTCCGTCAGTTCGTCCGTTCGTCGTACTGTTCGTTCGTCTGCCCGTTCGTCGCTCTGTTCGTTCGTCCGTCCCTTCGTCGTACTGTTCGATCGTCCGTCCGTCTGTACCGCTTCAGGTTAAAGTTTTTGATGAAGTTGAAGTCCAATCAACATGAAACTTAGTAAACATGTTCCCTATGATAGATCTTTGTAATTTAAATGCCAAGTTAGAGATTTTATTCCATTTTCACGGTCCACTGAACATAAAAAAGAAAGTGCGGATGGTGTATCCGTGTACTTGGAACACATTCTTGTTTCCCAAATATGTTGACAAAAAATTTGCTTTGACCTTTTGAAAATTAAAAAAAAAAATCGATAAAGTGAACGATCACTTTCTCGGAAAAAAAATGGTTTGAAACGGCAGTTTGACAAACACTAATTTTGATCATTGAGAAGCTTAATTTTTCATTAAACAATACATGTAACGCCATTAAAACGTTTAGCGATTTGACAGAGTTATCTCCCTGTAGTGTTAGGTACGGTGACATGAACCACCTTAAGTTAAGTTTGATAAAGTATATTGGATTTCTGACTTTATCTCTATTAAAGTCTATACGGAAGTCTTTCATTGAAATCAGGTAGTTAATTAACTGTCGTTGAACGGTCCAAATAAAACGACAGTCCACTAGCTTCTGGAGCTTGGGTGATATCATAATTAATCAATTAATATATTAATTAACACATTAGTGTTAAGTGGAGAAAAGAAAACACACTAAGTGTCATTTGAGCATCACGACTTTACGATTTTTAAGTGTCATCTTGACATCAATATGAGCATCGTTTGACACAAGATGCATGTAAATAAAAAGGTGTAAAACGTATCCATCATTCTGTATTCAGAAATCATTCAATAAGCAATCGATTTGCGCAGTTTAAAAAATCTAAAGAAAATGAATTCTTCACATCTTTACATCAAATTGAAAGAAGCTGAGAGTAGAACTCAGAGAGCCTGTCAGCAAATGTTGTTACTCCATGATAAACTTCAAGACCTAAAGATCAGATATGAAAATGCCGTCAACACCAACTCCAGGTGCTTACGATATCCACTACGCATGAAAATTGTTACAGTAGAGGGCGTTATAAATATGTACTTCGAATACACGGTAGAGAAACAGAAGCAAGTTGAAGCTCTGAGATACAAGCTGTTTGGTGAAGGAGCAGAATATGAACTCTATGAATAAGATTACACAGAGCACATGGAACACTGAAGAGTTCCCATCACCAGTCGCCAGACTAAGAAAAGGGCTCTTTTAAGAGCCACAAATATATTTCAAAAAGAGTATGAATTGTTGTATTTATTTAAAGATTTTTTCTTTTGTTCTTTTTATTAAGATGAAAAATAAACGGAGATTTTAAAACATATTAATTTTTCTGCAGTTCACGTTACGCAATCATATCGTTTTATTTTAAACGCGTGAAGAATAAAAGCAGGATTGGGATATATTTCTTATTGAAGGTCGCGTTTAACAACTTTTTTTCTCACGTAAAAACTGAAAGTAAAAATCATCACAACGAAATTACTTTAAAATCAATCCTTTGTGTTCTTCTTTTAAAAACGACGATTTAGTCTAGCTTTCAAAACTACAATTTCGGACGTTCTCTACTCAAATATTTCCCCAAACTATGATATCCTTATAACTGCTGCTTTCGTATCCATCACAAAAAAGGACACGCTGTCACAAATGGATAGTTCTGGATTAATCAAGCAACATGCTTTCACAAAAATAAAATATTTGTTAAGAGCGAAAACTCTTACTTTGAGTTAGTAAAGAAAGTAAAATAGTAAAGTTAAGTAAAATTAATTTAGGTTAAGTAAAGTTAAGTAAAATTAAGTAAAGTTAAGTAAAATTAAGTAAAGTTAAGTAAAGTGAAGTGAAGTTAAGTTAAGTAAAGTTAAGTAAAGTTAATTTGTTCTGCCACTAAGTAATGTAACTAATGCAGACAGTTTAAACCATTTTATTCATCAATGTAGACTGAACAAGATAGAGTGGTGAAGAGATTGTGGTCAGCCAAAGCTTATGGAAATTCCTAGATAAATTGTCCGAGATAGTTTGTCATCACATGGATTGATGTAAAAGTTCGATAACTCTGATTAAACCTACGATAAGCTTTCAGCGGCATAAAATTGAAACATAGTAATACACAAAATATTAAATCAACAAAATTCGATCTAATTAATAAACTGGTGAAGAATGTTTTCACAATAAACCCAGATTTTATGATTAGCATTGTATACTGAATAGTTCTAACAATGTTACTTTACACTCCCCCGTCTGATATCAGTCTTCTGGATATCACTATAACTAAATAAATCTTTGAACAAATACAATGTATGTTTAAAGTTCAAACACATTGTTCTCGATCAGAGACAAGAAGAACAAGTTCTGTAATTGGTCGCACATAAACGGTTGGTTTGCCATCTCTAATCACACGTAGTTCTGTTTTTCTCACTTTTCCATCATCACTCGCGAATGCACGAATTACTAGTCCAAGAGGCCATTCATTACGAATCAGAGTTTTGTCTCTCAATAAAACGACATCTCCTTCCTTTATGTTTGGAACATCCTTGTGCCATTTTCTCCTTGACTGAAGATTGTTCAGATACTCTTTGCGCCACCTTGACCAAAACATGTCAGAAAGAACCATAACACGCTTCCATTCGGCATGAAGAAGATCCTTTGTGTCAAATTCTCCAATGTAATCGGTTTCGATTGTAGATTTTGTCTTTTGAGTAAGAAGCACTGCCGGTGAAAGTATAAACGGATTATCAGTGTCAGAAGAAACCGGAACTATCGGTCTATGATTCACTATACTCGCTACTTCAGCCATGAAGGTAACTAAAACATTATGAGTTAGAAATTTTGTGTTTGCATCTGTAAGAATTGAGTCCAAAATCCTTCTTGTTACGCCTATCAATCGTTCCCCCGCTCCTCCCATGTGCGAGGAGTGGGGAGGGTTGAAAATCCAAATCGTCCTCGTTTCATGCATAAATGTTTTAACTTTGTCATCTTCAACGTTAATTGCCTCGATGTGTAAAGGATCCACTGCACCTATAAAATTGGAACCGCGATCTGATCTAAAAACACTCACTTTTCCTCTGATTGCAATGAATCTGCGTAAGGCATTGATGAAAGCACTCGAAGACATCTCTTCAACTATTTCTATATGTATTGCACGTGTCGTAAGACATGTAAAAAGTATAGCCCACCTCTTAGAATTTGAACAGCCACCACGAGTCCTGCGATGAATAACAGACCAAGGACCAAATGCATCGACCCCCACATTAGTAAATGGCGGAGTGGGTTCAATTCTGTCTGTAGGTAGGTCAGCCATCTTTTGAACCTCCAAACAACCTCTGAGTTTACGACACGGGACGCAATGGTGTATAACAGATGATACGAGACGTTTCGAGCCTGTAATCCAGTAACCCTCTGCACGAATGGCACCTTCTGTAAAATGTCGTCCTTGGTGCTTGACTTGGGCATGAAAATGTTGCACTAGTAATTTTGACACATGACATTTTCCTGGAAGAATGAGTGGATTTCTTTCTTGGTATGGCAGATTTGATTTATTGAGTCTCCCACCAACACGCAAAATGCCTTCACTATCCAGAAATGGATCTAAAGATATAATACTACTGTTTTTCCTAAGATTTTGTCCATTTACTATGCAGTCTATTTCTGAACTGTAAGCTTCACTTTGAATTGTCTTAATTATAAATATTTCTGACTCATTGAGCGACTTAACTACATCGATATCTTGTAAGGTAACCTTTTTGAATCTCGACTGAATGAATCGTTGTAAAACGGCTATTCCATTTACTAGTGACTTCCATGATGAAAAGTTTTGAAATCGTTCAGATCCAATAGAATGGCTGTCTTCAATTGTAGTCTTTGTAACTGTCACAATAGGTCTTACTTCTTTATATAAATCTGGATTGACTAGTATCGTTAGAGTTTCAGTAGATGCAGAAGCTTGTAGTTCTCCACTTATAAACTTAGTTGGTCCTTGCAGCCAAGAACTAGAACCAATATCTTCTGACGAAACTGACCTTGTAGCTTGATCTGCAGGATTGACTGATGTTGGAACGTAATTCCATTGTTCTGGGACCGTTGACTTACGTATGCGTTCGATTCTATGTTCCACATAAACATAAAAGCGACGTGTCTGGTTATAAATATATCCCAGGACCACCTTGCTGTCGGTGTAAAACTTAACAACATCGAAAGTCTCATCAAAGTTCTCAACAACTGTCTTTGATACGTCAACTGCCAAAACAGCTGCACACAGCTCTAACCTCGGTATAGTGTGTCCATGGTGAGGTGCGACTTTCGCCTTTCCTAAAATGAATCCAGTTTCAGTGTTGCCATCAGGTTTGATTGTTCGTAAGTATGATACCGCTGCAATAGCCTTTTCAGATGCGTCAGCAAAGACATGAAGTTCGAAGGTAGGTGTTTTACTTAATGAAGAACTTACATACATGCGTGGAATTGTAATGTTCTGAAGTGCACTAAGCGACTTTCTCCAAGTTTCCCATTTCAATTTGCTGTTTTCCGGCAGGGGTTCGTCCCAATCAACAGATTGCGCCATAAGCTCACGCAGTATAATTTTACCTTCAACTATGACTGGAGCAACAAAGCCTAGCGGGTCAAATAGACTGTTAAGTGTAGATAATACACCACGGCGTGTAAAAGGTTTGCTTTCTTCAGATATTCGATAGGTAAAACAGTCTGTAGCTAGGTCCCAATACAACCCTAAACTCCTCTGTAGTGGAACACTATCTGCATCAAAGTCTATACTCTTCAAGTCTTGAGTAAGATCTTCATGTGGAAGAGCGGACATTACTTCATCACTATTTGATGCGAACTTATGAAGGCGTATATTTCCTTCCTTCAATAAGGTTTTCTGAGTTCGTGTTAGCAGATCTATCATGTCCTGACTGCTATCTAATGATATGAGGCCATCGTCAACATAAAAGTGTCTCTGAATAAAATCTCTGACATCTGGTTCAGTCAAATTTGAGCACTTTCGTAGTCCATATGTTACAACCGCTGGCGAGGGGCTATTCCCGAATACGTGTACGGTCATTCTAAAGTCTACTAGTTGTTTATCAAGGTTATTGTCTTCGTGCCATATGAAACGAAGAAAGTCTCTATGCTTCTCATCAACAGAAAACGAATAGAACATCTGCTGAACGTCAGCTGAGGCAGCAACACGATTCTTTCTGAAGCGCATGAGGACGCTCAGAAGAGAATTATTTAGATCCGGTCCTTGTAGTAATACCTTGTTGAGTGACACATCTCCAAATTTGGCAGAGGAATCAAAAACACAACGGATCTTTCCAGGTTTCTTTGGATGATAGATACCAAAGACAGGTAGGTACCACGATTCTGCTCCTTCATCAAGTTTTGGTGCTATTTCTGCATGATTGTTTTGTATAAGATTGTGCATAAATTCTAAAAAGTGTTCACGTTTTTCTTTATTAGACTGAAGACTTCTATCAAGTGTTTTAGCACGACGTAAAGCCATAGGAAAATTGTTTGGTAATCGTTCCCTATTAGGTTTAAAGGGTAAAGGTGCGCACCAATTTCCATGTTCATTCTTGTGGAACTCCTTCTCCATTATATCAAGAAATATTTTGTCTTCTATAGACTTTCCAGGTGTATCATCGAACTCAGTGCGATCAAATACACCGTCTCCCAATTTTGTTTCAAGGTCAAAGTCAATATTATCAAGTTTGTTTTGAGTTTTCAGCAGTTCCCGTACACTGATTACATTTGGACACGGTTTTAAGAGTGACGGGCGTCCACCTGCTTGAATGTATGTCTTGTAAGACTTGACAGAGTCTGTAACATGTCTATTTCCAATACAAACATCTCCGATTATAACCCAACCCAAAGCTAATCTTTGTGCATATGGAGAATGAGCTGGTCCGATTCGTTGTTCAATTATATGATGAGCTTCTAGAAGGTCTCGTCCTATCAATAAAAGAATATCTGCATTTTCGTCTAAAGGTTCAAGTTCATGTGAAATGCTACGAAGATGATCGTGATAATTAGCTACGTCTGGAGTCGGAATCTCATCGCGATTATTTGGTATCTCCTTACATTCTATGACTGTTGGCAATTGCATTTTTGTTGACCCATCTAAAGATTCGAGTAACAATCCTGACACACGTCGACCATTCATTCTTGTCCGACCCGAGCAACTCATTAATGTATACTCCTCTGGTTTACATACAATGTCAAATGAATCAAACAGTTCTTTTCTACCCAAAGACCTATTGCTTTGTTCGTCTAATATAATGTAAGTCTTGATGCGTTTGGATGGATCATCTTCATGCGAAACAAATACCGGAAGTATCTTTGCACATTACTTTCCAGAAAATTTACCATTACATATGTCCATGCAATACGCCTTAACAACTTTACTTGCGTCTTCAGATTGCTCCCCGCCATGGGGTTCCAAAGGTTGCATTTTCTGTTGTCCGTAAATATGCATTCCTGAACTATGAGTAGAGCTGTCACACTCCTTACATTGTACAGTTTCAGGACAATTGCGACTGAGGTGATCTTTCGAGTTGATGCACTTGAAGCATATACCGTTTTCCTTGATTATCTTACGGCGGTCCTCTATAGACTTGGATAAAAACGACCTGCAATCATTTAACGAATGATTAGTCTTATGAATACCACATTTAAGCTTAATTGGCTTAATACCCTCTGTGGAAGTAGCAATTTCTGTCTTACTAACATTTATGTTTCTCGTGCTCAAGCGTGGTCTCTGAGATGAACGTCCGGATTCTTTATCCCGTGATTGTGGTGAATTGTTGTTCTGATCACTTTCAAATTTGAATCCTGGGTCATTGTACTTACTAGCCTGATCGGATATGAATTCAACAAAAAACGAAAATGGCGGATACGGAACATTCTTTGACTTCTTGTAGTTTGTTGCTTTATCCCTCCACTTATATTGTAGCGACTGTGGCAATTTACTCATTATCGGGTTGATTCCTACTGAAGAGTCGAAGTAACTTAGAAGCTTCTCATATACAGGATTCTCTTTAATTGACAATATTTCCGAAAGAACATCTTGTAAATCATATAATCGTTTCACTTCTCTAAATGTTACTTTAGGAAATTCATTGATCTTTGTCTTCAGTGACGTTTCTATCATTTCCGGGCTACCAAAACGTTCTTCTAGCCTTTGCCATATCTTTCGTAATCCTATCGACGGATCATTTAAGTTTGATGTCCGGATGCTTTGTCCAAACTTTGATGAATCGGGTCCAAGCCACTTAATTAAAAGTTCACTTTCCTCAATAGCAGTCACTTCAAGTTCCTTTGTAATAGCTTTAAAACCGGATTTCCAAAGTGCATACGATTCTGGACGATCATTGAAACGGTTAAATCTTGACATCAAAAGATCTTTCTTCAATAGAAAGCGTGAAAATTCGCTCAAACTGGGGTTGTTGTCAACATCTACGGGTTGAGAAAGAGACGTATGAATGTGGTCCAGTATATCATTTCTACTCTGACGTGTAAGAGAAAAGTCATTCGTATCGTGATTTTCAACTGGCTCCGATACAGGTATTTGATCCAGGTGTGCACTTGGGATAAATGGAGCACTAGTATGATCGCCCAAGTGAGTATTGCTGTGAACCGGATTATCACGGAAGTTCTGACTGTTAAATGTAACATTTCTATGACTTTCGACGTACTGCCTAGTTCGATCTAACTCGTCTTGTTTAGGTATTCCTTGTAATGACTTAGCATCGTGCTGTGACTCATCGTCTTCCATAGCTGCTTTGTACTCTGCATATGCTACAGCTGCTTCTTTTTGCTTACTAAGAAATTCTAGATCTGCTTGAATGTCCATCTGTTTTCGCTGTATTTCGGCATCTGCCTTCTTAAGTTCGGCTTCTTTAGCTGCGAATTCTAATGATGCTTTTGCTGCTTCAGCTCTAGCTTTTATTTTCGTGGTTGATGATGCTACTGACGATCGTCCATGTGATCTAACTGATTTAACAGATTTTGTTTTAGTCCTTTGTTGTATCCTTTGCATATCTCGAAATACTTCGTCTGCGGATAGTTCTACATTAGTATACACCGATTCGTGATTTTCGAGTTCTTTAAGGCTGTCTGTCGTGTTTTTCCTTTTGAGATATTGAGAGATTTCTTCTGCCATATTGAGGTATTTATCCAATGAATTTTCTATCCTTTTCTGGCACACGGATATTGAGTCTTTTGTTTGATCTTCGGATTTATAAGTTCCGATTTCATAATCCACGTTTCTTTTCAATATTGAAAGTTTTGAAAAGTAGTTTGTGACTGTTTTGTCATATTCAATTTGAGCTTTTTCGGTTAGTGTCCTTAATCTGGTTTCCTTATCTAACTCGAGACCATCCTTGGACATCTGTTCCTCCTTCTCTTCTAATGGATCCATGTTACTCATTGCTGTATTGAATCTCTTCACTGTTCTGCCACTAAGTAATGTAACTAATGCAGACAGTTTAAACCATTTTATTCATCAATGTAGACTGAACAAGATAGAGTGGTGAAGAGATTGTGGTCAGCCAAAGCTTATGGAAATTCCTAGATAAATTGTCCGAGATAGTTTGTCATCACATGGATTGATGTAAAAGTTCGATAACTCTGATTAAACCTACGATAAGCTTTCAGCGGCATAAAATTGAAACATAGTAATACACAAAATATTAAATCAACAAAATTCGATCTAATTAATAAACTGGTGAAGAATGTTTACACAATAAACCCAGATTTTATGATTAGCATTGTATACTGAATAGTTCTAACAATGTTACTTTACATAATTAAAGGTAAGCACGGTCCACTGAACATAAAAAATGATAGTGCGGATGGGGCTTTCGTGTACTTGGGAATGTGGTTTTCAAATATTTTTTGGCAAAAAATTTGCTTTGACCTTTTGAAAAGGAAAAAAGAATTCAATACACTTAACCATCACTTTCTCGGTAAAAATGGTTGGATACGGCAGTTTGACAAGCACTAATTTTTATCATTGGGAAGCTTATTTTTTTCCTTAAACAATACAACGTAAGTAAAACGTTTAGCTGATTTTATAGAGTTGTCTCCCTGTAGTGTTAGGTACACGAACCATGCGCCTTAAGTTAAGTTAAGCCAAGTCAAAGTTTAATAACGTATATTAGCTTTGCTGACTTTATACGCTCTTTGTCGCTATAAAAGTCTATACGGAAGTCTTTCATTGAAATCAGCGGTAGTTAATTATTTGTCGTTGAACGGTCCAAATAAACGACAGTCCACTAGCTTCTAGAGCTTGGGTGATATCATGATTAATCAATTAATATATTAATTAACACATTAGCGTTACGTGGAGAAAAGAAAACACACTAAGTGTCATTTGAGCATCACCACTCTACGTTTTTTAAGTGTCATCTTGACATCAATATGAACATCGTTTGACACACGATGTATGTAAATAAAAAGAAGGTGTAAAACGATTTAATCATCATTCTGTATTCAGAAATCATTTATTAACAATCGATAAGCTAAGACTAAAAAAACTAAAGAAAACGAGATCTCCACATCTTTGCATCAAACTGAAAGAAGCTGAGAGTAGAACTGAGAGAGCCTGTCAGCAAATGTTGTTACTCCATGATAAACTTCAAGACCTAAAGATCAGATATGAAAATGCCGTCAATGCCAACTTAAGGTGTTTACGATATCCACTACGCATGAAAATTGTTACAGTAGAAGGCGTTATAAACATGTACTACGAATACACAGTAGAGAAACAGAAGCAAGTTGAAGCTCTGAGATGCAAGCTGTTTGGTGAAGAAGCAGAATACGAACCGTTCGAAGACGATTACGCAGAACACATGGAACACTGAAGAGTTCCCATTACTAGTCGTTAGACTGTGAAGAGGGCTCTTTTAAGAGCCACAAATATATTTCAAAAAGAGTCTGAATTGTTGGTATTTAAAGAAGTTTTCTTTTGTTCTTTTTATAAAGATGAAAAATAAACGGAGATTTGAAAACATATTTATTTTTCTGCAGTTCACGTTACGCAATCATATCGTTTTATTTTAAACGCGTGAAGAATAAAAGCAGGATTTGGATATATTTCTTATTGAAGGTCGCGTTTAACAACTTTTTTTTCTCACGTAAAAACTGAAAGTAAAAATCATCACAACGAAATTACTTTAAAATCTATCCTTTGTGTTTTTCTTTTAAAAACGACGATTTAGTCTAGCTTTCAAAACTACAATTTCGGACGTTCTTTACTCAAACAGTTCCCCAAACTATGATTTTTAACTGCTGCTTTCGTATCCATCACAAAAAAGGACACCCTGTCACAAATTGATATTTCTGGATTAATCAAGCTTATCACGATATCAAGCAACATGCTTTCACAAAAATAAAATATTTGTTAAGAGCGAAAACTCTTACTTTGAGTTAGTAAAGTATCTTTCTTTTGTCTATTGATGTTCCGTCATTGTGCCGGATGTAAGATACCATCGAGTTCGATCAAATTTTGCCGGTGTGATTTAGACACAGTCATTATTGCATACATTTACGTCTGTGTGACGAGATGTCTCGCTAGTAAGCTTAAACATACTGCATCTTTTTATTTCTATGAATTTTAGTTTGTTAAAGATGGTTAGGTATCAGTCGATTTCGTGTTTTGGAGTCACTACTTTCAAAAAAATTACAGCTCTTGGACCATATAAAATACAATAAGATAGTACTTGTTATGTGCCCTTGTTTTGTTTGTACTTTTTCTAATTTATTTGTATTCAATAAAGCCCTGACTCAGTGATCGAACTTATCTTTTTAGTTCCGGGCGAATTACATCTTACGGAAGCAGGTCCGTTTCTGTCATCCCTTCATATATTCAGCTTATACAATTTTGACTGATCATTCAGAAAATAAAACACAAAAACAGTGAAAAATATAGAAAATTTAATGTTATACAAAAACGATTTATCAAACTACAGCTGCTGCTTTGTCCATTTCCTGTCGTTTGTTACAAGCCGAAAAAATCCGGATAAATGCACGAATGTTTGCTGAAAATGTGTTCTTCTTTCCGTCAATGGTGTTATCTATTCTAACAATGTTTTCCTTCTTAATATCCATAGTTTTAGAATCTTTCTCCTTTTGGTCTATGATCTTTTCTTCTCCTTTTTTTGCTTTTCTATTCTCCATAGTAATTTCTTTAGTCTCTACATTACCAACAGTGTGTGCCTCTTTCTTCTCATAGTCCTTATTATTCCATGTAACTTTCTTAGCTTTGCTTTTCTTTCTATCGTTTTGATTTTACTTTAAATCTAAAGACTGGGCCGGTTTCTTCTTTTCAATCTTTACACACTCTTTCTCTCTTTTATTTATTTTGTAAAGGTAAGTGTTACACTCAAATAAGTTTATGAAGTTTTAAAAATAAAATATAACAATAACGCAAGTGTTCTTACTTTTAACGAGACACTAAAATACTATAAAGACACGTGCAAAAATGATTTTTTTTTATTGTATTCATTTTTTTTTTTATTGTATTCAACATATTTTGTTTCAGAACTAACTTGGTACCAACTATTTGATCATGTTTTACTTTATATGTTAAATTGGCTGTAATTTTGTTTTAAACAAATATTTTCACGGCACTAAAAGCGTCAGCGTCCGAGAAGTAACTGAATTAGCGACTGGTTTTTATTATTGAAGTAAATGAGTTTTTGTTGTTCTTTTTTAACATTAATTATATTATTTAATTGGATATTAAGAAAAAAAATTACAACACATATTAAGTTCATAGGAATGCTTTGGTGTTCAGTGTCCCAATTGTAAATCTAACCATTGCTTGAGAAACTTTTAACGGAAATGAATTTATATAGTACTTAATTTACAAGTTTCGAGTATGTACGATATTTTATTCATCATTGGCATGTGTTGGTTAAATTAAGAATAAGAAAATATTAAGGAGAAAACCCCTAAAAGTGAACGTTTTAATAAAATGAACATGTACCTTTCTCCAACATCTTAAGGGCTTTTTTCTCTGCTTTTTCCATTTGCTTCCTTCTCTTTTCTTCCTTCTGGTGTTGTACTCTAACATCCTTACTGTACTTTGACATAATGTTGTCAAATACAACTGCACGACTTTTTCTTCTTCTTTGGCTATTTTCATTCTAATTTTCTCCTCTTTCTTCAATTTTCTTTTTTCCCTTTTTTTGTCTGTTTGCTAATAGCTCCATTTAAATCAAAATTCTGGACTGTATCCTATAAACAAAAATTACCCATCGTTTATGTAGTCCTAGATGTCATCCTTTTTCATTCGAGGAAAATATCAATAATATATCTCATAAAACATTAAAAAATAGATCAGACAACCCAGAAATTTCCAAAGTATTGGACAGAACCACAGACTACAGCAACCAACATTGTCTCTCTACTACGAACCAATAAACACGAATTAAAACGAACAAAAGTTTTAAACAACATATGGCAAAGATAGTCAGACTGTGGTCATTAGGTTATACCAGTTTTACGTACATGTACTCATAAACCTCCTTATTATATCGTATATCAAGTCTACAAGGTTCAAGACTTTCACTGGTTGGTCATTTATACTAATAAGACAAAAACAAAAGATAACAGGATTTACTCATATATTGGATAGTGCGTTTGATCACACCAACCATGCACCAACACCCCACTCGGCAGATTTAAAAGAAACACCATATACATGCAAAAAGACCATCAAGAACTGGTAATATAAGGTGAGCATAGCCAGATTTGTTAAAGGCACAACAAGAAGTGGGGCTAAACCAGGGCTTAAAAAAACAGGAATTTCCAAACTATTGGACAAAACCACAGACTACAGAAGAACGAACAAAACAACATATGGCAAAGATGCCACAGTCTGACTATCTTTGCCATATGTTGTTTTGTTCGTTCTTCTTTGACTACTTTTTCGTGTTTATTATCGTAGTAGCGAGGCGATGTTGGTTGCTGTAGTCTGTGGTTCTGGCAAATAGTTTGGAAATTCCTGTTTTTTTAAGCCCAGGTTTAGCCCCACTACCAGTTTGCCCAAGAGGTCGTAAAAGTAAAACATGCAATTATAAAAACCTTTAAAGTTTATACAACAACCAAAAAAAATGACTATTTATAAGGGTAAGAAACATCACATAGGACACAACTTTGTTCTTCAGTGCGCTCTAAATAACAGGTTCCATTGGTAATATTTGTTAGAGGCATGTTTTATTTGCACTTTATATTAGAAGTATATATATTATATTTTATTGCTTAGTGCTTTTCTGCAGGACATTATCAAACAAATCTAGCAATCAATCAATCAATCTATCAATCAACCATGTTAAATCTTATAGCAAAACGTAACATTTTACGCTTTTCACACATCAGCTAGAGTGGCTATTCTCCCCTTCTTGTTCAGTGGCAAATAGTTCGTACATATTCAGGACAAAGAAAAGCAATAAAAAAGATATCTGTCCACCGCCCGTTTATATTTCACAGTATATCATGTAAGATTGTTTCTATAATCACCATCTTTCCTATTATTATTTACCTTAAAAACATATCTGTCATCTTTCACCGTTTTCTCTGTTGGTCCTATAAAATGAAAAAAAAAAAAACTTAGTAAAGTGAAATATAAAGATCAATTCTTCATATTCATCTGTTTCAAATCAATCAACTCTACAAAGTATGTTATTTAAAATCGGTGCTACTGTTCAGCTCATAGTAAATAACATGAAACAAGGAACTTAAAGGTATAGCTGAAAGAACATATCATTTTAACTAAAAGCAAAAACCAAAAAGAACTCAAGAAATACGACTTAATTATAAAGAAGATTTATTAAGTATAACGTACTTGTGTCTAAGATGTAGGAAATAAAATATATTTAAACTAAACCATATAAATGTTCAAATAGCTAAGTTGAATTCAAGAATAAAAAAGTGACGTTATTACCTGCTGTTGTCATTGTTGTCTTCTGCTGTTCTACTTCGTCTAGTGCTTCCCCTAAGTCTTTCAATATATCATCTACATATTGAGTGTCGTCTTGAAATGTCAATTCGTTGTCATCTGTTTCTATATTTCCTTCTGCAGTTGTGTTCTGATCTTTTAATTTATCTAAATGGAGAGGCAGGCCAATGTGATTGCATTGAAGACTCATTGGTGGCCTTCGGCTGTTACCTGCTCTTTGGTCGGGTTGCTGTCTCTTTGACACATTCCCCATTCCCAATTTCCATTCTCAAGTTCATATATCACAATGATCTTAAAAACATTGGTGAGATATCAGGTATATGCAGGTATGAGACAACAAACTAACAATTCAAATGAATAAAAGTGTCTAATTAATTTAAGTAACCACTTGTATAGACGCGAAACGATGACATATTGTAAGGCTTAGAAACAGAGAACCAGAATGACATTTTCCGAGAAATGACCCATTATTATACAATGAACAATTTTCTCAGATTTGAATCAATACATAAATATCTACATATATCCCCAATAGGATCTTTCACGGTATATTCTACAAAACTTACGGTTAACATTTATCCATGCATAGGTTAAGAAAATACTAGTAGTGGTCAATAAATGTACAAAAGGATCATAAGAGACAATCTTTACTTGGATTTATAAATCAGAAGTGTAAGCTAAGACAGAGGAGCAAGACTATTTGACTGACATACCTAATTGCTTTATTAATGCAGATTCCCTGTCTTCGGCTGCTCTAATGTCATCTTCCACTACTTCCCATTGCTCAAGAGTGAAATTGAATGATGCAACACTAATGATCGCTTCACACAAACCAGCTGCTGGCTGGTGTACCCTTTCTTCTTGGGATGACATCTCCATGTTTATCCTGTTGATTGTTGAGATAAATGACAAAATGAAAAATGCATTGTGAAATTCGTTGTTACCCCTCCCCTATGTCCCCCTTCAAAAATTCATTCTGCTTAAGCAATTATAAATTATATTTGATTGTTTTTATGACTACTTATTGTATTGTATAAATGAACAGAAAAATCTAAACTAACTTTTAATCTAAGTTTGCTCAATTTTAACTTTTCAAATGGCTTCAAACCCTGAAACGGATTCTAAAATAAACGAAATTTAACATAACTCATTTGTAAATTTCTACCCAGTTAAGATAAAGAGAAGTTAATATTGACCCTGCATGCATTTATCTCTGAGTACTGTATCATCGAGCTCCAATTTAAGGTCAAAAGTACTTTTAAAATTAGCTGTCTAGGCAAACTAAATTTATCGCAAAATCTATGGAAGTATAGAGGATGATCAGCAAATTTAACATACATTGAAATGTCTTAATACTTTATAAGGAAATATAACAACGACCTTCTCATTAACATAACGAACTCAGTTCAAGACAATGAAAAAGAAGACTTACATTAACTCGTAGGTGATGAAGACCTTACATAAAATTTCCCTAAAAGACGATTTTCCTTTTTTGTCTCAGTAGCTTTTTAAAATGGAAAACAGAGTTACTTGGTTAAAAAGTACATTAAAAAACTCACCACACTTCTCTTTCGATTTCGACTATATATATCTTCTGAAAAGCTGCACGGGATTAATATTTAAAACTCTAAAAACTTATCCTTGTGTAATCTATTGCCGATACTTCGACAATAACGTTGTCAGCGGAGATGTTTGTTTATGACGTCGACGTGAATGGAATTAGCGCAACCGCAACAATTTCTCGGATTCCTAGGATAATGCTGTGGTAAATGTCACCATCAATTTCGTACAGGGGCGGATCTAGGATTTTCAGTTAGGGGGGGGCGCAAAATTTAATAATCGCCGAGCGGAGCGAGGCGAAAAATTTTTGGAGGTTTTTTTAGGTAAAATTATTGAAATATTCTTCTTAAGGGGTGAAATGTAGATAGCTCGAACTATTGTGTGTTGAAATAAGCGAGGAATTCAAGTTTAAAGCTGAAACAGCCTTAATCCACACCTGACAACAATCTACAGATAGACGGGCGGACAGAGTGAGACGAGACAGATCACAATTGCTCACCTAACCAATATATTTTTCAAACGAAAAGTTCTACTTTTACCAGCAATTTTTAATTGTCCTTTCATACTATCTGTTTTCTACTTTTTTGATTTTCGGAGGTCGTGCCAGACTTCACTGTGTTCGCCACAAACAACTAAAATCAGAATGAGATGCATTTATGCAGATATTTTAATTTACTTGGGATCCCAAGCATACGGTAATACGGTACATAATTCGGCTAACTAATTAGGTTGCAAGGTAGAAATAAATATAAACACAGAGATACAAATTAATAAACTAACCTTTCGCTTAAAACAGTATTTCTATCTTTCATTACGGTATCATAAAAGAATTTCACCTGCCGACTGTTTTCTGGACCGTGTCATGATGAAATTGTGAAAGTGATTTAGGGATGTTTTGGAACTTCGATTAATCAAACAAATTGATTATAAAAACCGAAAACACAATGTTATAGCTGTTTTTACTTTAACAGCTAAAAACCTATTATATCTGTCATCAAACGCAGCTCCGCGTTTGACACATTCCTTTCAAATTATTGATAGAACTTTGATAAAGCGTAGGTCAGTTGATTAGTAATCACGTTGATTCTGTGAAACTGACTGTTTTATTTATACTTAGTTAAAATAAGATTGAATGGTCTCTTCTGATACTTGAAAAATGTTGAAGTCAACCCATGCTTTGCAAATTTTAGGGGGGGCGCACGCCCGCCACGCCCCCGCCTAAATCCGCCCCTGTCGTACATTGTATTTTAATCATATCCCGCCTTAAACAGTGACGGAGGAATTCGTCCGTCCGCATGTGTGTTCGTCCGCTTCCGCGCTTTAATTGCTATACGAAAATGTTTGAGCCTTTACGAGGTTTTACTGAAAATATTAGCTCCTGCGCCTATTATTTCAATTTTATCATTTGACTACATTTTGGGTTTTACTTTTGGAAGAAATTATATTTACACACTATAGTAAACATTTGTTATTTTATCCCCTTATCACATTTACATTATTTTTTTTGCAGATTCTCAACTTTGTAATGCTATTGTACACTTTCTCATTGGGATAGGATATTTTTCTTTGGGTTTCTCTAATAAGGTATGGACCACACTTTTGTTTTATTTTTAGTTTACCACTATTTTTATCCATAAATCTTCTTAATAAAATTAAGAATGGAAATGAGGAATATGTTAGAGAGACAACAACCCGACCAAAGCAGACATCAGCTGAATGCCACCGATGGGTCGGAGGTGGTCCTCAGCTGGCACCTAAATTATACCCCTTATTGCAATTTATGATATCTAACTTTCTCGCAATTTCAATCATATCATAAGAATCTTTGTTTTTCTCTGTAGCCAGTGATGGCTTATGCTAGGGGTGGGATGCAATTTCGCTAGCTCTGCTCGCAGTACTGCTTGTTCCTTCACGGTATTTTATACAGATTGTTTTGGTTATATTTTCCATATTCTGTGTAGTGTTGTGTGGACTGTGGTAAATTGATCTGTGTAGTGTTGTGTGGACTGTGGTAAATTGATCTGTGTAGTGTTGTGTGGACTGTGGTAAGTTGATCTGTGCAGTGTTGTGTGGACTGTGGTAAATTGATCTGTGTAGTGTTGTGTGGACTGTGGTAAGTTGATCTGTGAAGTGTTGTGTGGACTGTTGTAAGCTGATTTGTGTAGTGGTGTGTGGACTGTGGTAAGTTGATCTGTGAAGTGTTGTGTGGACTGTGGTAAGTTGATATGTGTAGTGGTGTGTGGACTGTGGTAAGTTAATCCCGTGTAGTGTTAAGTTGACTGTGGTAGGTTAATCCGTGTAGTGTTGTGTGGACTGTGGTAAGTTTAACAGTGGAGTGTTGTGTGGACTGTTGTAAGTTAAACAGGGTAGTGTAGTGTTGTGTGGACTGTTGTAAGTTGAACAGTGTAGTGTTGTGTGGACTGTTGTAAGTTGAACAGTGTAGTGTTGTGTGGACTGTGGTAGGTTGATCTGTGTAGTGTTGTGTGGACTGTTGTAAGCTGATCTGTGTAGTGTTGTGTGGACTGTTGTAAGTTGAAGTGTAGTGTTGTTTGGACTGTTGAACAATTGGTCTGTTTAGTGTTGTGTGGACTGTTGAACAATTTGTCTGTTTAGTGTTGTGTGGACTGTTGAACAATTGGTCTGTTTAGTGTTGTGTGGACTGTTGTAAGCTGATCTGTGTAGTGTTGTGTGGACTGTTGAAAAATTGGTATGTTTAGTGTTGTGTGGACTGTTGGAAGCTGATATGTGTAGTGTTGTGTGGACTGTTGTAAGTTGATATGTGATGTGTTGTGTGGACGTTGTAAGCTGATATGTGTAGTGTTAGGTGGACATTTGTAAGTTGAACAGTGTAGTGTTGTGTGGACTGTTGTAAGTTGAAGTGTAGTGTTGTGTGGACTGTGGAACAATTGGTCTATGTAGTGTTGTGTGGACTGTTGTTTGTTGAAGTGAAGTGTTGTGTGGACCGTTGAACAATTGGTCTGTTTAGTGTTGTGTGGACTGTTGTAAGCTGCTCTGTGTAGTGCTGTGTGGACTGTGGTAAGTTAATCCGTGTAGTGTTGTGTGGACTGTTGTAAGTTGATCTGCTTAGTATTGTGTGGACTGACAAAATTATTTTTAATCAATTAATATATTAATTAACACATTAGTGTTAAGTGGAGAAATGAAAACATACTAAGTGTCATTTGAGCATCACGACTTTACGATTTTTAAGTGTCATAAAGACATCAATATGAGCATCGTTTGAAACAAGATGTATGTAAATAAAAAGAAGGTGTAAAACGATTGATCCATCATTCTGTATTCAGAAATCATTCAATAAACAATCGATAAGCTGAGTCTAAAAAATCTAAAGAAAATGAATTCTCCACATCTTTGCATCAAACTGAAAGAGGCTGAGAGTAGAACTCAGAGAGCCTGTCAGCAAATGTTGTTACTCCATGATAAACTGCAAGACCTAAAGATCAGATATGAAAATGCCGTCAATGCCAACTTTAGGTGCTTACGATATCCACTACGCATGAAAATTGTTACAGTAGAAGGCGTTATAAACATGTACTACGAATACACAGTAGAGAAACAGAAGCAAGCTATTTGGTGAAGAAGCAGAGTACGAACCTTTCGAAGACGATTACGCAGAACACATGGAACACTGAAGAGTTCCCATTACCAGTCGTCAGACTGTGAAAAGGGCTCTTTTAAGAGCCACAAATATATTTCAAAAAGAGTATGAATTGTTGGTATTTAAAGAAGTTTTCTTTTGTTCTTTTTATTAAGATGAAAAATAAACGGAGATTTTAAAACATATTAATTTTTCTGCAGTTCACGTTACGCAATGCATATTTTTTTTTTATTTTAAACGCGTGAAAAATAAAAGCAGGATTTGAATATATTTCTTATTGAAGGTCGCGTTTAGCAATTTTTTTTCTCACTTATAAATTGAAAGAAAAAATCATCACAACGAAATTACTTTAAAATCTATCCTTTGTGTTCTTTGAAAAACAACGATTAAGTCTAGCTTTCAAAATTACAATTTAGGACGTTCTTTATTCAAACATTTCCCCAAACTATGATTTTTAACTGCTCCTTTCGTATCCATCACAAAAAAGGACACCCTGTCACAAATTGATATTTCTGGATTAATCAAGCTTAATATCACGATATCAAGCAGCATGCTTTCACAAAAATAAAATATTTGTGAAGAGCGAAAACTTTTACTTAAGTAAAGTGAAGTAAAGTGAAGTAAAGTGAAGTAAAGTGAAGTAAAGTGAAGTAAAGTGAAGTAAAGTGAAGTAAAGTGAAGTAAAGTGAAGTAAAGTGAAGTAAAGTGAAGTAAAGTGAAGTAAAGTAAAGTTAAAGTGAAGAAAAGTGAAGTAAGTAAAGTTAAGTTAAGTTAAGTTAAGTTAAGTTAAGTTAAGATATAACGGTGGTACCCAACACCTTGACTATAATTTGGCCCGTTTAATTATGCCCCATTTATGCCCATTATGTTTTCTGGTCTGTGCGTCCGTTCGTCGGTCTGTTAGTTTGTCTGTCTGTCTGTCCGTCCGTCCGTCCGTCCGTCCGTTCGTTCGTCGTAATGTTCGTCCGTCCGCCCGTTCGTCGTACTGTTCGTTCGTCCGTCCGTTCGTCGTACTGTTCGTTCGTCCGTCCGTCTGTACCTCTTCAGGTTAAAGTTTTTGGTCGAGGTAGTTTTTGATGAAGTTGAAGTCCAATAAACATGAAACTTAGTAAACATGTTCCCTATGATATGATCTTTGTAATTTAAATGCCAAGTTAGAGATTTTATTCCATTTTCGCGGTCCACTGAACATAAAAAAATGAAAGTGCGGATGGGGCATCCGTGTACTTGGAACACATTCTTGTTTCCCAAATATTTTGACAAAAAATTTGCTTTGACCTTTTGAAATTTTTTAAAAAAATCGATAAACTGAACGATCACTTTCTCGGAAAAAAAAAATGGTTTGAAACGGCAGTTTGACAAACACTAATTTTGATCATTGAGAAGCTTAATTTTTCAATAAACAATACAACGTCATTAAAACGTTTAGCGATTTGACAGAGTTATCTCCCTGTAGTGTTAGGTACGGTGACATGAACCACCTTAAGTTAAGTTTGATAAAGTATATTGGCTTTACTGACTTTATCTCTATTAAAGTCTATACGGAATTTCTTTCATTGAAATCAGGTAGTTAATTAACTGTCGTTGAACGGTCCAAATAAAACGACAGTCCACTAGCTACTAGAGCTTGGGTGATATCATAATTAATCAATTAATATATTAATTAACACATTAGTGTTAAGTGGAGAAAAGAAAACACACTAAGTGTCATTTGAGCATCACGACTTTACGATTTTTAAGTGTCATCTTGACATCAATATGAGCATCGTTTGACACAAGATGTATGTAAATAAAAAGAAGGTGTAAAACGATTGATCCATCATTCTGTATTCAGAAATCATTCAATAAACAATCGATAAGCTGAGTCTAAAAAATCTAAAGAAAATGAATTCTCCACATCTTTGCATCAAACTGAAAGAGGCTGAGAGTAGAACTCAGAGAGCCTGTCAGCAAAAGTTGTTACTCCATGATAAACTGCAAGACCTAAAGATCAGATATGAAAATGCCGTCAATGCCAACTTTAGGTGCTTACGATATCCACTACGCATGAAAATTGTTACAGTAGAAGGCGTTATAAACATGTACTACGAATACACAGTAGAGAAACAGAAGCAAGTTGAAGCTCTGAGATACAAGCTATTTGGTGAAGAAGCAGAGTACGAACCTTTCGAAGACGATTACGCAGAACACATGGAACACTGAAGAGTTCCCATTACCAGTCGTCAGACTGTGAAAAGGGCTCTTTTAAGAGCCACAAATATATTTCAAAAAGAGTCTGAATTGTTGGTATTTAAAGAAGTTTTCTTTTGTTCTTTTTATTAAGATGAAAATTAAACGGAGATTTTAAAACATATTAATTTTTCTGCAGTTCACGTTACGCAATGCATTTTTTTTAAATTTTAAACGCGTGAAAAATAAAAGCAGGATTTGAATATATTTCTTATTGAAGGTCGCGTTTAGCATTTTTTTTTCTCACTTATAAATTGAAAGAAAAAATCATCACAACGAAATTACTTTAAAATCTATCCTTTGTGTTCTTTGAAAAACAACGATTAAGTCTAGCTTTCAAAATTACAATTTAGGACGTTCTTTATTCAAACATTTCCCCAAACTATGATTTTTAACTGCTGCTTTCGTATCCATCAGAAAAAAGGACACCCTGTCACAAATTGATATTTCTGGATTAATCAAGCTTAATATCACGATATCAAGCAGCATGCTTTCACAAAAATAAAATATTTGTGAAGAGCGAAAACTTTTACTTAAGTAAAGTGAAGTAAAGTGAAGTAAAGTGAAGTAAAGTAAAGTTAAAGTGAAGAAAAGTGAAGTAAGTTAAGTTAAGTTAAGTTAAGTTAAGTTAAGTTAAGTTAAGTTAAGTTAAGTTAAGTTAAGTTAAGTTAAGTTAAGTTAAGTTAAGTTAAGTTAAGATATGACGGTGGTACCCATCACCTTGACTATAATTTGGCCCGTTTAATTATGCCCCATTTATGCCCATTATGTTTTCTGGTCTGTGCGTCCGTTCGTCGGTCTGTTAGTTTGTCTGTCTGTCTGTCTGTCCGTCCGTCCGTCCGTCCGTTCGTTCGTCGTAATGTTCGTTCGTCCGCCCGTTCGTCGTACTGTTCGTTCGTCCGTCCGTTCGTCGTACTGTTCGTTCGTCCGTCCGTCTGTACCGCTTCAGGTTAAAGTTTTTGGTCGAGGTAGTTTTTGATGAAGTTGAAGTCCAATAAACATGAAACTTAGTAAACATGTTCCCTATGATATGATCTTTGTAATTTAAATGCCAAGTTAGAGATTTAATTCCATTTTCGCGGTCCACTGAACATAAAAAAATGAAAGTGCGGATGGGGCATCCGTGTACTTGGAACACATTCTTGTTTCCCAAATATTTTGACAAAAAATTTGCTTTGACCTTTTGAAATTTTTTTAAAAAATCGATAAACTGAACGATCACTTTCTCGGAAAAAAAATGGTTTGAAACGGCAGTTTGACAAACACTAATTTTGATCATTGTGATCATTGAGAAGCTTAATTTTTCAATAAACAATACAACGTCATTAAAACGTTTAGCGATTTGACAGAGTTATCTCCCTGTAGTGTTAGGTACGGTGACATGAACCACCTTAAGTTAAGTTTGATAAAGTATATTGGCTTTACTGACTTTATCTCTATTAAAGTCTATACGGAATTTCTTTCATTGAAATCAGGTAGTTAATTAACTGTCGTTGAACGGTCCAAATAAAACGACAGTCCACTGGCTACTAGAGCTTGGGTGATATCATAATTAATCAATTAATATATTAATTAACACATTAGTGTTAAGTGGAGAAAAGAAAACACACTAAGTGTCATTTGAGCATCACGACTTTACGATTTTTAAGTGTCATCTTGACATCAATATGAGCATCGTTTGACACAAGATGTATGTAAATAAAAAGAAGGTGTAAAACGATTGATCCATCATTCTGTATTCAGAAATCATCCAATAAACAATGATCGATAAGCTGAGTCTAAAAAATCTAAAGAAAATGAATTCTCCACATCTTTGCATCAAACTGAAAGAGGCTGAGAGTAGAACTCAGAGAGCCTGTCAGCAAATGTTGTTACTCCATGATAAACTGCAAGACCTAAAGATCAGATATGAAAATGCCGTCAATGCCAACTTTAGGTGCTTACGATATCCAATACGCATGAAAATTGTTACAGTAGAAGGCGTTATAAACATGTACTACGAATACACAGTAGAGCAACAGAAGCAAGTTGAAGCTCTGAGATACAAGCTATTTGGTGAAGAAGCAGAGTACGAACCTTTCGAAGACGATTACGCAGAACACATGGAACACTGAAGAGTTCCCATTACCAGTCGTCAGACTGTGAAAAGGGCTCTTTTAAGAGCCACAAATATATTTCAAAAAGAGTCTGAATTGTTGGTATTTAAAGAAGTTTTCTTTTGTTCTTTTTATTAAGATGAAAATTAAACGGAGATTTTAAAACATATTAATTTTTCTGCAGTTCACGTTACGCAATGCATTTTTTTTTTAATTTTAAACGCGTGAAAAATAAAAGCAGGATTTGAATATATTTCTTATTGAAGGTCGCGTTTAGCATTTTTTTTTCTCACTTATAAATTGAAAGAAAAAATCATCACAACGAAATTACTTTAAAATCTATCCTTTGTGTTCTTTGAAAAACAACGATTAAGTCTAGCTTTCAAAATTACAATTTAGGACGTTCTTTATTCAAACATTTCCCCAAACTATGATTTTTAACTGCTGCTTTCGTATCCATCACAAAAAAGGACACCCTGTCACAAATTGATATTTCTGGATTAATCAAGCTTAATATCACGATATCAAGCAGCATGCTTTCACAAAAATAAAATATTTGTGAAGAGCGAAAACTTTTACTTAAGTAAAGTGAAGTAAAGTGAAGTAAAGTGAAGTAAAGTGAAGTAAAGTGAAGTAAAGTGAAGTAAAGTGAAGTAAAGTAAAGTTAAAGTGAAGAAAAGTGAAGTAAGTTAAGTTAAGTTAAGTTAAGTTAAGTTAAGTTAAGTTAAGTTAAGTTAAGTTAAGTTAAGTTAAGTTAAGTTAAGTTAAGTTAAGTTAAGTTAAGATATAACGGTGGTACCCAACACCTTGACTATAATTTGGCCCGTTTAATTATGCCCCATTTATGCCCATTATGTTTTCTGGTCTGTGCGTCCTTTCGTCGGTCTGTTAGTTTGTCTGTCTGTCTGTCCGTCCGTCCGTCCGTCCGTCCGTCCGTTCGTTCGTCGTAATGTTCGTTCGTCCGCCCGTTCGTCGTACTGTTCGTTCGTCCGTCCGTTCGTCGTACTGTTCGTTCGTCCGTCCGTCTGTACCGCTTCAGGTTAAAGTTTTTGGTCGATGTAGTTTTTGATGAAGTTGAAGTCCAATAAACATGAAACTTAGTAAACATGTTCCCTATGATATGATCTTTGTAATTTAAATGCCAAGTTAGAGATTTTATTCCATTTTCGCGGTCCACTGAACATAAAAAAATGAAAGTGCGGATGGGGCATCCGTGTACTTGGAACACATTCTTGTTTCCCAAATATTTTGACAAAAAATTTGCTTTGACCTTTTGAAATTTTTTTAAAAAATCGATAAACTGAACGATCACTTTCTCGGAAAAAAAAATGGTTTGAAACGGCAGTTTGACAAACACTAATTTTGATCATTGAGAAGCTTAATTTTTCAATAAACAATACAACGTCATTAAAACGTTTAGCGATTTGACAGAGTTATCTCCCTGTAGTGTTAGGTACGGTGACATGAACCACCTTAAGTTAAGTTTGATAAAGTATATTGGCTTTACTGACTTTATCTCTATTAAAGTCTATACGGAATTTCTTTCATTGAAATCAGGTAGTTAATTAACTGTCGTTGAACGGTCCAAATAAAACGACAGTCCACTAGCTACTAGAGCTTGGGTGATATCATAATTAATCAATTAATATATTAATTAACACATTAGTGTTAAGTGGAGAAAAGAAAACACACTATGTGTCATTTGAGCATCACGACTTTACGATTTTTAAGTGTCATCTTGACATCAATATGAGCATCGTTTGACACAAGATGTATGTAAATAAAAAGAAGGTGTAAAACGATTGATCCATCATTCTGTATTCAGAAATCATTCAATAAACAATCGATAAGCTGAGTCTAAAAAATCTAAAGAAAATGAATTCTCCACATCTTTGCATCAAACTGAAAGAGGCTGAGAGTAGAACTCAGAGAGCCTGTCAGCAAATGTTGTTACTCCATGATAAACTGCAAGACCTAAAGATCAGATATGAAAATGCCGTCAATGCCAACTTTAGGTGCTTACGATATCCACTACGCATGAAAATTGTTACAGTAGAAGGCGTTATAAACATGTACTACGAATACACAGTAGAGAAACAGAAGCAAGTTGAAGCTCTGAGATACAAGCTATTTGGTGAAGAAGCAGAGTACGAACCTTTCGAAGACGATTACGCAGAACACATGGAACACTGAAGAGTTCCCATTACCAGTCGTCAGACTGTGAAAAGGGCTCTTTTAAGAGCCACAAATATATTTCAAAAAGAGTCTGAATTGTTGGTATTTAAAGAAGTTTTCTTTTGTTCTTTTTATTAAGATGAAAATTAAACGGAGATTTTAAAACATATTAATTTTTCTGCAGTTCACGTTACGCAATGCATTTTTTTAAAATTTTAAACGCGTGAAAAATAAAAGCAGGATTTGAATATATTTCTTATTGAAGGTCGCGTTTAGCATTTTTTTTTCTCACTTATAAATTGAAAGAAAAAATCATCACAACGAAATTACTTTAAAATCTATCCTTTGTGTTCTTTGAAAAACAACGATTAAGTCTAGCTTTCAAAATTACAATTTAGGACGTTCTTTATTCAAACATTTCCCCAAACTATGATTTTTAACTGCTGCTTTCGTATCCATCACAAAAAAGGACACCCTGTCACAAATTGATATTTCTGGATTAATCAAGCTTAATATCACGATATCAAGCAGCATGCTTTCACAAAAATAAAATATTTGTGAAGAGCGAAAACTTTTACTTAAGTAAAGTGAAGTAAAGTGAAGTAAAGTGAAGTAAAGTGAAGTAAAGTGAAGTAAAGTGAAGTGAAGTAAAGTGAAGTAAAGTAAAGTTAAAGTGAAGAAAAGTGAAGTAAGTTAAGTTAAGTTAAGTTAAGTTAAGTTAAGTTAAGTTAAGTTAAGTTAAGTTAAGTTAAGATATAACGGTGGTACCCAACACCTTGACTATAATTTGGCCCGTTTAATTATGCCCCATTTATGCCCATTATGTTTTCTGGTCTGTGCGTCCGTTCGTCGGTCTGTTAGTTTGTCTGTCTGTCTGTCTGTCTGTCCGTCCGTCCGTCCGTCCGTCCGTTCGTTCGTCGTAATGTTCGTTCGTCCGCCCGTTCGTCGTACTGTTCGTTCGTCCGTCCGTTCGTCGTACTGTTCGTTCGTCCGTCCGTCTGTACCGCTTCAGGTTAAAGTTTTTGGTCGAGGTAGTTTTTGATGAAGTTGAAGTCCAATAAACATGAAACTTAGTAAACATGTTCCCTATGATATGATCTTTGTAATTTAAATGCCAAGTTAGAGATTTTATTCCATTTTCGCGGTCCACTGAACATAAAAAAAATGAAAGTGCGGATGGGGCATCCGTGTACTTGGAACACATTCTTGTTTCCCAAATATTTTGACAAAAAATTTGCTTTGACCTTTTGAAATTTTTTTAAAAAATCGATAAACTGAACGATCACTTTCTCGGAAAAAAAATGGTTTGAAACGGCAGTTTGACAAACACTAATTTGATCATTGAGAAGCTTAATTTTTCAATAAACAATACAACGTCATTAAAACGTTTAGCGATTTGACAGTGTTATCTCCCTGTAGTGTTAGGTACGGTGACATGAACCACCTTAAGTTAAGTTTAATAAAGTATATTGGCTTTACTGACTTTATCTCTATTAAAGTCTATACGGAATTTCTTTCATTGAAATCAGGTAGTTAATTAACTGTCGTTGAACGGTCCAAATAAAACGACAGTCCACTAGCTACTAGAGCTTGGGTGATATCATAATTAATCAATTAATATATTAATTAACACATTAGTGTTAAGTGGAGAAAAGAAAACACACTAAGTGTCATTTGAGCATCACGACTTTACGATTTTTAAGTGTCATCTTGACATCAATATGAGCATCGTTTGACACAAGATGTATGTAAATAAAAAGAAGGTGTAAAACGATTGATCCATCATTCTGTATTCAGAAATCATTCAATAAACGATCGATAAGCTGAGTCTAAAAAATCTAAAGAAAATGAATTCTCCACATCTTTGCATCAAACTGAAAGAGGCTGAGAGTAGAACTCAGAGAGCCTGTCAGCAAATGTTGTTACTCCATGATAAACTGCAACACCTAAAGATCAGATATGAAAATGCCGTCAATGCCAACTTTAGGTGCTTACGATATCCACTACGCATGAAAATTGTTACAGTAGAAGGCGTTATAAACATGTACTACGAATACACAGTAGAGAAACAGAAGCAAGTTGAAGCTCTGAGATACAAGCTATTTGGTGAAGAAGCAGAGTACGAACCTTTCGAAGACGATTACGCAGAACACATGGAACACTGAAGAGTTCCCATTACCAGTCGTCAGACTGTGAAAAGGGCTCTTTTAAGAGCCACAAATATATTTCAAAAAGAGTCTGAATTGTTGGTATTTAAAGAAGTTTTCTTTTGTTCTTTTTATTAAGATGAAAATTAAACGGAGATTTTAAAACATATTAATTTTTCTGCAGTTCACGTTACGCAATGCATTTTTTTAAAATTTTCAACGCGTGAAAAATAAAAGCAGGATTTGAATATATTTCTTATTGAAGGTCGCGTTTAGCATTTTTTTTTCTCACTTATAAATTGAAAGAAAAAATCATCACAACGAAATTACTTTAAAATCTATCCTTTGTGTTCTTTGAAAAACAACGATTAAGTCTAGCTTTCAAAATTACAATTTAGGACGTTCTTTATTCAAACATTTCCCCAAACTATGATTTTTAACTGCTGCTTTCGTATCCATCACAAAAAAGGACACCCTGTCACAAATTGATATTTCTGGATTAATCAAGCTTAATATCACGATATCAAGCAGCATGCTTTCACAAAAATAAAATATTTGTGAAGAGCGAAAACTTTTACTTAAGTAAAGTGAAGTAAAGTGAAGTAAAGTGAAGTAAAGTGAAGTAAAGTGAAGTAAAGTGAAGTAAAGTGAAGTAAAGTGAAGTAAAGTGAAGTAAAGTGAAGTAAAGTAAAGTAAAGTTAAAGTGAAGAAAAGTGAAGTAAGTTAAGTTAAGTTAAGTTAAGTTAAGTTAAGTTAAGTTAAGTTAAGTTAAGTTAAGTTAAGTTAAGTTAAGTTAAGTTAAGTTAAGTTAAGTTAAGTTAAGATATAACGGTGGTACCCAACACCTTGACTATAATTTGGCCCGTTTAATTATGCCCCATTTATGCCCATTATGTTTTCTGGTCTGTGCGTCCGTTCGTCGGTCTGTTAGTTTGTCTGTCTGTCTGTCTGTCCGTCCGTCCGTCCGTCCGTCCGTTCGTTCGTCGTAATGTTCGTTCGTCCGCCCGTTCGTCGTACTGTTCGTTCGTCCGTCCGTTCGTCGTACTGTTCGTTCGTCCGTCCGTCTGTACCGCTTCAGGTTAAAGTTTTTGGTCGAGGTAGTTTTTGATGAAGTTGAAGTCCAATAAACATGAAACTTAGTAAACATGTTCCCTATGATATGATCTTTGTAATTTAAATGCCAAGTTAGAGATTTTATTCCATTTTCGCGGTCCACTGAACATAAAAAAATGAAAGTGCGGATGGGGCATCCGTGTACTTGGAACACATTCTTGTTTCCCAAATATTTTGACAAAAAAATTGCTTTGACCTTTTGAAATTTTTTTAAAAAATCGATAAACTGAACGATCACTTTCTCGGAAAAAAAAATGGTTTGAAACGGCAGTTTGACCAACACTAATTTTGATCATTGTGATCATTGAGAAGCTTAATTTTTCAATAAACAATACAACGTCATTAAAACGTTTAGCGATTTGACAGAGTTATCTCCCTGTAGTGTTAGGTACGGTGACATGAACCACCTTAAGTTAAGTTTGATAAAGTATATTGGCTTTACTGACTTTAGCTCTATTAAAGTCTATACGGAATTTCTTTCATTGAAATCAGGTAGTTAATTAACTGTCGTTGAACGGTCCAAATAAAACGACAGTCCACTAGCTACTAGAGCTTGGGTGATATCATAATTAATCAATTAATCAATTAATATATTAATTAACACATTAGTGTTAAGTGGAGAAAAGAAAACACACTAAGTGTCATTTGAGCATCACGACTTTACGATTTTTAAGTGTCATCTTGACATCAATATGAGCATCGTTTGACACAAGATGTATGTAAATAAAAAGAAGGTGTAAAACGATTGATCCATCATTCTGTATTCAGAAATCATTCAATAAACAATCGATAAGCTGAGTCTAAAAAATCTAAAGAAAATGAATTCTCCACATCTTTGCATCAAACTGAAAGAGGCTGAGAGTAGAACTCAGAGAGCCTGTCAGCAAATGTTGTTACTCCATGATAAACTGCAAGACCTAAAGATCAGATATGAAAATGCCGTCAATGCCAACTTTAGGTGCTTACGATATCCACTACGCATGAAAATTGTTACAGTAGAAGGCGTTATAAACATGTACTACGAATACACAGTAGAGAAACAGAAGCAAGTTGAAGCTCTGAGATACAAGCTATTTGGTGAAGAAGCAGAGTACGAACCTTTCGAAGACGATTACGCAGAACACATGGAACACTGAAGAGTTCCCATTACCAGTCGTCAGACTGTGAAAAGGGCTCTTTTAAGAGCCACAAATATATTTCAAAAAGAGTCTGAATTGTTGGTATTTAAAGAAGTTTTCTTTTGTTCTTTTTATTAAGATGAAAATTAAACGGAGATTTTAAAACATATTAATTTTTCTGCAGTTCACGATACGCAATGCATTTTTTTTAAATTTTAAACGCGTGAAAAATAAAAGCAGGATTTGAATATATTTCTTATTGAAGGTCGCGTTTAGCATTTTTTTTTCTCACTTATAAATTGAAAGAAAAAATCATCACAACGAAATTACTTTAAAATCTATCCTTTGTGTTCTTTGAAAAACAACGATTAAGTCTAGCTTTCAAAATTACAATTTAGGACGTTCTTTATTCAAACATTTCCCCAAACTATGATTTTTAACTGCTGCTTTCGTATCCATCACAAAAAAGGACACCCTGTCACAAATTGATATTTCTGGATTAATCAAGCTTAATATCACGATATCAAGCAGCATGCTTTCACAAAAATAAAATATTTGTGAAGAGCGAAATTTTTTACTTAAGTAAAGTGAAGTAAAGTGAAGTAAAGTGAAGTAAAGTGAAGTAAAGTGAAGTAAAGTGAAGTAAAGTAAAGTTAAAGTGAAGAAAAGTGAAGTAAGTTAAGTTAAGTTAAGTTAAGTTAAGTTAAGTTAAGTTAAGTTAAGATATAACGGTGGTACCCAACACCTTGACTATAATTTGGCCCGTTTAATTATGCCCCATTTATGCCCATTATGTTTTCTGGTCTGTGCGTCCGTTCGTCGGTCTGTTAGTTTGTCTGTCTGTCTGTCTGTCTGTCCGTCCGTCCGTCCGTCCGTCCGTTCGTTCGTCGTAATGTTCGTTCGTCCGCCCGTTCGTCGTACTGTTCGTTCGTCCGTCCGTTCGTCGTACTGTTCGTTCGTCCGTCCGTCTGTACCGCTTCAGGTTAAAGTTTTTGGTCGAGGTAGTTTTTGATGAAGTTGAAGTCCAATAAACATGAAACTTAGTAAACATGTTCCCTATGATATGATCTTTGTAATTTAAATGCCAAGTTAGAGATTTTATTCCATTTTCGCGGTCCACTGAACATAAAAAAAATGAAAGTGTGGATGGGGCATCCGTGTACTTGGAACACATTCTTGTTTCCCAAATATTTTGACAAAAAATTTGCTTTGACCTTTTGAAATTTTTTTAAAAAATCGATAAACTGAACGATCACTTTCTCGGAAAAAAAATGGTTTGAAACGGCAGTTTGACAAACACTAATTTGATCATTGAGAAGCTTAATTTTTCAATAAACAATACAACGTCATTAAAACGTTTAGCGATTTGACAGTGTTATCTCCCTGTAGTGTTAGGTACGGTGACATGAACCACCTTAAGTTAAGTTTAATAAAGTATATTGGCTTTACTGACTTTATCTCTATTAAAGTCTATACGGAATTTCTTTCATTGAAATCAGGTAGTTAATTAACTGTCGTTGAACGGTCCAAATAAAACGACAGTCCACTAGCTACTAGAGCTTGGGTGATATCATAATTAATCAATTAATATATTAATTAACACATTAGTGTTAAGTGGAGAAAAGAAAACACACTAAGTGTCATTTGAGCATCACGACTTTACGATTTTTAAGTGTCATCTTGACATCAATATGAGCATCGTTTGACACAAGATGTATGTAAATAAAAAGAAGGTGTAAAACGATTGATCCATCATTCTGTATTCAGAAATCATTCAATAAACGATCGATAAGCTGAGTCTAAAAAATCTAAAGAAAATGAATTCTCCACATCTTTGCATCAAACTGAAAGAGGCTGAGAGTAGAACTCAGAGAGCCTGTCAGCAAATGTTGTTACTCCATGATAAACTGCAACACCTAAAGATCAGATATGAAAATGCCGTCAATGCCAACTTTAGGTGCTTACGATATCCACTACGCATGAAAATTGTTACAGTAGAAGGCGTTATAAACATGTACTACGAATACACAGTAGAGAAACAGAAGCAAGTTGAAGCTCTGAGATACAAGCTATTTGGTGAAGAAGCAGAGTACGAACCTTTCGAAGACGATTACGCAGAACACATGGAACACTGAAGAGTTCCCATTACCAGTCGTCAGACTGTGAAAAGGGCTCTTTTAAGAGCCACAAATATATTTCAAAAAGAGTCTGAATTGTTGGTATTTAAAGAAGTTTTCTTTTGTTCTTTTTATTAAGATGAAAATTAAACGGAGATTTTAAAACATATTAATTTTTCTGCAGTTCACGTTACGCAATGCATTTTTTTAAAATTTTCAACGCGTGAAAAATAAAAGCAGGATTTGAATATATTTCTTATTGAAGGTCGCGTTTAGCATTTTTTTTTCTCACTTATAAATTGAAAGAAAAAATCATCACAACGAAATTACTTTAAAATCTATCCTTTGTGTTCTTTGAAAAACAACGATTAAGTCTAGCTTTCAAAATTACAATTTAGGACGTTCTTTATTCAAACATTTCCCCAAACTATGATTTTTAACTGCTGCTTTCGTATCCATCACAAAAAAGGACACCCTGTCACAAATTGATATTTCTGGATTAATCAAGCTTAATATCACGATATCAAGCAGCATGCTTTCACAAAAATAAAATATTTGTGAAGAGCGAAAACTTTTACTTAAGTAAAGTGAAGTAAAGTGAAGTAAAGTGAAGTAAAGTGAAGTAAAGTGAAGTAAAGTGAAGTAAAGTGAAGTAAAGTGAAGTAAAGTGAAGTAAAGTGAAGTAAAGTGAAGTAAAGTAAAGTAAAGTTAAAGTGAAGAAAAGTGAAGTAAGTTAAGTTAAGTTAAGTTAAGTTAAGTTAAGTTAAGTTAAGTTAAGTTAAGTTAAGTTAAGTTAAGTTAAGTTAAGTTAAGATATAACGGTGGTACCCAACACCTTGACTATAATTTGGCCCGTTTAATTATGCCCCATTTATGCCCATTATGTTTTCTGGTCTGTGCGTCCGTTCGTCGGTCTGTTAGTTTGTCTGTCTGTCTGTCTGTCCGTCCGTCCGTCCGTCCGTCCGTTCGTTCGTCGTAATGTTCGTTCGTCCGCCCGTTCGTCGTACTGTTCGTTCGTCCGTCCGTTCGTCGTACTGTTCGTTCGTCCGTCCGTCTGTACCGCTTCAGGTTAAAGTTTTTGGTCGAGGTAGTTTTTGATGAAGTTGAAGTCCAATAAACATGAAACTTAGTAAACATGTTCCCTATGATATGATCTTTGTAATTTAAATGCCAAGTTAGAGATTTTATTCCATTTTCGCGGTCCACTGAACATAAAAAAATGAAAGTGCGGATGGGGCATCCGTGTACTTGGAACACATTCTTGTTTCCCAAATATTTTGACAAAAAAATTGCTTTGACCTTTTGAAATTTTTTTAAAAAATCGATAAACTGAACGATCACTTTCTCGGAAAAAAAAATGGTTTGAAACGGCAGTTTGACAAACACTAATTTTGATCATTGTGATCATTGAGAAGCTTAATTTTTCAATAAACAATACAACGTCATTAAAACGTTTAGCGATTTGACAGAGTTATCTCCCTGTAGTGTTAGGTACGGTGACATGAACCACCTTAAGTTAAGTTTGATAAAGTATATTGGCTTTACTGACTTTATCTCTATTAAAGTCTATACGGAATTTCTTTCATTGAAATCAGGTAGTTAATTAACTGTCGTTGAACGGTCCAAATAAAACGACAGTCCACTAGCTACTAGAGCTTGGGTGATATCATAATTAATCAATTAATCAATTAATATATTAATTAACACATTAGTGTTAAGTGGAGAAAAGAAAACACACTAAGTGTCATTTGAGCATCACGACTTTACGATTTTTAAGTGTCATCTTGACATCAATATGAGCATCGTTTGACACAAGATGTATGTAAATAAAAAGAAGGTGTAAAACGATTGATCCATCATTCTGTATTCAGAAATCATTCAATAAACAATCGATAAGCTGAGTCTAAAAAATCTAAAGAAAATGAATTCTCCACATCTTTGCATCAAACTGAAAGAGGCTGAGAGTAGAACTCAGAGAGCCTGTCAGCAAATGTTGTTACTCCATGATAAACTGCAAGACCTAAAGATCAGATATGAAAATGCCGTCAATGCCAACTTTAGGTGCTTACGATATCCACTACGCATGAAAATTGTTACAGTAGAAGGCGTTATAAACATGTACTACGAATACACAGTAGAGAAACAGAAGCAAGTTGAAGCTCTGAGATACAAGCTATTTGGTGAAGAAGCAGAGTACGAACCTTTCGAAGACGATTACGCAGAACACATGGAACACTGAAGAGTTCCCATTACCAGTCGTCAGACTGTGAAAAGGGCTCTTTTAAGAGCCACAAATATATTTCAAAAAGAGTCTGAATTGTTGGTATTTAAAGAAGTTTTCTTTTGTTCTTTTTATTAAGATGAAAATTAAACGGAGATTTTAAAACATATTAATTTTTCTGCAGTTCACGATACGCAATGCATTTTTTTTAAATTTTAAACGCGTGAAAAATAAAAGCAGGATTTGAATATATTTCTTATTGAAGGTCGCGTTTAGCATTTTTTTTTCTCACTTATAAATTGAAAGAAAAAATCATCACAACGAAATTACTTTAAAATCTATCCTTTGTGTTCTTTGAAAAACAACGATTAAGTCTAGCTTTCAAAATTACAATTTAGGACGTTCTTTATTCAAACATTTCCCCAAACTATGATTTTTAACTGCTGCTTTCGTATCCATCACAAAAAAGGACACCCTGTCACAAATTGATATTTCTGGATTAATCAAGCTTAATATCACGATATCAAGCAGCATGCTTTCACAAAAATAAAATATTTGTGAAGAGCGAAATTTTTTACTTAAGTAAAGTGAAGTAAAGTGAAGTAAAGTGAAGTAAAGTGAAGTAAAGTGAAGTAAAGTGAAGTAAAGTAAAGTTAAAGTGAAGAAAAGTGAAGTAAGTTAAGTTAAGTTAAGTTAAGTTAAGTTAAGTTAAGTTAAGTTAAGATATAACGGTGGTACCCAACACCTTGACTATAATTTGGCCCGTTTAATTATGCCCCATTTATGCCCATTATGTTTTCTGGTCTGTGCGTCCGTTCGTCGGTCTGTTAGTTTGTCTGTCTGTCTGTCTGTCTGTCCGTCCGTCCGTCCGTCCGTCCGTTCGTTCGTCGTAATGTTCGTTCGTCCGCCCGTTCGTCGTACTGTTCGTTCGTCCGTCCGTTCGTCGTACTGTTCGTTCGTCCGTCCGTCTGTACCGCTTCAGGTTAAAGTTTTTGGTCGAGGTAGTTTTTGATGAAGTTGAAGTCCAATAAACATGAAACTTAGTAAACATGTTCCCTATGATATGATCTTTGTAATTTAAATGCCAAGTTAGAGATTTTATTCCATTTTCGCGGTCCACTGAACATAAAAAAATGAAAGTGCGGATGGGGCATCCGTGTACTTGGAACACATTCTTGTTTCCCAAATATTTTGACAAAAAATTTGCTTTGACCTTTTGAAATTTTTTTAAAAAATCGATAAACTGAACGATCACTTTCTCGGAAAAAAAAATGGTTTGAAACGGCAGTTTGACAAACACTAATTTTGATCATTGTGATCATTGAGAAGCTTAATTTTTCAATAAACAATACAACGTCATTAAAACGTTTAGCGATTTGACAGAGTTATCTCCCTGTAGTGTTAGGTACGGTGACATGAACCACCTTAAGTTAAGTTTGATAAAGTATATTGGCTTTACTGACTTAATCTCTATTAAAGTCTATACGGAATTTCTTTCATTGAAATCAGGTAGTTAATTAACTGTCGTTGAACAGTCCAAATAAAACGACAGTCCACTAGCTACTAGAGCTTGGGTGATATCATAATTAATCAATTAATATATTAATTAACACATTAGTGTTAAGTGGAGAAAAGAAAACACACTAAGTGTCATTTGAGCATCACGACTTTACGATTTTTAAGTGTCATCTTGACATCAATATGAGCATCGTTTGACACAAGATGTATGTAAATAAAAAGAAGGTGTAAAACGATTGATCCATCATTCTGTATTCAGAAATCATTCAATAAACAATCGATAAGCTGAGTCTAAAAAATCTAAAGAAAATGAATTCTCCACATCTTTGCATCAAACTGAAAGAGGCTGAGAGTAGAACTCAGAGAGCCTGTCAGCAAATGTTGTTACTCCATGATAAACTGCAAGACCTAAAGATCAGATATGAAAATGCCGTCAATGCCAACTTTAGGTGCTTACGATATCCACTACGCATGAAAATTGTTACAGTAGAAGGCGTTATAAACATGTACTACGAATACACAGTAGAGAAACAGAAGCAAGTTGAAGCTCTGAGATACAAGCTATTTGGTGAAGAAGCAGAGTACGAACCTTTCGAAGACGATTACGCAGAACACATGGAACACTGAAGAGTTCCCATTACCAGTCGTCAGACTGTGAAAAGGGCTCTTTTAAGAGCCACAAATATATTTCAAAAAGAGTCTGAATTGTTGGTATTTAAAGAAGTTTTCTTTTGTTCTTTTTATTAAGATGAAAATTAAACGGAGATTTTAAAACATATTAATTTTTCTGCAGTTCACGTTACGCAATGCATTTTTTTTAAATTTTAAACGCGTGAAAAATAAAAGCAGGATTTGAATATATTTCTTATTGAAGGTCGCGTTTAGCATTTTTTTTTCTCACTTATAAATTGAAAGAAAAAATCATCACAACGAAATTACTTTAAAATCTATCCTTTGTGTTCTTTGAAAAACAACGATTAAGTCTAGCTTTCAAAATTACAATTTAGGACGTTCTTTATTCAAACATTTCCCCAAACTATGATTTTTAACTGCTGCTTTCGTATCCATCACAAAAAAGGACACCCTGTCACAAATTGATATTTCTGGATTAATCAAGCTTAATATCACGATATCAAGCAGCATGCTTTCACAAAAATAAAATATTTGTGAAGAGCGAAAACTTTTACTTAAGTAAAGTGAAGTAAAGTGAAGTAAAGTGAAGTAAAGTGAAGTAAAGTGAAGTAAAGTGAAGTAAAGTGAAGTAAAGTGAAGTAAAGTGAAGTAAAGTAAAGTTAAAGTGAAGAAAAGTGAAGTAAGTTAAGTTAAGTTAAGTTAAGTTAAGTTAAGTTAAGTTAAGATATAACGGTGGTACCCAACACCTTGACTATAATTTGGCCCGTTTAATTATGCCCCATTTATGCCCATTATGTTTTCTGGTCTGTGCGTCCGTTCGTCGGTCTGTTAGTTTGTCTGTCTGTCTGTCTGTCTGTCTGTCCGTCCGTCCGTCCGTCCGTCCGTTCGTTCGTCGTAATGTTCGTTCGTCCGCCCGTTCGTCGTACTGTTCGTTCGTCCGTCCGTTCGTCGTACTGTTCGTTCGTCCGTCCGTCTGTACCGCTTCAGGTTAAAGTTTTTGGTCGAGGTAGTTTTTGATGAAGTTGAAGTCCAATAAACATGAAACTTAGTAAACATGTTCCCTATGATATGATCTTTGTAATTTAAATGCCAAGTTAGAGATTTTATTCCATTTTCGCGGTCCACTGAACATAAAAAAATGAAAGTGCGGATGGGGCATCCGTGTACTTGGAACACATTCTTGTTTCCCAAATATTTTGACAAAAAATTTGCTTTGACCTTTTGAAATTTTTTTAAAAAATCGATAAACTGAACGATCACTTTCTCGGAAAAAAAAATGGTTTGAAACGGCAGTTTGACAAACACTAATTTTGATCATTGTGATCATTGAGAAGCTTAATTTTTCAATAAACAATACAACGTCATTAAAACGTTTAGCGATTTGACAGAGTTATCTCCCTGTAGTGTTAGGTACGGTGACATGAACCACCTTAAGTTAAGTTTGATAAAGTATATTGGCTTTACTGACTTAATCTCTATTAAAGTCTATACGGAATTTCTTTCATTGAAATCAGGTAGTTAATTAACTGTCGTTGAACGGTCCAAATAAAACGACAGTCCACTAGCTACTAGAGCTTGGGTGATATCATAATTAATCAATTAATATATTAATTAACACATTAGTGTTAAGTGGAGAAAAGAAAACACACTAAGTGTCATTTGAGCATCACGACTTTACGATTTTTAAGTGTCATCTTGACATCAATATGAGCATCGTTTGACACAAGATGTATGTAAATAAAAAGAAGGTGTAAAACGATTGATCCATCATTCTGTATTCAGAAATCATTCAATAAACAATCGATAAGCTGAGTCTAAAAAATCTAAAGAAAATGAATTCTCCACATCTTTGCATCAAACTGAAAGAGGCTGAGAGTAGAACTCAGAGAGCCTGTCAGCAAATGTTGTTACTCCATGATAAACTGCAAGACCTAAAGATCAGATATGAAAATGCCGTCAATGCCAACTTTAGGTGCTTACGATATCCACTACGCATGAAAATTGTTACAGTAGAAGGCGTTATAAACATGTACTACGAATACACAGTAGAGAAACAGAAGCAAGTTGAAGCTCTGAGATACAAGCTATTTGGTGAAGAAGCAGAGTACGAACCTTTCGAAGACGATTACGCAGAACACATGGAACACTGAAGAGTTCCCATTACCAGTCGTCAGACTGTGAAAAGGGCTCTTTTAAGAGCCACAAATATATTTCAAAAAGAGTCTGAATTGTTGGTATTTAAAGAAGTTTTCTTTTGTTCTTTTTATTAAGATGAAAATTAAACGGAGATTTTAAAACATATTAATTTTTCTGCAGTTCACGTTACGCAATGCATTTTTTTTAAATTTTAAACGCGTGAAAAATAAAAGCAGGATTTGAATATATTTCTTATTGAAGGTCGCGTTTAGCATTTTTTTTTCTCACTTATAAATTGAAAGAAAAAATCATCACAACGAAATTACTTTAAAATCTATCCTTTGTGTTCTTTGAAAAACAACGATTAAGTCTAGCTTTCAAAATTACAATTTAGGACGTTCTTTATTCAAACATTTCCCCAAACTATGATTTTTAACTGCTGCTTTCGTATCCATCACAAAAAAGGACACCCTGTCACAAATTGATATTTCTGGATTAATCAAGCTTAATATCACGATATCAAGCAGCATGCTTTCACAAAAATAAAATATTTGTGAAGAGCGAAAACTTTTACTTAAGTAAAGTGAAGTAAAGTGAAGTAAAGTGAAGTAAAGTGAAGTAAAGTGAAGTAAAGTGAAGTAAAGTGAAGTAAAGTGAAGTAAAGTGAAGTAAAGTGAAGTAAAGTAAAGTTAAAGTGAAGAAAAGTGAAGTAAGTTAAGTTAAGTTAAGTTAAGTTAAGTTAAGTTAAGTTAAGTTAAGTTAAGTTAAGTTAAGATATAACGGTGGTACCCAACACCTTGACTATAATTTGGCCCGTTTAATTATGCCCCATTTATGCCCATTATGTTTTCTGGTCTGTGCGTCCGTTCGTCGGTCTGTTAGTTTGTCTGTCTGTCTGTCTGTCTGTCTGTCCGTCCGTCCGTCCGTCCGTCCGTTCGTTCGTCGTAATGTTCGTTCGTCCGCCCGTTCGTCGTACTGTTCGTTCGTCCGTCCGTTCGTCGTACTGTTCGTTCGTCCGTCCGTCTGTACCGCTTCAGGTTAAAGTTTTTGGTCGAGGTAGTTTTTGATGAAGTTGAAGTCCAATAAACATGAAACTTAGTAAACATGTTCCCTATGATATGATCTTTGTAATTTAAATGCCAAGTTAGAGATTTTATTCCATTTTCGCGGTCCACTGAACATAAAAAAATGAAAGTGCGGATGGGGCATCCGTGTACTTGGAACACATTCTTGTTTCCCAAATATTTTGACAAAAAATTTGCTTTGACCTTTTGAAATTTTTTTAAAAAATCGATAAACTGAACGATCACTTTCTCGGAAAAAAAAATGGTTTGAAACGGCAGTTTGACAAACACTAATTTTGATCATTGTGATCATTGAGAAGCTTAATTTTTCAATAAACAATACAACGTCATTAAAACGTTTAGCGATTTGACAGAGTTATCTCCCTGTAGTGTTAGGTACGGTGACATGAACCACCTTAAGTTAAGTTTGATAAAGTATATTGGCTTTACTGACTTAATCTCTATTAAAGTCTATACGGAATTTCTTTCATTGAAATCAGGTAGTTAATTAACTGTCGTTGAACGGTCCAAATAAAACGACAGTCCACTAGCTACTAGAGCTTGGGTGATATCATAATTAATCAATTAATATATTAATTAACACATTAGTGTTAAGTGGAGAAAAGAAAACACACTAAGTGTCATTTGAGCATCACGACTTTACGATTTTTAAGTGTCATCTTGACATCAATATGAGCATCGTTTGACACAAGATGTATGTAAATAAAAAGAAGGTGTAAAACGATTGATCCATCATTCTGTATTCAGAAATCATTCAATAAACAATCGATAAGCTGAGTCTAAAAAATCTAAAGAAAATGAATTCTCCACATCTTTGCATCAAACTGAAAGAGGCTGAGAGTAGAACTCAGAGAGCCTGTCAGCAAATGTTGTTACTCCATGATAAACTGCAAGACCTAAAGATCAGATATGAAAATGCCGTCAATGCCAACTTTAGGTGCTTACGATATCCACTACGCATGAAAATTGTTACAGTAGAAGGCGTTATAAACATGTACTACGAATACACAGTAGAGAAACAGAAGCAAGTTGAAGCTCTGAGATACAAGCTATTTGGTGAAGAAGCAGAGTACGAACCTTTCGAAGACGATTACGCAGAACACATGGAACACTGAAGAGTTCCCATTACCAGTCGTCAGACTGTGAAAAGGGCTCTTTTAAGAGCCACAAATATATTTCAAAAAGAGTCTGAATTGTTGGTATTTAAAGAAGTTTTCTTTTGTTCTTTTTATTAAGATGAAAATTAAACGGAGATTTTAAAACATATTAATTTTTCTGCAGTTCACGTTACGCAATGCATTTTTTTTAAATTTTAAACGCGTGAAAAATAAAAGCAGGATTTGAATATATTTGGTAGCAATACACAGTTAGGAGTTTAGTTTCGCATTATGGCCCCTGTGGATTTTTCAAATAGGAAAGTTATTGTGTAATAAAATTCATTTTTAGACAGATGAGTGCTAATTTAGCCTTCAAAGGTGGTTTATAAGAGCATCAAGATTATTTTTTACATGTTTTATGGGCTGTTTTCTGTTTGACAATCCGTATTTTCATAGCTAGACCGGCCATCGGTCCAGAAATTAATGTACTGTTTACAAACACTCTTTTTCTACACGAAGTTTTTGATGCATTTTTACAAAAAAATGAGATGAAAGACATATGATTTTCATTGGATCTGCTGAATGATATATGTACACAGTTTCAGAAAAGGTATTACTTCAAGCAATTGAAATTCTACTTTTAGTCAAATTTTGGGGAAATATGTGACATCTTTCCCCCCCTTTTTGTAATATTTTATAACAAATAAATGCAGATTGTTGCCATGGATACACCAAAAAGAAATTATATTTTACCATTTTATATACTGGAAATAAAATCTATGGAAGATTCTGATTACATACATATGCCCATATATGACACAAACAGTAAGCTTGATATTGCAAGAAAGCAATGAAAAGGGAATGGTAAAATTCATAAGGGCAAATTTTAGTATTTTTTCCTAACTGTTTATTGCTACCTTATGGCATACTTACCAAGCTCAGAATTGTATAATTTAAGACTTTTCATGCCACAAATCTATTGATATTTAGATTCAAAATCAACTTCTGAGTAAATTAAGTGTTTAACAATGACAATATATGTCAATTTTATTGTTTACAGTCCTTAGCAACCAAAATGAGACATTTTGACACTAGGGTTATACTTGTACTCTATCGGCTTAACGCTTACTTCTGATGGATTGAGCTGCATGTAGTAGCCCAAGTATTGAACGCGTTGTTTTTTTTCTTGTGAATATATCATATTATTGTTTTTATCAAGATTTTATGTTACATTTTGGCATATATTAGATGTATAGTTAAATCAGAAGTAAGAAATTGATTCCCTATCACCAAGTTTTTTAATCAAGTCTTTGGTATGCAATAAAGCATAAAGATTAACATTTTTATGCTTAAAATTGCTCAATTTTGTACAATGGTGCATCATCAGAGATCTTATTATGATATTCAACATTAAAAAACTGACAAAAGTGGTACAGTTTTTAACATTTGGCTAAAAATTGAGGTAGAGGCAAGATTTTACACTTTGACTTGGCACCTTTCTTAAAATCAGTTTTTGTCGCGTTTCAGTGTCAACTGCTAACCTTCATAAAATATTCATTACTGACCCAATTTTCAAAAATAAAAGGCCATTTTACTCGTTTTAGTTAGCAGAACTCAGAAAATAAGTTAAAAGGGAGAATTTGAAAAAAAATATTTACTATTATGGCATACTTACCAAGCTCAGAATTGTATAATTTAAGACTTTTCATGCCACAAATCTATTGATATTTAGATTCAAAATCAACTTCTGAGTAAATTAAGTGTTTAACAATGACAATATATGTCAATTTTATTGTTTACAGTCCTTAGCAACCAAAATGAGACATTTTGACACTAGGGTTATACTTGTACTCTATCGGCTTAACGCTTACTTCTGATGGATTGAGCTGCATGTAGTAGCCCAAGTATTGAACGCGTTGTTTTTTTTCTTGTGAATATATCATATTATTGTTTTTATCAAGATTTTATGTTACATTTTGGCATATATTAGATGTATAGTTAAATCAGAAGTAAGAAATTGATTCCCTATCACCAAGTTTTTTAATCAAGTCTTTGGTATGCAATAAAGCATAAAGATTAACATTTTTATGCTTAAAATTGCTCAATTTTGTACAATGGTGCATCATCAGAGATCTTATTATGATATTCAACATTAAAAAACTGACAAAAGTGGTACAGTTTTTAACATTTGGCTAAAAATTGAGGTAGAGGCAAGATTTTACACTTTGACTTGGCACCTTTCTTAAAATCAGTTTTTGTCGCGTTTCAGTGTCAACTGCTAACCTTCATAAAATATTCATTACTGACCCAATTTTCAAAAATAAAAGGCCATTTTACTCGTTTTAGTTAGCAGAACTCAGAAAATAAGTTAAAAGGGAGAATTTGAAAAAAAATATTTACTATTAAGGTAGCAATACACAGTTAGGAGTTTAGTTTCGCATTATGGCCCCTGTGGATTTTTCAAATAGGAAAGTTATTGTGTAATAAAATTCATTTTTAGACAGATGAGTGCTAATTTAGCCTTCAAAGGTGGTTTATAAGAGCATCAAGATTATTTTTTACATGTTTTATGGGCTGTTTTCTGTTTGACAATCCGTATTTTCATAGCTAGACCGGCCATCGGTCCAGAAATTAATGTACTGTTTACAAACACTCTTTTTCTACACGAAGTTTTTGATGCATTTTTACAAAAAAATGAGATGAAAGACATATGATTTTCATTGGATCTGCTGAATGATATATGTACACAGTTTCAGAAAAGGTATTACTTCAAGCAATTGAAATTCTACTTTTAGTCAAATTTTGGGGAAATATGTGACATCTTTCCCCCCCTTTTTGTAATATTTTATAACAAATAAATGCAGATTGTTGCCATGGATACACCAAAAAGAAATTATATTTTACCATTTTATATACTGGAAATAAAATCTATGGAAGATTCTGATTACATACATATGCCCATATATGACACAAACAGTAAGCTTGATATTGCAAGAAAGCAATGAAAAGGGAATGGTAAAATTCATAAGGGCAAATTTTAGTATTTTTTCCTAACTGTTTATTGAAGGTCGCGTTTAGCATTTTTTTTTCTCACTTATAAATTGAAAGAAAAAATCATCACAACGAAATTACTTTAAAATCTATCCTTTGTGTTCTTTGAAAATCAACGATTAAGTCTAGCTTTCAAAATTACAATTTAGGACGTTCTTTATTCAAACATTTCCCCAAACTATGATTTTTAACTGCTGCTTTCGTATCCATCACAAAAAAGGACACCCTGTCACAAATTGATATTTCTGGATTAATCAAGCTTAATATCACGATATCAAGCAGCATGCTTTCACAAAAATAAAATATTTGTGAAGAGCGAAAACTTTTACTTAAGTAAAGTGAAGTAAAGTGAAGTAAAGTGAAGTAAAGTGAAGTAAAGTGAAGTAAAGTGAAGTAAAGTGAAGTAAAGTAAAGTTAAAGTGAAGAAAAGTGAAGTAAGTTAAGTTAAGTTAAGTTAAGTTAAGTTAAGTTAAGTTAAGTTAAGTTAAGATATAACGGTGGTACCCAACACCTTGACTATAATTTGGCCCGTTTAATTATGCCCCATTTATGCCCATTATGTTTTCTGGTCTGTGCGTCCGTTCGTCGGTCTGTTAGTTTGTCTGTCTGTCTGTCTGTCTGTCTGTCCGTCCGTCTGTCCGTCCGTCCGTTCTTTCGTCGTAATGTTCGTTCGTCCGCCCGTTCGTCGTACTGTTCGTTCGTCCGTCCGTTCGTCGTACTGTTCGTTCGTCCGTCCGTCTGTACCGCTTCAGGTTAAAGTTTTTGGTCGAGGTAGTTTTTGATGAAGTTGAAGTCCAATAAACATGAAACTTAGTAGTAAACATGTTCCCTATGATATGATCTTTGTAATTTAAATGCCAAGTTAGAGATTTTATTCCATTTTCGCGGTCCACTGAACATAAAAAAATGAAAGTGCGGATGGGGCATCCGTGTACTTGGTACACATTCTTGTTTCCCAAATATTTTGACAAAAAATTTGCTTTGACCTTTTGAAATTTTTTTAAAAAATCGATAAACTGAACGATCACTTTCTCGGAAAAAAAAATGGTTTGAAACGGCAGTTTGACAAACACTAATTTTGATCATTGTGATCATTGAGAAGCTTAATTTTTCAATAAACAATACAACGTCATTAAAACGTTTAGCGATTTGACAGACATGGCCAACTATTTTCCTCAGTGTAAGCCAGTACGAGTTATCGCGCATGATTTTGATTTCTTATCCGTCTGGTCAGTCTTTTCTGTGTGTGATATCTTATCAAGACAACATGCTGAGTTTGTAAAGACAATGTTGACACTCGTAAATAATTTGACAACCCTAAGTAAACAATATTATATACATGACATTGTAGCATGCTAGGTTCCGCATGAATACGAGTTGTATAAACTGACTTTATTTCCAAAAGATAAAATTCGATTTTACCGAATATCAAACTGCACATACAAAATAAAAAGTCGAATAAGGACAAATATGAGATCATGATTACCAAACATATACGAATATGAGACAACGTAGAGTTTGAATACACATACACAAACTCATTGCAACATTTTGATTTTTTATTAAAAGAATAAATTCAGTCTCTGCTTTGACTCTTGTTTTACCTCCCAGAATTGTAAGTTTATTAATATTTTCTCTAACTTTTCAGCCATGATTTCTGTGAGATATTTCAAAATTGGCCTTCACCACTAAATGCTTTTATAGTACTTTTGCCCGCGATGATGCAGTTTGTTTATAAATCACAATGGAAAACACTCTACAGTACATAAACGTATTGTCCTTTAAATTGCTTTAATTATGCTATGTGCAAAAAAGAGAAATGTCATATTAATAGTGAATAAGTATAAATGTAGGGCTAAAAAAAAATCCAAATTTCTTTAAAAATGCTTTCAGTTAAGACAAAAAGTTAACGATGTGAAAATCGTCTTCTACGTAAAATAAATTTGCAAATTTTGACATTTCTATCACATTCACTGGCTACCTATAGAACAATAGACAATTTCTCAAATTAGATTGTTTTTTTTTAAAGTTTGGATATTCCGAAGTGACAAAGTTTTTTCTAAAAAAGATCAGTTTGTAGGTCATCTTATAAGGGACACTCTATCGATACATGTTTCTCATTTTCAACAATATTTATACACGCTTCACATGTTCGTTGATGGAAGGATAGGTCTCTTACTAACAAAAATGATATAGTCTTAGATTACTTGTTTTATTTTTATAGAGATAAGCCAATCGAAGCACATACTTATGATACTAATGAATTTATTTATGTACTGATATTCTCAAACTAATCAGCAAATTTTCCCAAAATTTAATTGCATGCCGCCTAAAACCGTAAAGAAAGTCCCACAGAAAAGCGTATACAATAATGTTCCGAATATTATATAAAAAAGGGGGGAAAATAATATTACTGATATGTAAAGGAAAGTCTTAATCACGGATACAGTGTTATCTGAAATTCACAGCAGGTGATCAAATACTTGATGAAATTTGTGAACTTCACCCAGATATCTTTAGAACATGCTAATTGAAACAACAGGGGTCACAGGCATCTGTTTTCATGTTTTAACGTTTCAAATTATCTCATTCATTCGATAAATAAAAATTCTGCAAATACATGTACAATATAAATGCAAGAAGATTTGGTATAAGTGCCAATGAGACAGCTCTCCGTAAACTTTACATTAACAGAACAATAATTAAAATAAGTTTCCTTTTTAATACAAATTTTACCTGAATGTACAAGTATAAAAAAAATTAATTTTTTCAACATAGAAACTTCTGCAAGGACGGAGACAAATAAAAAATAATATTTATTTTGTCCTACGCGATTTATTTTTCTAAAAGTTAAGTGGATAAAAGGAGAATGTGCATCAACCAAGCAATAGACTAGTATATATCACATGTACATGTAAGATAGTACAACGATTCATATTGCCAATCAAAAGCAGTGAAAATGTATCAAATTGATGAAAGAAAATTTGACGTATAAGATTTCATTCCAAATCCATCTACTACAAAAGATCTTCTGCATCTGGAAAATTTAAGATAATGACACTTTTTCAAAACTAATTGGTCTTTTTAAAACATGAGAATACTATTTATTAAATATGTATCTATTACTTCTATGTAAATCAGATGAACATGTTTAAGTATCAAAATTGTTTAGTTACGGCCGCCTTGTTATTAAAAAAACACTTTTAAAAGATATGTAAGAAAATTGCAAAAAAAAAATCCATTTTAGATGGGATTTCAAATTTTTTGAATACGCTTCACGAAAAACATCAGAAAGTCTGAGTTTCTCTAAAATACCAAATATATACCATTGGAAAGATTATAAAGCAAAGAACATATATTTATGCCAATGAATTCATTTCCAAGAATAGTTAAAGATGTATTCATGAATGAAAACTCCTTTGCATACGTTTTTGGTTTCGAATTGTATGAAGTAATAGGGAATGAACCACTTTTTTTAAAAATGAAAATGGCCGTTACTTCTGCAATCCCGATTCAATTATAAATTATGTCATTAGAAAGCTAAGAAAATAGATTTTCTAATGTGATGCCAATGAAAAAGATATTTATTTTTGTTTACTGTCAGCTAACCAAAATTCAATATTTCCTTTAACAATCTATAGTAAATTTATCGATATCGATTGCGATCAAATTTAGCGCATGCGCACTGCGGGTGCTGATAATAGTTGCGTATGGTTATCTCCCTGTAGTGTTAGGTACGGTGACATGAACCACCTTAAGTTAAGTTTGATAAAGTATATTGGCTTTACTGACTTTATCTCTATTAAAGTCTATACGGAATTTCTTTCATTGAAATCAGGTAGTTAATTAACTGTCGTTGAACGGTCCAAATAAAACGACAGTCCACTAGCTACTAGAGCTTGGGTGATATCATAATTAATCAATTAATATATTAATTAACACATTAGTGTTAAGTGGAGAAAAGAAAACACACTAAGTGTCATTTGAGCATCACGACTTTACGATTTTTAAGTGTCATCTTGACATCAATATGAGCATCGTTTGACACAAGATGTATGTAAATAAAAAGAAGGTGTAAAACGATTGATCCATCATTCTGTATTCAGAAATCATTCAATAAACAATCGATAAGCTGAGTCTAAAAAATCTAAAGAAAATGAATTCTCCACATCTTTGCATCAAACTGAAAGAGGCTGAGAGTAGAACTCAGAGAGCCTGTCAGCAAATGTTGTTACTCCATGATAAACTGCAAGACCTAAAGATCAGATATGAAAATGCCGTCAATGCCAACTTTAGGTGCTTACGATATCCACTACGCATGAAAATTGTTACAGTAGAAGGCGTTATAAACATGTACTACGAATACACAGTAGAGAAACAGAAGCAAGTTGAAGCTCTGAGATACAAGCTATTTGGTGAAGAAGCAGAGTACGAACCTTTCGAAGACGATTACGCAGAACACATGGAACACTGAAGAGTTCCCATTACCAGTCGTCAGACTGTGAAAAGGGCTCTTTTAAGAGCCACAAATATATTTCAAAAAGAGTCTGAATTGTTGGTATTTAAAGAAGTTTTCTTATGTTCTTTTTATTAAGATGAAAATTAAACGGAGATTTTAAAACATATTAATTTTTCTGCAGTTCACGTTACGCAATGCATTTTTTTAAAATTTTAAACGCGTGAAAAATAAAAGCAGGATTTGAATATATTTCTTATTGAAGGTCGCGTTTAGCATTTTTTTTCTCACTTATAAATTGAAAGAAAAAATCATCACAACGAAATTACTTTAAAATCTATCCTTTGTGTTCTTTGAAAAACAACGATTAAGTCTAGCTTTCAAAATTACAATTTAGGACGTTCTTTATTCAAACATTTCCCCAAACTATGATTTTTAACTGCTGCTTTCGTATCCATCACAAAAAAGGACACCCTGTCACAAATTGATATTTCTGGATTAATCAAGCTTAATATCACGATATCAAGCAGCATGCTTTCACAAAAATAAAATATTTGTGAAGAGCGAAAACTTTTACTTAAGTAAAGTGAAGTAAAGTGAAGTAAAGTGAAGTAAAGTGAAGTAAAGTGAAGTAAAGTAAAGTTAAAGTGAAGAAAAGTGAAGTAAGTTAAGTTAAGTTAAGTTAAGTTAAGTTAAGTTAAGTTAAGTTAAGTTAAGTTAAGTTAAGTTAAGTTAAGTTAAGTTAAGTTAAGTTAAGTTAAGTTAAGTTAAGATATAACGGTGGTACCCAACACCTTGACTATAATTTGGCCCGTTTAATTATGCCCCATTTATGCCCATTATGTTTTCTGGTCTGTGCGTCCGTTCGTCGGTCTGTTAGTTTGTCTGTCTGTCTGTCCGTCCGTCCGTCCGTCCGTCCGTCCGTTCGTCGTACTGTTCGTTCGTCCGTCCGTCTGTACCGCTTCAGGTTAAAGTTTTTGGTCGAGGTAGTTTTTGATGAAGTTGAAGTCCAATAAACATGAAACTTAGTAAACATGTTCCCTATGATATGATCTTTGTAATTTAAATGCCAAGTTAGAGATTTTATTCCATTTTCGCGGTCCACTGAACATAAAAAAATGAAAGTGCGGATGGGGCATCCGTGTACTTGGAACACATTCTTGTTTCCCAAATATTTTGACAAAAAATTTGCTTTGACCTTTTGAAATTTTTTTAAAAAATCGATAAACTGATCGATCACTTTCTCGGAAAAAAAAATGGTTTGAAACGGCAGTTTGACAAACACTAATTTTGATCATTGTGATCATTGAGAAGCTTAATTTTTCAATAAACAATACAACGTCATTAAAACGTTTAGCGATTTGACAGAGTTATCTCCCTGTAGTGTTAGGTACGGTGACATGAACCACCTTAAGTTAAGTTTGATAAAGTATATTGGCTTTACTGACTTTATCTCTATTAAAGTCTATACGGAATTTCTTTCATTGAAATCAGGTAGTTAATTAACTGTCGTTGAACGGTCCAAATAAAACGACAGTCCACTAGCTACTAGAGCTTGGGTGATATCATAATTAATCAATTAATATATTAATTAACACATTAGTGTTAAGTGGAGAAAAGAAAACACACTAAGTGTCATTTGAGCATCACGACTTTACGATTTTTAAGTGTCATCTTGACATCAATATGAGCATCGTTTGACACAAGATGTATGTAAATAAAAAGAAGGTGTAAAACGATTGATCCATCATTCTGTATTCAGAAATCATTCAATAAACAATCGATAAGCTGAGTCTAAAAAATCTAAAGAAAATGAATTCTCCACATCTTTGCATCAAACTGAAAGAGGCTGAGAGTAGAACTCAGAGAGCCTGTCAGCAAATGTTGTTACTCCATGATAAACTGCAACACCTAAAGATCAGATATGAAAATGCCGTCAATGCCAACTTTAGGTGCTTACGATATCCACTACGCATGAAAATTGTTACAGTAGAAGGCGTTATAAACATGTACTACGAATACACAGTAGAGAAACAGAAGCAAGTTGAAGCTCTGAGATACAAGCTATTTGGTGAAGAAGCAGAGTACGAACCTTTCGAAGACGATTACGCAGAACACATGGAACACTGAAGAGTTCCCATTACCAGTCGTCAGACTGTGAAAAGGGCTCTTTTAAGAGCCACAAATATATTTCAAAAATAGTCTGAATTGTTGGTATTTAAAGAAGTTTTCTTTTGTTCTTTTTATTAAGATGAAAATTAAACGGAGATTTTAAAACATATTAATTTTTCTGCAGTTCACGTTACGCAATGCATTTTTTTAAAATTTTAAACGCGTGAAAAATAAAAGCAGGATTTGAATATATTTCTTATTGAAGGTCGCGTTTAGCATTTTTTTTTCTCACTTATAAATTGAAAGAAAAAATCATCACAACGAAATTACTTTAAAATCTATCCTTTGTGTTCTTTGAAAAACAACGATTAAGTCTAGCTTTCAAAATTACAATTTAGGACGTTCTTTATTCAAACATTTCCCCAAACTATGATTTTTAACTGCTGCTTTCGTATCCATCACAAAAAAGGACACCCTGTCACAAATTGATATTTCTGGATTAATCAAGCTTAATATCACGATATCAAGCAGCATGCTTTCACAAAAATAAAATATTTGTGAAGAGCGAAAACTTTTACTTAAGTAAAGTGAAGTAAAGTGAAGTAAAGTGAAGTAAAGTGAAGTAAAGTGAAGTAAAGTGAAGTAAAGTAAAGTTAAAGTGAAGAAAAGTGAAGTAAGTTAAGTTAAGTTAAGTTAAGTTAAGTTAAGTTAAGTTAAGTTAAGTTAAGTTAAGTTAAGTTAAGTTAAGTTAAGTTAAGTTAAGATATAACGGTGGTACCCAACACCTTGACTATAATTTGGCCCGTTTAATTATGCCCCATTTATGCCCATTATGTTTTCTGGTCTGTGCGTCCGTTCGTCGGTCTGTTAGTTTGTCTGTCTGTCTGTCCGTCCGTCCGTCCGTCCGTCCGTTTGTTCGTCGTAATGTTCGTTCGTCCGCCCGTTCGTCGTACTGTTCGTTCGTCCGTCCGTTTGTCGTACTGTTCGTTCGTCCGTCCGTCTGTACCGCTTCAGGTTAAAGTTTTTGGTCGAGGTAGTTTTTGATGAAGTTGAAGTCCAATAAACATGAAACTTAGTAAACATGTTCCCTATGATATGATCTTTGTAATTTAAATGCCAAGTTAGAGATTTTATTCCATTTTCGCGGTCCACTGAACATAAAAAAATGAAAGTGCGGATGGGGCATCCGTGTACTTGGAACACATTCTTGTTTCCCAAATATTTTGACAAAAAATTTGCTTTGACCTTTTGAAATTTTTTTAAAAAATCGATAAACTGATCGATCACTTTCTCGGAAAAAAAAATGGTTTGAAACGGCAGTTTGACAAACACTAATTTTGATCATTGTGATCATTGAGAAGCTTAATTTTTCAATAAACAATACAACGTCATTAAAACGTTTAGCGATTTGACAGAGTTATCTCCCTGTAGTGTTAGGTACGGTGACATGAACCACCTTAAGTTAAGTTTGATAAAGTATATTGGCTTTACTGACTTTATCTCTATTAAAGTCTATACGGAATTTCTTTCATTGAAATCAGGTAGTTAATTAACTGTCGTTGAACGGTCCAAATAAAACGACAGTCCACTAGCTACTAGAGCTTGGGTGATATCATAATTAATCAATTAATATATTAATTAACACATTAGTGTTAAGTGGAGAAAAGAAAACACACTAAGTGTCATTTGAGCATCACGACTTTACGATTTTTAAGTGTCATCTTGACATCAATATGAGCATCGTTTGACACAAGATGTATGTAAATAAAAAGAAGGTGTAAAACGATTGATCCATCATTCTGTATTCAGAAATCATTCAATAAACAATCGATAAGCTGAGTCTAAAAAATCTAAAGAAAATGAATTCTCCACATCTTTGCATCAAACTGAAAGAGGCTGAGAGTAGAACTCAGAGAGCCTGTCAGCAAATGTTGTTACTCCATGATAAACTGCAACACCTAAAGATCAGATATGAAAATGCCGTCAATGCCAACTTTAGGTGCTTACGATATCCACTACGCATGAAAATTGTTACAGTAGAAGGCGTTATAAACATGTACTACGAATACACAGTAGAGAAACAGAAGCAAGTTGAAGCTCTGAGATACAAGCTATTTGGTGAAGAAGCAGAGTACGAACCTTTCGAAGACGATTACGCAGAACACATGGAACACTGAAGAGTTCCCATTACCAGTCGTCAGACTGTGAAAAGGGCTCTTTTAAGAGCCACAAATATATTTCAAAAAGAGTCTGAATTGTTGGTATTTAAAGAAGTTTTCTTTTGTTCTTTTTATTAAGATGAAAATTAAACGGAGATTTTAAAACATATTAATTTTTCTGCAGTTCACGTTACGCAATGCATTTTTTTAAAATTTTAAACGCGTGAAAAATAAAAGCAGGATTTGAATATATTTCTTATTGAAGGTCGCGTTTAGCATTTTTTTTCTCACTTATAAATTGAAAGAAAAAATCATCACAACGAAATTACTTTAAAATCTATCCTTTGTGTTCTTTGAAAAACAACGATTAAGTCTAGCTTTCAAAATTACAATTTAGGACGTTCTTTATTCAAACATTTCCCCAAACTATGATTTTTAACTGCTGCTTTCGTATCCATCACAAAAAAGGACACCCTGTCACAAATTGATATTTCTGGATTAATCAAGCTTAATATCACGATATCAAGCAGCATGCTTTCACAAAAATAAAATATTTGTGAAGAGCGAAAACTTTTACTTAAGTAAAGTGAAGTAAAGTGAAGTAAAGTGAAGTAAAGTGAAGTAAAGTGAAGTAAAGTGAAGTAAAGTGAAGTAAAGTAAAGTTAAAGTGAAGAAAAGTGAAGTAAGTTAAGTTAAGTTAAGTTAAGTTAAGTTAAGTTAAGTTAAGTTAAGTTAAGTTAAGTTAAGTTAAGTTAAGATATAACGGTGGTACCCAACACCTTGACTATAATTTGGCCCGTTTAATTATGCCCCATTTATGCCCATTATGTTTTCTGGTCTGTGCGTCCGTTCGTCGGTCTGTTAGTTTGTCTGTCTGTCTGTCTGTCTGTCCGTCCGTCCGTCCGTCCGTCCGTTCGTTCGTCGTAATGTTCGTTCGTCCGCCCGTTCGTCGTACTGTTCGTTCGTCCGTCCGTTCGTCGTACTGTTCGTTCGTCCGTCCGTCTGTACCGCTTCAGGTTAAAGTTTTTGGTCGAGGTAGTTTTTGATGAAGTTGAAGTCCAATAAACATGAAACTTAGTAAACATGTTCCCTATGATATGATCTTTGTAATTTAAATGCCAAGTTAGAGATTTTATTCCATTTTCGCGGTCCACTGAACATAAAAAAATGAAAGTGCGGATGGGGCATCCGTGTACTTGGAACACATTCTTGTTTCCCAAATATTTTGACAAAAAATTTGCTTTGACCTTTTGAAATTTTTTTAAAAAATCGATAAACTGAACGATCACTTTCTCGGAAAAAAAAATGGTTTGAAACGGCAGTTTGACAAACACTAATTTTGATCATTGTGATCATTGAGAAGCTTAATTTTTCAATAAACAATACAACGTCATTAAAACGTTTAGCGATTTGACAGAGTTATCTCCCTGTAGTGTTAGGTACGGTGACATGAACCACCTTAAGTTAAGTTTGATAAAGTATATTGGCTTTACTGACTTAATCTCTATTAAAGTCTATACGGAATTTCTTTCATTGAAATCAGGTAGTTAATTAACTGTCGTTGAACGGTCCAAATAAAACGACAGTCCACTAGCTACTAGAGCTTGGGTGATATCATAATTAATCAATTAATATATTAATTAACACATTAGTGTTAAGTGGAGAAAAGAAAACACACTAAGTGTCATTTGAGCATCACGACTTTACGATTTTTAAGTGTCATCTTGACATCAATATGAGCATCGTTTGACACAAGATGTATGTAAATAAAAAGAAGGTGTAAAACGATTGATCCATCATTCTGTATTCAGAAATCATTCAATAAACAATCGATAAGCTGAGTCTAAAAAATCTAAAGAAAATGAATTCTCCACATCTTTGCATCAAACTGAAAGAGGCTGAGAGTAGAACTCAGAGAGCCTGTCAGCAAATGTTGTTACTCCATGATAAACTGCAACACCTAAAGATCAGATATGAAAATGCCGTCAATGCCAACTTTAGGTGCTTACGATATCCACTACGCATGAAAATTGTTACAGTAGAAGGCGTTATAAACATGTACTACGAATACACAGTAGAGAAACAGAAGCAAGTTGAAGCTCTGAGATACAAGCTATTTGGTGAAGAAGCAGAGTACGAACCTTTCGAAGACGATTACGCAGAACACATGGAACACTGAAGAGTTCCCATTACCAGTCGTCAGACTGTGAAAAGGGCTCTTTTAAGAGCCACAAATATATTTCAAAAAGAGTCTGAATTGTTGGTATTTAAAGAAGTTTTCTTTTGTTCTTTTTATTAAGATGAAAATTAAACGGAGATTTTAAAACATATTAATTTTTCTGCAGTTCACGTTACGCAATGCATTTTTTTAAAATTTTAAACGCGTGAAAAATAAAAGCAGGATTTGAATATATTTCTTATTGAAGGTCGCGTTTAGCATTTTTTTTTCTCACTTATAAATTGAAAGAAAAAATCATCACAACGAAATTACTTTAAAATCTATCCTTTGTGTTCTTTGAAAAACAACGATTAAGTCTAGCTTTCAAAATTACAATTTAGGACGTTCTTTATTCAAACATTTCCCCAAACTATGATTTTTAACTGCTGCTTTCGTATCCATCACAAAAAAGGACACCCTGTCACAAATTGATATTTCTGGATTAATCAAGCTTAATATCACGATATCAAGCAGCATGCTTTCACAAAAATAAAATATTTGTGAAGAGCGAAAACTTTTACTTAAGTAAAGTGAAGTAAAGTGAAGTAAAGTGAAGTAAAGTGAAGTAAAGTGAAGTAAAGTGAAGTAAAGTGAAGTAAAGTAAAGTTAAAGTGAAGAAAAGTGAAGTAAGTTAAGTTAAGTTAAGTTAAGTTAAGTTAAGTTAAGATATAACGGTGGTACCCAACACCTTGACTATAATTTGGCCCGTTTAATTATGCCCCATTTATGCCCATTATGTTTTCTGGTCTGTGCGTCCGTTCTTCGGTCTGTTAGTTTGTCTGTCTGTCTGTCTGTCTGTCTGTCTGTCCGTCCGTCTGTCCGTCCGTCCGTTCTTTCGTCGTAATGTTCGTTCGTCCGCCCGTTCGTCGTACTGTTCGTTCGTCCGTCCGTTCGTCGTACTGTTCGTTCGTCCGTCCGTCTGTACCGCTTCAGGTTAAAGTTTTTGGTCGAGGTAGTTTTTGATGAAGTTGAAGTCCAATAAACATGAAACTTAGTAGTAAACATGTTCCCTATGATATGATCTTTGTAATTTAAATGCCAAGTTAGAGATTTTATTCCATTTTCGCGGTCCACTGAACATAAAAAAATGAAAGTGCGGATGGGGCATCCGTGTACTTGGAACACATTCTTGTTTCCCAAATATTTTGACAAAAAATTTGCTTTGACCTTTTGAAATTTTTTTAAAAAATCGATAAACTGAACGATCACTTTCTCGGGAAAAAAAATGGTTTGAAACGGCAGTTTGACAAACACTAATTTTGATCATTGTGATCATTGAGAAGCTTAATTTTTCAATAAACAATACAACGTCATTAAAACGTTTAGCGATTTGACAGAGTTATCTCCCTGTAGTGTTAGGTACGGTGACATGAACCACCTTAAGTTAAGTTTGATAAAGTATATTGGCTTTACTGACTTTATCTCTATTAAAGTCTATACGGAATTTCTTTCATTGAAATCAGGTAGTTAATTAACTGTCGTTGAACGGTCCAAATAAAACGACAGTCCACTAGCTACTAGAGCTTGGGTGATATCATAATTAATCAATTAATATATTAATTAACACATTAGTGTTAAGTGGAGAAAAGAAAACACACTAAGTGTCATTTGAGCATCACGACTTTACGATTTTTAAGTGTCATCTTGACATCAATATGAGCATCGTTTGACACAAGATGTATGTAAATAAAAAGAAGGTGTAAAACGATTGATCCATCATTCTGTATTCAGAAATCATTCAATAAACAATCGATAAGCTGAGTCTAAAAAATCTAAAGAAAATGAATTCTCCACATCTTTGCATCAAACTGAAAGAGGCTGAGAGTAGAACTCAGAGAGCCTGTCAGCAAATGTTGTTACTCCATGATAAACTGCAAGACCTAAAGATCAGATATGAAAATGCCGTCAATGCCAACTTTAGGTGCTTACGATATCCACTACGCATGAAAATTGTTACAGTAGAAGGCGTTATAAACATGTACTACGAATACACAGTAGAGAAACAGAAGCAAGTTGAAGCTCTGAGATACAAGCTATTTGGTGAAGAAGCAGAGTACGAACCTTTCGAAGACGATTACGCAGAACACATGGAACACTGAAGAGTTCCCATTACCAGTCGTCAGACTGTGAAAAGGGCTCTTTTAAGAGCCACAAATATATTTCAAAAAGAGTCTGAATTGTTGGTATTTAAAGAAGTTTTCTTATGTTCTTTTTATTAAGATGAAAATTAAACGGAGATTTTAAAACATATTAATTTTTCTGCAGTTCACGTTACGCAATGCATTTTTTTAAAATTTTAAACGCGTGAAAAATAAAAGCAGGATTTGAATATATTTCTTATTGAAGGTCGCGTTTAGCATTTTTTTTCTCACTTATAAATTGAAAGAAAAAATCATCACAACGAAATTACTTTAAAATCTATCCTTTGTGTTCTTTGAAAAACAACGATTAAGTCTAGCTTTCAAAATTACAATTTAGGACGTTCTTTATTCAAACATTTCCCCAAACTATGATTTTTAACTGCTGCTTTCGTATCCATCACAAAAAAGGACACCCTGTCACAAATTGATATTTCTGGATTAATCAAGCTTAATATCACGATATCAAGCAGCATGCTTTCACAAAAATAAAATATTTGTGAAGAGCGAAAACTTTTACTTAAGTAAAGTGAAGTAAAGTGAAGTAAAGTGAAGTAAAGTGAAGTAAAGTAAAGTTAAAGTGAAGAAAAGTGAAGTAAGTTAAGTTAAGTTAAGTTAAGTTAAGTTACGTTAAGTTAAGTTAAGTTAAGTTAAGTTAAGTTAAGTTAAGTTAAGTTAAGATATAACGGTGGTACCCAACACCTTGACTATAATTTGGCCCGTTTAATTATGCCCCATTTATGCCCATTATGTTTTCTGGTCTGTGCGTCCGTTCGTCGGTCTGTTAGTTTGTCTGTCTGTCTGTCCGTCCGTCCGTCCGTCCGTCCGTCCGTCCGTTCGTCGTACTGTTCGTTCGTCCGTCCGTCTGTACCGCTTCAGGTTAAAGTTTTTGGTCGAGGTAGTTTTTGATGAAGTTGAAGTCCAATAAACATGAAACTTAGTAAACATGTTCCCTATGATATGATCTTTGTAATTTAAATGCCAAGTTAGAGATTTTATTCCATTTTCGCGGTCCACTGAACATAAAAAAATGAAAGTGCGGATGGGGCATCCGTGTACTTGGAACACATTCTTGTTTCCCAAATATTTTGACAAAAAATTTGCTTTGACCTTTTGAAATTTTTTTAAAAAATCGATAAACTGATCGATCACTTTCTCGGAAAAAAAAATGGTTTGAAACGGCAGTTTGACAAACACTAATTTTGATCATTGTGATCATTGAGAAGCTTAATTTTTCAATAAACAATACAACGTCATTAAAACGTTTAGCGATTTGACAGAGTTATCTCCCTGTAGTGTTAGGTACGGTGACATGAACCACCTTAAGTTAAGTTTGATAAAGTATATTGGCTTTACTGACTTTATCTCTATTAAAGTCTATACGGAATTTCTTTCATTGAAATCAGGTAGTTAATTAACTGTCGTTGAACGGTCCAAATAAAACGACAGTCCACTAGCTACTAGAGCTTGGGTGATATCATAATTAATCAATTAATATATTAATTAACACATTAGTGTTAAGTGGAGAAAAGAAAACACACTAAGTGTCATTTGAGCATCACGACTTTACGATTTTTAAGTGTCATCTTGACATCAATATGAGCATCGTTTGACACAAGATGTATGTAAATAAAAAGAAGGTGTAAAACGATTGATCCATCATTCTGTATTCAGAAATCATTCAATAAACAATCGATAAGCTGAGTCTAAAAAATCTAAAGAAAATGAATTCTCCACATCTTTGCATCAAACTGAAAGAGGCTGAGAGTAGAACTCAGAGAGCCTGTCAGCAAATGTTGTTACTCCATGATAAACTGCAACACCTAAAGATCAGATATGAAAATGCCGTCAATGCCAACTTTAGGTGCTTACGATATCCACTACGCATGAAAATTGTTACAGTAGAAGGCGTTATAAACATGTACTACGAATACACAGTAGAGAAACAGAAGCAAGTTGAAGCTCTGAGATACAAGCTATTTGGTGAAGAAGCAGAGTACGAACCTTTCGAAGACGATTACGCAGAACACATGGAACACTGAAGAGTTCCCATTACTAGTCGTCAGACTGTGAAAAGGGCTCTTTTAAGAGCCACAAATATATTTCAAAAAGAGTCTGAATTGTTGGTATTTAAAGAAGTTTTCTTTTGTTCTTTTTATTAAGATGAAAATTAAACGGAGATTTTAAAACATATTAATTTTTCTGCAGTTCACGTTACGCAATGCATTTTTTTAAAATTTTAAACGCGTGAAAAATAAAAGCAGGATTTGAATATATTTCTTATTGAAGGTCGCGTTTAGCATTTTTTTTTCTCACTTATAAATTGAAAGAAAAAATCATCACAACGAAATAACTTTAAAATCTATCCTTTGTGTTCTTTGAAAAACAACGATTAAGTCTAGCTTTCAAAATTACAATTTAGGACGTTCTTTATTCAAACATTTCCCCAAACTATGATTTTTAACTGCTGCTTTCGTATCCATCACAAAAAAGGACACCCTGTCACAAATTGATATTTCTGGATTAATCAAGCTTAATATCACGATATCAAGCAGCATGCTTTCACAAAAATAAAATATTTGTGAAGAGCGAAAACTTTTACTTAAGTAAAGTGAAGTAAAGTGAAGTAAAGTGAAGTAAAGTGAAGTAAAGTGAAGTAAAGTAAAGTTAAAGTGAAGAAAAGTGAAGTAAGTTAAGTTAAGTTAAGTTAAGTTAAGTTAAGTTAAGTTAAGTTAAGTTAAGTTAAGTTAAGTTAAGTTAAGTTAAGTTAAGTTAAGTTAAGTTAAGTTAAGTTAAGATATAACGGTGGTACCCAACACCTTGACTATAATTTGGCCCGTTTAATTATGCCCCATTTATGCCCATTATATTTTCTGGTCTGTGCGTCCGTTCGTCGGTCTGTTAGTTTGTCTGTCTGTCTGTCCGTCCGTCCGTCCGTCCGTCCGTTTGTTCGTCGTAATGTTCGTTCGTCCGCCCGTTCGTCGTACTGTTCGTTCGTCCGTCCGTTTGTCGTACTGTTCGTTCGTCCGTCCGTCTGTACCGCTTCAGGTTAAAGTTTTTGGTCGAGGTAGTTTTTGATGAAGTTGAAGTCCAATAAACATGAAACTTAGTAAACATGTTCCCTATGATATGATCTTTGTAATTTAAATGCCAAGTTAGAGATTTTATTCCATTTTCGCGGTCCACTGAACATAAAAAAATGAAAGTGCGGATGGGGCATCCGTGTACTTGGAACACATTCTTGTTTCCCAAATATTTTGACAAAAAATTTGCTTTGACCTTTTGAAATTTTTTTAAAAAATCGATAAACTGATCGATCACTTTCTCGGAAAAAAAAATGGTTTGAAACGGCAGTTTGACAAACACTAATTTTGATCATTGTGATCATTGAGAAGCTTAATTTTTCAATAAACAATACAACGTCATTAAAACGTTTAGCGATTTGACAGAGTTATCTCCCTGTAGTGTTAGGTACGGTGACATGAACCACCTTAAGTTAAGTTTGATAAAGTATATTGGCTTTACTGACTTTATCTCTATTAAAGTCTATACGGAATTTCTTTCATTGAAATCAGGTAGTTAATTAACTGTCGTTGAACGGTCCAAATAAAACGACAGTCCACTAGCTACTAGAGCTTGGGTGATATCATAATTAATCAATTAATATATTAATTAACACATTAGTGTTAAGTGGAGAAAAGAAAACACACTAAGTGTCATTTGAGCATCACGACTTTACGATTTTTAAGTGTCATCTTGACATCAATATGAGCATCGTTTGACACAAGATGTATGTAAATAAAAAGAAGGTGTAAAACGATTGATCCATCATTCTGTATTCAGAAATCATTCAATAAACAATCGATAAGCTGAGTCTAAAAAATCTAAAGAAAATGAATTCTCCACATCTTTGCATCAAACTGAAAGAGGCTGAGAGTAGAACTCAGAGAGCCTGTCAGCAAATGTTGTTACTCCATGATAAACTGCAAGACCTAAAGATCAGATATGAAAATGCCGTCAATGCCAACTTTAGGTGCTTACGATATCCACTACGCATGAAAATTGTTACAGTAGAAGGCGTTATAAACATGTACTACGAATACACAGTAGAGAAACAGAAGCAAGTTGAAGCTCTGAGATACAAGCTATTTGGTGAAGAAGCAGAGTACGAACCTTTCGAAGACGATTACGCAGAACACATGGAACACTGAAGAGTTCCCATTACCAGTCGTCAGACTGTGAAAAGGGCTCTTTTAAGAGCCACAAATATATTTCAAAAAGAGTCTGAATTGTTGGTATTTAAAGAAGTTTTCTTTTGTTCTTTTTATTAAGATGAAAATTAAACGGAGATTTTAAAACATATTAATTTTTCTGCAGTTCACGTTACGCAATGCATTTTTTTTAAATTTTAAACGCGTGAAAAATAAAAGCAGGATTTGAATATATTTCTTATTGAAGGTCGCGTTTAGCATTTTTTTTTCTCACTTATAAATTGAAAGAAAAAATCATCACAACGAAATTACTTTAAAATCTATCCTTTGTGTTCTTTGAAAAACAACGATTAAGTCTAGCTTTCAAAATTACAATTTAGGACGTTCTTTATTCAAACATTTCCCCAAACTATGATTTTTAACTGCTGCTTTCGTATCCATCACAAAAAAGGACACCCTGTCACAAATTGATATTTCTGGATTAATCAAGCTTAATATCACGATATCAAGCAGCATGCTTTCACAAAAATAAAATATTTGTGAAGAGCGAAAACTTTTACTTAAGTAAAGTGAAGTAAAGTGAAGTAAAGTGAAGTAAAGTGAAGTAAAGTGAAGTAAAGTAAAGTTAAAGTGAAGAAAAGTGAAGTAAGTTAAGTTAAGTTAAGTTAAGTTAAGTTAAGTTAAGTTAAGTTAAGTTAAGATATAACGGTGGTACCCAACACCTTGACTATAATTTGGCCCGTTTAATTATGCCCCATTTATGCCCATTATGTTTTCTGGTCTGTGCGTCCGTTCGTCGGTCTGTTAGTTTGTCTGTCTGTCTGTCCGTCCGTCCGTCCGTCCGTCCGTTTGTTCGTCGTAATGTTCGTTCGTCCGCCCGTTCGTCGTACTGTTCGTTCGTCCGTCCGTTCGTCGTACTGTTCGTTCGTCCGTCCGTCTGTACCGCTTCAGGTTAAAGTTTTTGGTCGAGGTAGTTTTTGATGAAGTTGAAGTCCAATAAACATGAAACTTAGTAAACATGTTCCCTATGATATGATCTTTGTAATTTAAATGCCAAGTTAGAGATTTTATTCCATTTTCGCGGTCCACTGAACATAAAAAAATGAAAGTGCGGATGGGGCATCCGTGTACTTGGAACACATTCTTGTTTCCCAAATATTTTGACAAAAAATTTGCTTTGACCTTTTGAAATTTTTTTAAAAAATCGATAAACTGAACGATCACTTTCTCGGAAAAAAAATGGTTTGAAACGGCAGTTTGACAAACACTAATTTTGATCATTGTGATCATTGAGAAGCTTAATTTTTCAATAAACAATACAACGTCATTAAAACGTTTAGCGATTTGACAGAGTTATCTCCCTGTAGTGTTAGGTACGGTGACATGAACCACCTTAAGTTAAGTTTGATAAAGTATATTGGCTTTACTGACTTTATCTCTATTAAAGTCTATACGGAATTTCTTTCATTGAAATCAGGTAGTTAATTAACTGTCGTTGAACGGTCCAAATAAAACGACAGTCCACTAGCTACTAGAGCTTGGGTGATATCATAATTAATCAATTAATATATTAATTAACACATTAGTGTTAAGTGGAGAAAAGAAAACACACTAAGTGTCATTTGAGCATCACGACTTTACGATTTTTAAGTGTCATCTTGACATCAATATGAGCATCGTTTGACACAAGATGTATGTAAATAAAAAGAAGGTGTAAAACGATTGATCCATCATTCTGTATTCAGAAATCATTCAATAAACAATCGATAAGCTGAGTCTAAAAAATCTAAAGAAAATGAATTCTCCACATCTTTGCATCAAACTGAAAGAGGCTGAGAGTAGAACTCAGAGAGCCTGTCAGCAAATGTTGTTACTCCATGATAAACTGCAAGACCTAAAGATCAGATATGAAAATGCCGTCAATGCCAACTTTAGGTGCTTACGATATCCACTACGCATGAAAATTGTTACAGTAGAAGGCGTTATAAACATGTACTACGAATACACAGTAGAGAAACAGAAGCAAGTTGAAGCTCTGAGATACAAGCTATTTGGTGAAGAAGCAGAGTACGAACCTTTCGAAGACGATTACGCAGAACACATGGAACACTGAAGAGTTCCCATTACCAGTCGTCAGACTGTGAAAAGGGCTCTTTTAAGAGCCACAAATATATTTCAAAAAGAGTCTGAATTGTTGGTATTTAAAGAAGTTTTCTTTTGTTCTTTTTATTAAGATGAAAATTAAACGGAGATTTTAAAACATATTAATTTTTCTGCAGTTCACGTTACGCAATGCATTTTTTTAAAATTTTAAACGCGTGAAAAATAAAAGCAGGATTTGAATATATTTCTTATTGAAGGTCGCGTTTAGCATTTTTTTTTCTCACTTATAAATTGAAAGAAAAAATCATCACAACGAAATTACTTTAAAATCTATCCTTTGTGTTCTTTGAAAAACAACGATTAAGTCTAGCTTTCAAAATTACAATTTAGGACGTTCTTTATTCAAACATTTCCCCAAACTATGATTTTTAACTGCTGCTTTCGTATCCATCACAAAAAAGGACACCCTGTCACAAATTGATATTTCTGGATTAATCAAGCTTAATATCACGATATCAAGCAGCATGCTTTCACAAAAATAAAATATTTGTGAAGAGCGAAAACTTTTACTTAAGTAAAGTGAAGTAAAGTGAAGTAAAGTGAAGTAAAGTGAAGTAAAGTGAAGTAAAAGTGAAGTAAGTTAAGTTAAGTTAAGTTAAGTTAAGTTAAGTTAAGTTAAGTTAAGTTAAGTTAAGTTAAGTTAAGTTAAGTTAAGATATAACGGTGGTACCCAACACCTTGACTATAATTTGGCCCGTTTAATTATGCCCCATTTATGCCCATTATGTTTTCTGGTCTGTGCGTCCGTTCGTCGGTCTGTTAGTTTGTCTGTCTGTCTGTCTGTCCGTCCGTCCGTCCGTCCGTCCGTTCGTTCGTCGTAATGTTCGTTCGTCCGCCCGTTCGTCGTACTGTTCGTTCGTCCGTCCGTTCGTCGTACTGTTCGTTCGTCCGTCCGTCTGTACCGCTTCAGGTTAAAGTTTTTGGTCGAGGTAGTTTTTGATGAAGTTGAAGTCCAATAAACATGAAACTTAGTAAACATGTTCCCTATGATATGATCTCTGTAATTTAAATGCCAAGTTAGAGATTTTATTCCATTTTCGCGGTCCACTGAACATAAAAAAATGAAAGTGCGGATGGGGCATCCGTGTACTTGGAACACATTCTTGTTTCCCAAATATTTTGACAAAAAATTTGCTTTGACCTTTTGAAATTTTTTAAAAAAATCGATAAACTGAACGATCACTTTCTCGGAAAAAAAATGGTTTGAAACGGCAGTTTGACAAACACTAATTTTGATCATTGTGATCATTGAGAAGCTTAATTTTTCAATAAACAATACAACGTCATTAAAACGTTTAGCGATTTGACAGAGTTATCTCCCTGTAGTGTTAGGTACGGTGACATGAACCACCTTAAGTTAAGTTTGATAAATTCTTCTTCCGTTAACACCCATATCCACAACCACTGATAATAATCATACTAATAAATAACAACAAATAGTAAAGTGCAATACCACACGACAGAGCCGAGGGCTGGTTTAATAACAACCATTAAATGATATTTATTGTATACAAATTTCGAATCAGTACGAAAAGTCATCATTTATATAGATATATATACAACTCGTCTAAACATCAACCAAATTAGATCTGTAAATTTGCTTCCGCAAATTCTTGTTCTTCCCTCGCCGGGATACGAACCTATGCTACTGAGATATCGTGACACCAAATCGCCTGCACTCTAGCCTTGCCGCTAGATATATATATATATATATATATATATATATATGTATTAGTATTTCAATACACACAAACATTTGTAAACAATCGATCTCTTAATGCATGATACAAACTAATATCAAATAGCATGGATGTAAAAATTAACGTGACCTATCGAGTAGACCCTGTCGTGCCGAATGATTTAACCGCCAAATCACACAAACCACTTAACCTAAACGCCACCTATATGGGCAGACAATTCAGAAGAAAATAATTTCATTCTAATTCATAAAATCAACCGACTGAAATTATATTTCTTCTTCCGTTAACACCCATATCCACAACCACTGATAATAATCATACTAATAAATAACAACAAATAGTAAAGTGCAATACCACACGACAGAGCCGAGGGCCGAAAACACAAAGAACGGGAAAATTTAAAAAAGGTGATCTATATCATGTAATAAAGATCTGAAAATAATGCTAGAAATGATCCAAAGAATCCTTCACGATAATATCGTTTACCGTTTCGGAACACCATCTACCGTGACTCTATAAACTTAAAACCTAAATTAGCACAAGCTCTAGCACCTTCAGACCTAAAACTGTGAAACCCATAACACTTACTATCAAGAACATACGACAGAACACTTCAATAAAGGGCTCGCGCATCCTATAGTATGACACTGGCGTATTCTTTTACGTAAAACATCAACATCTAAACATTTGGAAAAAATCCAAACAAAAAGTAGAATAAAATAAATAAATAAGTAACCCCATCAAAATAGCTAGAAAAATCAGCCCAATGCAGAAATAAATCAAATGTTTCACTGACACTTATACGAATGACACTGAATCGCCTTCTCTCAATCTGTATACGCTTGTTTTGAAACGTTGAATGACAATAGACATATAAAGATCTAAAATAACTTAAAATAATCACTTCGTCGAATAGATAGCAACTCAACTCGCAAAAGCACTGAAACACGTACAAATATCAAATACGCTGATTATACAAGTCACCAAAAGAAAACATAACAACCCACATTACATGCAGTAATTCTAGCGAAACAGGCTCCTTTATATTCGTAGGAGTAGGCAAGCTACGCCTCACATCTTCTAGTAGGTTAATAACTAAAGACGAATTCGTCGGTAAACATGATGATCCAATAAGAGAATGTATCCACTGTAAAGAGTAAAACGGTTGTTCAACTGGACTAACAGTATTTCTCGAATGTGTCAATACAGCTAAATATAAAACAACGTAAAAAGCTTTTGCTGGTACAGTATAACCATTTTCAATTCTGTTTGATGCAGCCCAATTATTCCAGCGTAAAATACTCAGATAATATCCTTTATAGTCGAAACTGCTAAGATTCCTACATAAGTTCTGAGAGAAAATTCACTTTGCTAACTAGAGAAGCAGGTTAATTCTGCAATTCTTCCGGTGAGTGCCTGCAAAAATATATTTGTAATTAAAAAATAAAACATAACTAATAAAAGCAATCTAAAATTATAACTATCAGCTAAGTACTATGCATCTAATTATCCACAAAATTCATATGAAATCTCAAATCAAAAACTGAGATTCAAATCTAGTAAAGCTAGTAATCTATACCAAGAGATCAAGAGAGATCTATCATATACATGCAAGAGATCAAGAGAGATCTATCATATTCATGCTCACATCAAAGTGATCTATAATACATGCTCACATCAAAGTGATCTATAATACATGCTCACATCAAAGTGATCTATAATACATGCTCACATCAAAGTTATATATGACTGGATGAAAAATCCATCATTAATGCTATTAAATATGCAAATGTTAAATCAACATTGCCAAATATGGTCTTTTTACTCTACCAGCTATATAAGCATGTCTGTAAGTAGAAAGATCCATAAAATTTGTCACTTCAGAAAAGAAACCATCACCATATATAGAAAAACCATCACCATATAGAAAAAGCTTTAGCCAAAAAACCAGCAGAGAGCCAGTATAGAGTAAAAGTTTAATTTTCACTGTCGAAAATACATTAATTCTTGTGGGAACAAAGAAACAGGTGAAACGAACAACCCGTTAATCCCTCGTCAATCAACCGTGAAAGCGTCAATACCTGACGAATTCACATTCCAAAATCTGGAATAAAAAACTATCAATTTAAAAATTGTCACCTGAGGTAAACTAGTCAACCTCATGAGGTCCCCTAAGGGATTCAACTATCTGAAATACAAATTCAGAATTAGCCTGTAGCCAATCATCAACTATCTGAAATACAAATTCAGAATTAGCCTGTAGTCAATCATGTTAATCAACAATCCGACTAAGATAATCTGCTCTCTTATCCTCAGTACGTAGACTCACTACCATGTCAATATAAACACTGTGCAATATATATGTGCTAAAATGTCTAAAATCAACTTTTGCAATACTGATGTCGTGCTCCTTTTACTAACAACATTTTTAAATGTGGTTACTAGTAATCTTATATTGTTGCAAGCTAAAAAGTTTATCAACGACAAAAATACATTTTTCACTACTGTGAACTCCTTCCATTTGGAACTTGTAGAAACCTCACATTCTATAAACCACATATCGTGAACAATATTACATGGGTTTCACTGTACGCTATAGTCTGCCAAGAACTTCAGATTTATAAGGTTTAATATTGGCTTCATGTGCATTTTAAAAAACCTTAAATCTTTTTTATTAATAAGACCAATACTGTCTACAGATAAATGTATATTACTGCTCCAGTATGAATGAACACTATTTATATCATAAGACAAATGTTTTGTCAATAAATATACAATATTGCCTATAACTTGAGAAATAGATATATTAAGCTGTCCTGGCTACCAAAGAAGCTATATCTCCCTAACAAATACTTTCCGTTTTAGCTAAACACAAATCAATGTATGAAATGATATTCATTATCTTGTGTATACAATTGTCAGGAATAGTAAAAACTCCTTTATCTTAGGCCCTGAAATTATAAGGTTTTAATAGTAGTCCACAGACGTCACGTCTCAGCCTTGGGTATAAAACCGCTACTTGTTGTATTACATAATTCCTCATCGTCATGTGTACCGAATGCATCGTCTGAGTACATAATAATCTGCTTATTTTCTTCTCTCCATTTTAATGAGATATTCTAGTAAAACTATAACAAGCAGAAACACCGTTAAAGTCCCATACAAATCATAGATATTTAGCATGAGGTGGAAACATATATAGACTAATGTGAATTGGTATAAATGTAATGTTTTGCAATACGCATATCTTCAAAGTTTACACTTGTCTTCCGCAAATATACCTGTCATATTCTGTCTCAAATCTGATTTTAACGTGTTGTTTAACTGGACAGAAACAGTTAACGGATTCACAACAAAGTGAATATTTGACATCTCTACAATTAAATCATAGCTAATAAATTAGTAATCGCTGATTTAACAAAAGAGGTATCTTAAAAATAATAAATTATTTGACAAACAATAATCGATATTGTATGAATAGAAAGGTAATATACAACCATCTCTTATAGTATCTATAATAAATATAGGCGTATCAATATCCATTTAAAATTGAATGTTTCTGCTAAGTCTATCCTTAATAATAATATCAGGCTGACCTACTTGATCTTCAATAAAATCATTGGTCAAATTATAACCAATACAATTATCTATTATAGCTAAAATTTATAGATAATTTAAATACTCATCTTTCAAAATTTCACTGAAGGCCAGGTTTGGTGGGTGATTTACTTCTGTTCACATACGGACTGCTGGACATGTAGTGTGTTTAGGACACACAAGAGTAGTATATTCCCATTTTCTTTTCTCTTCACCTGGTACTCCATCAACTGATTAGCACACTGTAACTTATCCAAGTCCTCCAAATTTCTCTCTACCACCAATAATTGCCGACTCAGTACCTCTACTTTGTTGATTTAAAGCAGTTAAAACAGTTCTCAATGAAATATCGGGTTCACCTTCAAAATCCAAGACTAAATTCGAACGTACTAATCGACTAACACAGCTAGAAAAATTAACGTGACCTATCGAGTAGACCCTGTCGTGCCGAATGATTTAACCGCCAAATCACACAAACCACTTAACCTAAACGCCACCTATATGGGCAGACAATTCAGAAGAAAATAATTTCATTCTAATTCATAAAATCAACCGACTGAAATTATATGTATATTGGCTTTACTGACTTTATCTCTATTAAAGTCTATACGGAATTTCTTTCATTGAAATCAGGTAGTTAATTAACTGTCGTTGAACGGTCCAAATAAAACGACAGTCCACTAGCTACTAGAGCTTGGGTGATATCATAATTAATCAATTAATATATTAATTAACACATTAGTGTTAAGTGGAGAAAAGAAAACACACTAAGTGTCATTTGAGCATCACGACTTTACGATTTTTAAGTGTCATCTTGACATCAATATGAGCATCGTTTGACACAAGATGTATGTAAATAAAAAGAAGGTGTAAAACGATTGATCCATCATTCTGTATTCAGAAATCATTCAATAAACAATCGATAAGCTGAGTCTAAAAAATCTAAAGAAAATGAATTCTCCACATCTTTGCATCAAACTGAAAGAGGCTGAGAGTAGAACTCAGAGAGCCTGTCAGCAAATGTTGTTACTCCATGATAAACTGCAAGACCTAAAGATCAGATATGAAAATGCCGTCAATGCCAACTTTAGGTGCTTACGATATCCACTACGCATGAAAATTGTTACAGTAGAAGGCGTTATAAACATGTACTACGAATACACAGTAGAGAAACAGAAGCAAGTTGAAGCTCTGAGATACAAGCTATTTGGTGAAGAAGCAGAGTACGAACCTTTCGAAGACGATTACGCAGAACACATGGAACACTGAAGAGTTCCCATTACCAGTCGTCAGACTGTGAAAAGGGCTCTTTTAAGAGCCACAAATATATTTCAAAAAGAGTCTGAATTGTTGGTATTTAAAGAAGTTTTCTTTTGTTCTTTTTATTAAGATGAAAATTAAACGGAGATTTTAAAACATATTAATTTTTCTGCAGTTCACGTTACGCAATGCATTTTTTTAAAATTTTAAACGCGTGAAAAATAAAAGCAGGATTTGAATATATTTCTTATTGAAGGTCGCGTTTAGCATTTTTTTTTTCTCACTTATAAATTGAAAGAAAAAATCATCACAACGAAATTACTTTAAAATCTATCCTTTGTGTTCTTTGAAAAACAACGATTAAGTCTAGCTTTCAAAATTACAATTTAGGACGTTCTTCATTCAAACATTTCCCCAAACTATGATTTTTAACTGCTGCTTTCGTATCCATCACAAAAAAGGACACCCTGTCACAAATTGATATTTCTGGATTAATCAAGCTTAATATCACGATATCAAGCAGCATGCTTTCACAAAAATAAAATATTTGTGAAGAGCGAAAACTTTTACTTAAGTAAAGTGAAGTAAAGTGAAGTAAAGTGAAGTAAAGTGAAGTAAAGTGAAGTAAAGTGAAGTAAAGTGAAGTAAAGTAAAGTTAAAGTGAAGAAAAGTGAAGTAAGTTAAGTTAAGTTAAGTTAAGTTAAGTTAAGTTAAGTTAAGTTAAGTTAAGTTAAGTTAAGTTAAGTTAAGTTAAGTTAAGTTAAGTTAAGATATAACGGTGGTACCCAACACCTTGACTATAATTTGGCCCGTTTAATTATGCCCCATTTATGCCCATTATTTTTTCTGGTCTGTGCGTTCGTTCGTCGGTCTGTTAGTTTGTCTGTCTGTCTGTCTGTCCGTCCGTCCGTCCGTCCGTCCGTTCGTTCGTCGTAATGTTCGTTCGTCCGCCCGTTCGTCGTACTGTTCGTTCGTCCGTCCGTTCGTCGTACTGTTCGTTCGTCCGTCCGTCTGTACCGCTTCAGGTTAAAGTTTTTGGTCGAGGTAGTTTTTGATGAAGTTGAAGTCCAATAAACATGAAACTTAGTAAACATGTTCCCTATGATATGATCTCTGTAATTTAAATGCCAAGTTAGAGATTTTATTCCATTTTCGCGGTCCACTGAACATAAAAAAATGAAAGTGCGGATGGGGCATCCGTGTACTTGGAACACATTCTTGTTTCCCAAATATTTTGACAAAAAATTTGCTTTGACCTTTTGAAATTTTTAAAAAAAATCGATAAACTGAACGATCACTTTCTCGGAAAAAAAATGGTTTGAAACGGCAGTTTGACAAACACTAATTTTGATCATTGTGATCATTGAGAAGCTTAATTTTTCAATAAACAATACAACGTCATTAAAACGTTTAGCGATTTGACAGAGTTATCTCCCTGTAGTGTTAGGTACGGTGACATGAACCACCTTAAGTTAAGTTTGATAAAGTATATTGGCTTTACTGACTTTATCTCTATTAAAGTCTATACGGAATTTCTTTCATTGAAATCAGGTAGTTAATTAACTGTCGTTGAACGGTCCAAATAAAACGACAGTCCACTAGCTACTAGAGCTTGGGTGATATCATAATTAATCAATTAATATATTAATTAACACATTAGTGTTAAGTGGAGAAAAGAAAACACACTAAGTGTCATTTGAGCATCACGACTTTACGATTTTTAAGTGTCATCTTGACATCAATATGAGCATCGTTTGACACAAGATGTATGTAAATAAAAAGAAGGTGTAAAACGATTGATCCATCATTCTGTATTCAGAAATCATTCAATAAACAATCGATAAGCTGAGTCTAAAAAATCTAAAGAAAATGAATTCTCCACATCTTTGCATCAAACTGAAAGAGGCTGAGAGTAGAACTCAGAGAGCCTGTCAGCAAATGTTGTTACTCCATGATAAACTGCAAGACCTAAAGATCAGATATGAAAATGCCGTCAATGCCAACTTTAGGTGCTTACGATATCCACTACGCATGAAAATTGTTACAGTAGAAGGCGTTATAAACATGTACTACGAATACACAGTAGAGAAACAGAAGCAAGTTGAAGCTCTGAGATACAAGCTATTTGGTGAAGAAGCAGAGTACGAACCTTTCGAAGACGATTACGCAGAACACATGGAACACTGAAGAGTTCCCATTACCAGTCGTCAGACTGTGAAAAGGGCTCTTTTAAGAGCCACAAATATATTTCAAAAAGAGTCTGAATTGTTGGTATTTAAAGAAGTTTTCTTTTGTTCTTTTTATTAAGATGAAAATTAAACGGAGATTTTAAAACATATTAATTTTTCTGCAGTTCACGTTACGCAATGCATTTTTTTAAAATTTTAAACGCGTGAAAAATAAAAGCAGGATTTGAATATATTTCTTATTGAAGGTCGCGTTTAGCATTTTTTTTTTCTCACTTATAAATTGAAAGAAAAAATCATCACAACGAAATTACTTTAAAATCTATCCTTTGTGTTCTTTGAAAAACAACGATTAAGTCTAGCTTTCAAAATTACAATTTAGGACGTTCTTCATTCAAACATTTCCCCAAACTATGATTTTTAACTGCTGCTTTCGTATCCATCACAAAAAAGGACACCCTGTCACAAATTGATATTTCTGGATTAATCAAGCTTAATATCACGATATCAAGCAGCATGCTTTCACAAAAATAAAATATTTGTGAAGAGCGAAAACTTTTACTTAAGTAAAGTGAAGTAAAGTGAAGTAAAGTGAAGTAAAGTGAAGTAAAGTGAAGTAAAGTGAAGTAAAGTGAAGTAAAGTGAAGTAAAGTAAAGTTAAAGTGAAGAAAAGTGAAGTAAGTTAAGTTAAGTTAAGTTAAGTTAAGTTAAGTTAAGTTAAGTTAAGTTAAGTTAAGTTAAGTTAAGTTAAGTTAAGTTAAGATATAACGGTGGTACCCAACACCTTGACTATAATTTGGCCCGTTTAATTATGCCCCATTTATGCCCATTATTTTTTCTGGTCTGTGCGTTCGTTCGTCGGTCTGTTAGTTTGTCTGTCTGTCTGTCTGTCTGTCCGTCCGTCCGTCCGTCCGTTCGTTCGTCGTAATGTTCGTTCGTCCGCCCGTTCGTCGTACTGTTCGTTCGTCCGTCCGTTCGTCGTACTGTTCGTTCGTCCGTCCGTCTGTACCGCTTCAGGTTAAAGTTTTTGGTCGAGGTAGTTTTTGATGAAGTTGAAGTCCAATAAACATGAAACTTAGTAAACATGTTCCCTATGATATGATCTCTGTAATTTAAATGCCAAGTTAGAGATTTTATTCCATTTTCGCGGTCCACTGAACATAAAAAAATGAAAGTGCGGATGGGGCATCCGTGTACTTGGAACACATTCTTGTTTCCCAAATATTTTGACAAAAAATTTGCTTTGACCTTTTGAAATTTTTAAAAAAAATCGATAAACTGAACGATCACTTTCTCGGAAAAAAAATGGTTTGAAACGGCAGTTTGACAAACACTAATTTTGATCATTGTGATCATTGAGAAGCTTAATTTTTCAATAAACAATACAACGTCATTAAAACGTTTAGCGATTTGACAGAGTTATCTCCTTGTAGTGTTAGGTACGGTGACATGAACCACCTTAAGTTAAGTTTGATAAAGTATATTGGCTTTACTGACTTTATCTCTATTAAAGTCTATACGGAATTTCTTTCATTGAAATCAGGTAGTTAATTAACTGTCGTTGAACGGTCCAAATAAAACGACAGTCCACTAGCTACTAGAGCTTGGGTGATATCATAATTAATCAATTAATATATTAATTAACACATTAGTGTTAAGTGGAGAAAAGAAAACACACTAAGTGTCATTTGAGCATCACGACTTTACGATTTTTAAGTGTCATCTTGACATCAATATGAGCATCGTTTGACACAAGATGTATGTAAATAAAAAGAAGGTGTAAAACGATTGATCCACCATTCTGTATTCAGAAATCATTCAATAAACAATCGATAAGCTGAGTCTAAAAAATCTAAAGAAAATGAATTCTCCACATCTTTGCATCAAACTGAAAGAGGCTGAGAGTAGAACTCAGAGAGCCTGTCAGCAAATGTTGTTACTCCATGATAAACTGCAAGACCTAAAGATCAGATATGAAAATGCCGTCAATGCCAACTTTAGGTGCTTACGATATCCACTACGCATGAAAATTGTTACAGTAGAAGGCGTTATAAACATGTACTACGAATACACAGTAGAGAAACAGAAGCAAGTTGAAGCTCTGAGATACAAGCTATTTGGTGAAGAAGCAGAGTACGAACCTTTCGAAGACGATTACGCAGAACACATGGAACACTGAAGAGTTCCCATTACCAGTCGTCAGACTGTGAAAAGGGCTCTTTTAAGAGCCACAAATATATTTCAAAAAGAGTCTGAATTGTTGGTATTTAAAGAAGTTTTCTTTTGTTCTTTTTATTAAGATGAAAATTAAACGGAGATTTTAAAACATATTAATTTTTCTGCAGTTCACGTTACGCAATGCATTTTTTTAAAATTTTAAACGCGTGAAAAATAAAAGCAGGATTTGAATATATTTCTTATTGAAGGTCGCGTTTAGCATTTTTTTTTCTCACTTATAAATTGAAAGAAAAAATCATCACAACGAAATTACTTTAAAATCTATCCTTTGTGTTCTTTGAAAAACAACGATTAAGTCTAGCTTTCAAAATTACAATTTAGGACGTTCTTTATTCAAACATTTCCCCAAACTATGATTTTTAACTGCTGCTTTCGTATCCATCACAAAAAAGGACACCCTGTCACAAATTGATATTTCTGGATTAATCAAGCTTAATATCACGATATCAAGCAGCATGCTTTCACAAAAATAAAATATTTGTGAAGAGCGAAAACTTTTACTTAAGTAAAGTGAAGTAAAGTGAAGTAAAGTGAAGTAAAGTGAAGTAAAGTGAAGTAAAATAAAGTTAAAGTGAAGAAAAGTGAAGTAAGTTAAGTTAAGTTAAGTTAAGTTAAGTTAAGTTAAGTTAAGTTAAGTTAAGTTAAGTTAAGTTAAGATATAACGGTGGTACCCAACACCTTGACTATAATTTGGCCCGTTTAATTATGCCCCATTTATGCCCATTATGTTTTCTGGTCTGTGCGTCCGTTCGTCGGTCTGTTAGTTTGTCTGTCTGTCTGTGTGTCCGTCCGTCCGTCCGTCCGTCCGTCCGTCCGTTCGTTCGTCGTAATGTTCGTTCGTCCGCCCGTTCGTCGTACTGTTCGTTCGTCCGTCCGTTCGTCGTACTGTTCGTTCGTCCGTCCGTCTGTACCGCTTCAGGTTAAAGTTTTTGGTCGAGGTAGTTTTTGATGAAGTTGAAGTCCAATAAACATGAAACTTAGTAAACATGTTCCCTATGATATGATCTCTGTAATTTAAATGCCAAGTTAGAGATTTTATTCCATTTTCGCGGTCCACTGAACATAAAAAAATGAAAGTGCGGATGGGGCATCCGTGTACTTGGAACACATTCTTGTTTCCCAAATATTTTGACAAAAAATTTGCTTTGACCTTTTGAAATTTTTTTAAAAAATCGATAAACTGAACGATCACTTTCTCGGAAAAAAAATGGTTTGAAACGGCAGTTTGACAAACACTAATTTTGATCATTGTGATCATTGAGAAGCTTAATTTTTCAATAAACAATACAACGTCATTAAAACGTTTAGCGATTTGACAGAGTTATCTCCCTGTAGTGTTAGGTACGGTGACATGAACCACCCTAAGTTAAGTTTGATAAAGTATATTGGCTTTACTGACTTTATCTCTATTAAAGTCTATACGGAATTTCTTTCATTGAAATCAGGTAGTTAATTAACTGTCGTTGAACGGTCCAAATAAAACGACAGTCCACTAGCTACTAGAGCTTGGGTGATATCATAATTAATCAATTAATATATTAATTAACACATTAGTGTTAAGTGGAGAAAAGAAAACACACTAAGTGTCATTTGAGCATCACGACTTTACGATTTTTAAGTGTCATCTTGACATCAATATGAGCATCGTTTGACACAAGATGTATGTAAATAAAAAGAAGGTGTAAAACGATTGATCCATCATTCTGTATTCAGAAATCATTCAATAAACAATCGATAAGCTGAGTCTAAAAAATCTAAAGAAAATGAATTCTCCACATCTTTGCATCAAACTGAAAGAGGCTGAGAGTAGAACTCAGAGAGCCTGTCAGCAAATGTTGTTACTCCATGATAAACTGCAAGACCTAAAGATCAGATATGAAAATGCCGTCAATGCCAACTTTAGGTGCTTACGATATCCACTACGCATGAAAATTGTTACAGTAGAAGGCGTTATAAACATGTACTACGAATACACAGTAGAGAAACAGAAGCAAGTTGAAGCTCTGAGATACAAGCTATTTGGTGAAGAAGCAGAGTACGAACCTTTCGAAGACGATTACGCAGAACACATGGAACACTGAAGAGTTCCCATTACCAGTCGTCAGACTGTGAAAAGGGCTCTTTTAAGAGCCACAAATATATTTCAAAAAGAGTCTGAATTGTTGGTATTTAAAGAAGTTTTCTTTTGTTCTTTTTATTAAGATGAAAATTAAACGGAGATTTTAAAACATATTAATTTTTCTGCAGTTCACGTTACGCAATGCATTTTTTTAAAATTTTAAACGCGTGAAAAATAAAAGCAGGATTTGAATATATTTCTTATTGAAGGTCGCGTTTAGCATTTTTTTTTCTCACTTATAAATTGAAAGAAAAAATCATCACAACGAAATTACTTTAAAATCTATCCTTTGTGTTCTTTGAAAAACAACGATTAAGTCTAGCTTTCAAAATTACAATTTAGGACGTTCTTTATTCAAACATTTCCCCAAACTATGATTTTTAACTGCTGCTTTCGTATCCATCACAAAAAAGGACACCCTGTCACAAATTGATATTTCTGGATTAATCAAGCTTAATATCACGATATCAAGCAGCATGCTTTCACAAAAATAAAATATTTGTGAAGAGCGAAAACTTTTACTTAAGTAAAGTGAAGTAAAGTGAAGTAAAGTGAAGTAAAGTGAAGTAAAGTGAAGTAAAGTAAAGTTAAAGTGAAGAAAAGTGAAGTAAGTTAAGTTAAGTTAAGTTAAGTCAAGTTAAGTTAAGTTAAGTTAAGTCAAGTCAAGTCAAGTCAAGTTAAGTTAAGTTAAGTTAAGTTAAGTTAAGTTAAGTTAAGTTAAGTTAAGTTAAGTTAAGTTAAGATATAACGGTGGTACCCAACACCTTGACTATAATTTGGCCCGTTTAATTATGCCCCATTTATGCCCATTATGTTTTTTGGTCTGTGCGTCCGTTCGTCGGTCTATTAGTTTGTCTGTCTGTCTGTCTGTCCGTCCGTCCGTCCGTCCGTCCGTTCGTTCGTCGTAATGTTCGTTCGTCCGCCCGTTCGTCGTACTGTTCGTTCGTCCGTCCGTTCGTCGTACTGTTCGTTCGTCCGTCCGTCTGTACCGCTTCAGGTTAAAGTTTTTGGTCGAGGTAGTTTTTGATGAAGTTGAAGTCCAATAAACATGAAACTTAGTAAACATGTTCCCTATGATATGATCTCTGTAATTTAAATGCCAAGTTAGAGATTTTATTCCATTTTCGCGGTCCACTGAACATAAAAAAATGAAAGTGCGGATGGGGCATCCGTGTACTTGGAACACATTCTTGTTTCCCAAATATTTTGACAAAAAATTTGCTTTGACCTTTTGAAATTTTTTTAAAAAATCGATAAACTGAACGATCACTTTCTCGGAAAAAAAAAATGGTTTGAAACGGCAGTTTGACAAACACTAATTTTGATCATTGTGATCATTGAGAAGCTTAATTTTTCAATAAACAATACAACGTCATTAAAACGTTTAGCGATTTGACAGAGTTATCTCCCTGTAGTGTTAGGTACGGTGACATGAACCACCTTAAGTTAAGTTTGATAAAGTATATTGGCTTTACTGACTTTATCTCTATTAAAGTCTATACGGAATTTCTTTCATTGAAATCAGGTAGTTAATTAACTGTCGTTGAACGGTCCAAATAAAACGACAGTCCACTAGCTACTAGAGCTTGGGTGATATCATAATTAATCAATTAATATATTAATTAACACATTAGTGTTAAGTGGAGAAAAGAAAACACACTAAGTGTCATTTGAGCATCACGACTTTACGATTTTTAAGTGTCATCTTGACATCAATATGAGCATCGTTTGACACAAGATGTATGTAAATAAAAAGAAGGTGTAAAACGATTGATCCATCATTCTGTATTCAGAAATCATTCAATAAACAATCGATAAGCTGAGTCTAAAAAATCTAAAGAAAATGAATTCTCCACATCTTTGCATCAAACTGAAAGAGGCTGAGAGTAGAACTCAGAGAGCCTGTCAGCAAATGTTGTTACTCCATGATAAACTGCAAGACCTAAAGATCAGATATGAAAATGCCGTCAATGCCAACTTTAGGTGCTTACGATATCCACTACGCATGAAAATTGTTACAGTAGAAGGCGTTATAAACATGTACTACGAATACACAGTAGAGAAACAGAAGCAAGTTGAAGCTCTGAGATACAAGCTATTTGGTGAAGAAGCAGAGTACGAACCTTTCGAAGACGATTACGCAGAACACATGGAACACTGAAGAGTTCCCATTACCAGTCGTCAGACTGTGAAAAGGGCTCTTTTAAGAGCCACAAATATATTTCAAAAAGAGTCTGAATTGTTGGTATTTAAAGAAGTTTTCTTTTGTTCTTTTTATTAAGATGAAAATTAAACGGAGATTTTAAAACATATTAATTTTTCTGCAGTTCACGTTACGCAATGCATTTTTTTAAAATTTTAAACGCGTGAAAAATAAAAGCAGGATTTGAATATATTTCTTATTGAAGGTCGCGTTTAGCATTTTTTTTTCTCACTTATAAATTGAAAGAAAAAATCATCACAACGAAATTACTTTAAAATCTATCCTTTGTGTTCTTTGAAAAACAACGATTAAGTCTAGCTTTCAAAATTACAATTTAGGACGTTCTTTATTCAAACATTTCCCCAAACTATGATTTTTAACTGCTGCTTTCGTATCCATCACAAAAAAGGACACCCTGTCACAAATTGATATTTCTGGATTAATCAAGCTTAATATCACGATATCAAGCAGCATGCTTTCACAAAAATAAAATATTTGTGAAGAGCGAAAACTTTTACTTAAGTAAAGTGAAGTAAAGTGAAGTAAAGTGAAGTAAAGTGAAGTAAAGTGAAGTAAAGTGAAGTAAAGTGAAGTAAAGTGAAGTAAAGTGAAGTAAAGTAAAGTTAAAGTGAAGAAAAGTGAAGAAAAGTTAAGTTAAGTTAAGTTAAGTTAAGTTAAGTTAAGTTAAGTTAAGTTAAGTTAAGTTAAGTTAAGTTAAGTTAAGTTAAGTTAAGATATAACGGTGGTACCCAACACCTTGACTATAATTTGGCCCGTTTAATTATGCCCCATTTATGCCCATTATGTTTTCTGGTCTGTGCGTCCGTTCGTCGGTCTGTTAGTTTGTCTGTCTGTCTGTCTGTCCGTCCGTCCGTCCGTCCGTCCGTTCGTTCGTCGTAATGTTCGTTCGTCCGCCCGTTCGTCGTACTGTTCGTTCGTCCGTCCGTTCGTCGTACTGTTCGTTCGTCCGTCCGTCTGTACCGCTTCAGGTTAAAGTTTTTGGTCGAGGTAGTTTTTGATGAAGTTGAAGTCCAATAAACATGAAACTTAGTAAACATGTTCCCTATGATATGATCTCTGTAATTTAAATGCCAAGTTAGAGATTTTATTCCATTTTCGCGGTCCACTGAACATAAAAAAATGAAAGTGCGGATGGGGCATCCGTGTACTTGGAACACATTCTTGTTTCCCAAATATTTTGACAAAAAATTTGCTTTGACCTTTTGAAATTTTTTTAAAAAATCGATAAACTGAACGATCACTTTCTCGGAAAAAAAATGGTTTGAAACGGCAGTTTGACAAACACTAATTTTGATCATTGTGATCATTGAGAAGCTTAATTTTTCAATAAACAATACAACGTCATTAAAACGTTTAGCGATTTGACAGAGTTATCTCCCTGTAGTGTTAGGTACGGTGACATGAACCACCTTAAGTTAAGTTTGATAAAGTATATTGGCTTTACTGACTTTATCTCTATTAAAGTCTATACGGAATTTCTTTCATTGAAATCAGGTAGTTAATTAACTGTCGTTGAACGGTCCAAATAAAACGACAGTCCACTAGCCACTAGAGCTTGGGTGATATCATAATTAATCAATTAATATATTAATTAACACATTAGTGTTAAGTGGAGAAAAGAAAACACACTAAGTGTCATTTGAGCATCACGACTTTACGATTTTTAAGTGTCATCTTGACATCAATATGAGCATCGTTTGACACAAGATGTATGTAAATAAAAAGAAGGTGTAAAACGATTGATCCATCATTCTGTATTCAGAAATCATTCAATAAACAATCGATAAGCTGAGTCTAAAAAATCTAAAGAAAATGAATTCTCCACATCTTTGCATCAAACTGAAAGAGGCTGAGAGTAGAACTCAGAGAGCCTGTCAGCAAATGTTGTTACTCCATGATAAACTGCAAGACCTAAAGATCAGATATGAAAATGCCGTCAATGCCAACTTTAGGTGCTTACGATATCCACTACGCATGAAAATTGTTACAGTAGAAGGCGTTATAAACATGTACTACGAATACACAGTAGAGAAACAGAAGCAAGTTGAAGCTCTGAGATACAAGCTATTTGGTGAAGAAGCAGAGTACGAACCTTTCGAAGACGATTACGCAGAACACATGGAACACTGAAGAGTTCCCATTACCAGTCGTCAGACTGTGAAAAGGGCTCTTTTAAGAGCCACAAATATATTTCAAAAAGAGTCTGAATTGTTGGTATTTAAAGAAGTTTTCTTTTGTTCTTTTTATTAAGATGAAAATTAAACGGAGATTTTAAAACATATTAATTTTTCTGCAGTTCACGTTACGCAATGCATTTTTAAAAAATTTTAAACGCGTGAAAAATAAAAGCAGGATTTGAATATATTTCTTATTGAAGGTCGCGTTTAGCATTTTTTTTTCTCACTTATAAATTGAAAGAAAAAATCATCACAACGAAATTACTTTAAAATCTATCCTTTAAAGCAAAGGAAAGGAAAGGAAAGGAAAAAGGAAAGGAAAGGAAAGGAAAGGAAAGGAAAGGAAAGGAAAAGGAAAGGAAAGGAAAGGAAAGGAAAGGAAAGGAAAGGAAAGGAAAGGAAAGGAAAGGAAAGGAAAGGAAAGGAAAGGAAAGGAAGGGAAAGGAAATGAAAGGAAAGCAGTCTTTAGTTAGCTCTTTTGTTAAGTTTAAATAACCAACAAACAATAATTGCATGTCAAAGCAACATTCCATGGTGTTGTACTGAAAAGATCAACATACTTTTAACGGGATATAAGAAGAACTGGTTCCCGAAACTTCGGAGGCTCCTAAAACAGGTACTTCAAATCTAACAAAGAGGCAAAATGTACCCACTTTTTAAAATTTAGTGCAGTATTATTTTGATATTCAAAATTATAAGCAAAAACTGTTTTACAATTATGACCAGTCATTCAGTTGTCATGAGATACCTAAAATACTTAAATATTCTACAATTTTTGAAAGTTACACTCATGCGTAGGAACTCTTTTGTGTTAATTATGAACTACTTTCTGGCCGGGCCTGAATTAGTGGTGTTACACTACTAGTGGCCGGGCCTGAATTAGTGGTGTTACACTACTAGGATGGACAACAAAAACATAACAAAGTATCGCACTAAGAATAGTCGTTGTTACTGAATGCTTGTTCAGAGACCAATATTAACAAGATATAAATAAAGCATGTGTCTCATACACAATAATTTATTTTATATGGAACTTACAAAATGAATTGTTCAGTAGTACATGTATATTCGGAAATGAATACGTAACTTCTACATGAACTCAATTGTTTAAATGTGCACTCGTTCATGAACGATTTGAAGAGGACTTGTACGTGTCTGCTGTGATATATCATCCTTCTTTGTGTAAACTTTAATATCAGGATATGGGATAAAATATTTGCATACATAAGGTGATGCTTTTATCCGACTGTTAATGACGTCTTTACACTTAATCCATTGGATGTGTACTGATTGAAAATTTAGTCTTAGATGTATGATTTTTTTTAATTGTTAATGGCTTTGAAGTACATGTAGCTGTAATTACCTGCGAGTACTCTCAAATCAGTACTTCTCAAATAAGTACTGATTGTGTTTTGTTGTTGGGATATACAAGTACCCGGCTACGTCCACTTTGTGTTTTTGTTATAATATATATTTCTATTTGTATCCACGCGATGAGTTAAACCTTTTCATCTGATTTTTATAGTTCTTTCTTATGGTGTACTATTACACCACTGTCCCAGGTTAGGGGGAGGGTTGGGATCCCGCTAACATGTTTAACCCCGTCACATTCTGCATCATCAATGTATGTGCTTGTCCTTTGTCAGGAGCCTGTAATTCAGTGGATGTCGTTTGTTGATGTCTTACATATGTTCTTTGTTCATTTTTTTTGTACATAAACTAGGCCGTAGGTTCTCTCGTTTGAATTGTTTTACATTATCATTTTGATGCCCTTTTAAAGCTGACTATGCGGTATGGGCTTTGCCTATTGTTGAATGCCGTACGGTGACCTATAGTTGTCAGTTTCTGTGTCATTTCGTCTCTTGTGGATAGTTGTCTCATTGGAAATCATATCACATCTTGTGTTTTTTTTTTTATATCAACGATACAGCAACCGTAAGACACAATGACCAAAAACATCTTGGGGAGATTCAAGTTTTGACCTTTATTTTTCTACACAGAGGCGGATTTAGGGGGGGCAGGGGGCCCGGGCCCCCCTTTCTGGGAAAAAAATTGGTTGCTTATATAGGGAATCATTGAAGCGTGACTGGAGTGGGCCCGCTCTTAGGTCAGTCAGTGGGCCCCCACTTATGAAAATTTCTGGATCCGCCACTGCTACATGCTACAGTATCTGCATTGTTTAATTGTTAAATGCAGTCTCGTTCGTTCGGGATGCAATGTCAAAAAGTAGAGAATATCCATTATATGTCAATAACTATAAGTTTGAAAGTTTTGTGAGGCATTTTCATTTCCTTAAAATACTGTCACTGCAGTCATTGACTCTGTGTTAATGGAGATCTATAGATTATAGATAAACATCGCGAACCTTATAATAAGTAGCCATTACAGAGGGTCATCCCAAAGGTCCTATCGTACACACAGAAATATATATCGTGTCATCCCATACGTCACTCAAATCTATTGCAAAATATGATTTCTTTACTTTACACAAGGAAAATAGACTACTAGTATGAATATAGTTAGGACAATAAATAATCAATCATATCTGCTTTCACTTAACGTTTTTCTAATTGGGAATTCGAAATTGCCGTTTATTACAAAGTGGTCCTTACATATGCCACAGAGAGTAATTTACATTCTTCGTTAAGCAATCTCGTCTATTATTTGTCCGTCGAAAATATATTATCAAAGAGAATTAAATAAAAGTTATATAACATTGTAAATGGAAAATTGTCTAAGTTAGTTCTATTTTTTGTTTGTTTTCATGCACCATTCATAATCAGAGTCATGTTTATTACCTAGAAGAACAATATATTCTTCAAACAAATGTCTATAGTTTTCTTTGTAATTAAGATATATTTCTAGATTGATACCCTTAAGTTACTTTGGGAGTTCGGGTTTCTTTCTTGCATAACAATAAAAACAATAGTTGTCTGCATTTTTTTCCGTTAGAAGAAAGAGAAAGCACGAGGTTTCCTAAAATACTAACTTTATCGATATCTATTCTGCATCTTCTATCAAATCAAGGTCAACCTTAATCAAATATATTATTTGTTCACAGATGGACCTCTTAATCCTAGCGTGCTATGGAACGAGTTCCTAGCACTTGTGAAGCAAACCTGATGTCCGTGGAAATAACAAGTGGTTCCGTAATACTCATTGCTAAACGTTTCGACAGCCAAAAATAAAAACAAAAAGTTTCATCACAGAAAACATATAGTAACAGTTCCATAATGAATCCATAGTATATTGACCACTTTTGAGAACAAGCTGTGAAAGAATAAACACGTGTATTGTATTTTACTTTCAATGGTATTCCTTAAACGCTGTGTACAATTACTTAAATTTGCGTGTATGTGGACAACACAATCGTAAATATATTGTGTCATGCCAAGTTTTATTAGAGCGGCAAAATGACAAAAATGGTGTAAAGAAGCCGTAAATTATAACATATATAATTTATTATAACATTAAATTTACCCGGTATTACAGGACGGACGAAATTATCGGCAAGCATCGTGCATGGACTTGTCGAAGTAGAAAAGCGTTTGCTTTAATAACTGTTTTGCGAATACAATTTTAAAGTCTTTTAAATTAGTTCAATTCAAACCCCCCAAGAAGAGTAACTATTTTTTAAAACTACTGGACAGGAGTAAATCCGATTGTTAAACGGATAGAAATGTTAAACTGTTTTGAAGAATATTGTAAGTAATTTTACTGCTGTACGTATATTTTTAATGCTAAATTGCTGTTTATTTAGATATTTATTGTCATTTAAAGTTGATATTCATTTATCCTCCCGTTTCTCATAAAAGATTGGAATAGACGATCATGGCTGTCTGTTCTACCCTTAAATGATAGGTCTTGGTTAGTTACACTACCCTCCAATAATATGTCCGCAGTATCTATTTCCCTTTCATTCTGTAAAAATTCCTCCTTACTTATTCCCGATTCCTTCAGCAGCAGTTCAATATCATCAAACTCTTCCGGTACCTCGGTATTCCCGACCACATGTTTTTCATAGTTTAATTTAAAATTTCGCCAGCATCTTGAGCATTCGTCATCACAGAGATTACACGCATCAATGGCTCCCTGTGATGCAAAACGATTCCACATCCTTTTTCCAAACTGTGGACAGAATATTTGAAATCCAACACAAGTCAATCCGACTAACGCCATTATGGCGACACATACCCAGAATGCCTCCCAGTTAAAACTAGATTCACTTTCTCCCTTTGAGATATTTTTCTTTGGTTTCTCCTCATCTAACATGAACGAGTTTTTACGAATCATTTCACGATAAGGATCGTCCAGGAAATCTTTTTTAATCTCGCGAGCTTTCTCGTGATACACGAGCTTCGATAATCTTCCGGCCAAATCCGAACGACCAATTTGTCGAAGACGAATAGCGAGATCCAGAAAAGATTTACCTCTCCCTTCCGATCTGTCGTATTTAAGGAGAAGAAACAAACAAGTTTTGTTTGGCTCATGGTTACCTGTCAGTTTGTGCTTCTCTGTGGTGAAAAGATTTTTGTCGTGCAAGGACTCTGACAATTTTCTGCATTCGTGTGGTTCCAGTTGTCCAGCAATGTATTGTAATTCCTTGAAATTCAAGTCAAAAGTACATATAATGAATCCAAAAACATAAAGACAAACCAAACACCATATACTGAAGTTCATGTTCACGGTTTTCTGTATATAAGAGTGTGCGTATTATTACGTCGTCAATTTATATTATGACGTCATATTATGTAATTATTACGTCAACATATTTGAATCACGTGATTTGAATGCTTCTTTCAGTAAGTAGAAAGTATGTATTTCAGTAAAAGAGGGTGGCACAGTTATGATCAGTTATCATCAATAGACGTTTATCTTCACTGAGCTAGGCCATCATACATAGTTCTCAAATAAATAGTATACTGTACAATGTACAAATCTACACTATAGCAGTACTACAGTATAAAAATTATGAGTTATTACAAGAGTTAATACACCATAAACAGAAAACAAATGTAATATTATTTTTACTAGTTATCTCACTTCTTTGGTGGATTCAAACAGTACGTCTAAGATTTCAAACATTCTAAAAATTCAACATGCCTTGGCGGAGGTACTAATTTTTATTTTGGTTTCAATGTCTCATCTACATACATGTCTTTTCCACATAACTGAAATATAGTATTTTATGTTCCAAAACTCTCAATTATAAATTTATTATCAAAATCATTTATCATAGTCGTAATGGAACAAGAAAAAGAAATACGAGAAAAACAATTGACATTTTTTCTTTAGAATCATATTGGTACAAATCACGACCTGAACCAAAGTAATGACTTCGTATATTTATCCGATTGAAAGTCTGACTGTGTACTTTTCCCAGTCAAACTAAGATTTAACCTCAAATTAATTGCAACAGAAAATGTTTTAGTTCTAATCTGATAATGATGTGTGGGTGTTTTGCGTCCGACTTTCTTGTCTTGATATCGCGGACTGTAGCAACCTATTCTATAGTTGGTCTTTTAGTCTTCATTTTACCCCGACTGCATTGGTGTTGCTGGTACGGAGTATCAGGTCGTGCTGCTTGTATGGCTGATTGTATTCCCTCTTTGGATTGTTCAGTGAGGACGGGCGATGTGTGTGGTGTTGTGCGCAGTAGGTCTGGGTGGTCGATGTCGAACCCATCTTCAAAGTCGATCCTACTGCGCTTGCCTCTGTCATTGGTGGAGGTGTAAAATACCCGGCGGTGGCAGGCCTTGTTTGCATGGACAATATCCCTATTGACTACAACCCCAACTGGTTTTCCTTTGTACTTAGTTGGTGTAAGTAAATGTCTAACTACGCTGTCTCTTGCCTCTGTTTGTGTGTTGGTAGTTTGTTGGACTTGGTCAGCAGGTATCACGGCTGTTTTTGTTGCCTTCTACTGGTCAAAGCGCTTTGCGTCTCTTCTCCTGGTGGAGGGTGGCTTACTCTTCAGGGCCGGCTTGGATTTACTAGAGGATGCCTCTGGTTACTTAGCCTTTGTCTTGGTCCACGTCAGCTGTACTGAAACCTGGTCAGAACTTGCGGAGAACTCCCAGGCAGGTTCTTTTCCAGTTAACTTCATGGCTGCTAGTAAGGCATTCAATTCATCTGGAATTTCCATTATGATTGTCCAAAAAGTTAGTGAGTTGTGTTCAGCTGTGATCAGTACGAATACTTCAAACGCGAATCTATAGCATTATGCCCTATATATACACAGTAAAAAGTGCCATTAAGTCTAACTTGAAAACTCATTTATAATTTCCTATGGAAAATAACCTTGGAAGGGGAGATAACTCTTGCTAAATTGAGTCTTTTATGGTCAGTTTTTGGTTGTTTTTCTTGAAATTTATGTAAAATATGATACTTTGATGGGTTATAAGTTTGTATTTGACTAAATTTTATAATCTTCTGCTCATGAAATGTACAAAACCGAAGAGTTATGGCTAGTTTTATTATTTTCATGCATTTTTCATTAAAGAAATTGCAAATTTGAAGCTTTGTGACCATTTTGAAAAAATAATGTGAAAATTTGGTATTGTTAATATCTGTATAAAAGATTTTTTTTCAGCAACGTTCTTTTCTAAAGAAACTTTAAACCACAATAAAGAAGAATACATGCTTAATTATTTTTATTAAATTTTAGATTCTTTACCTTTATAGCATGTTGAAAAATTCAATAAATAGTCAACTAAAGAATTACGAAATCTAGATCATAGCTTGATAAAAGATATGAAAACACTTTTGTTATACTCTAAAGACAGCTAAAATTTCAAGAATCCATACATTCTGATGAATAGAAACGGTAAGTTATTATTTTGTATCATTTTGTATTGATATTTCTACCCTTTTTGAAGAGTTATCTCCCTTTTCAATGCAAATCTCCATAGGAATTTCAAATGGTGATTTTTTTTAGTCTTCCTCAAGTTAGTTTAATGGGATTTTTTTCTGTGTATACTTGGGGTATAATGCTAAAGCTTAAAACTTAAAAATCTTCTCTTGCAATTACTTTCCGGTTAGGGTCAAATTTATGCTAGATTGACTGGACTATTTATAAATCGCAACAAAACGTGCATTAAAAACGTATAACAGTTTTTCAACAACAACAAAATACCAAAGGGCAAAATTTGTGTAACGGTTTACTAAAATTTTTAACTGTATGTATATTTATCTTATTATAGCTTATTTTACAAGAAAAAGAAACCGAGTTCTCAAATCATGAGATAAATATATTGAAAATATCTATTTGACCGAATTTTAGTACGGAGTTATTAATATGTCAAAAAGATTGATTGTTTTCAATGTTGATAATACTTTGCCTTTTTGACTGATATAAAGAAAACCATCTGGTATGTTATATTATAACTCAAATTTAGACCAATTTTCCAAATTATTTATTTATCAGAATGATTAATGGGTAGATTGACATACGATATGCATTTGACTGATACATAGAAATAATCCATTTGCATAAATACACATTCTATAAGCCTAAGCATTGTTTGCTTTCTATCCAATATTGTCAGGAAAATTGGATTTTATTGATGAACAATCGCTATAATGTAGAAAAATAATATAGTATTTTCTTAATTTACAATCCGATTTATCTTCTTTTTAAAAGAAATCGCTAAAAAAGATATACTTGATCGATTACTTAACATTATGGTTTCATTTTGTAAGTGTTCAGAGAAAAGTAAATTATTAATGGAAATATAAAATGAAATGCAAACTGGAGCTGTTTTCGCTAAAGATCACAAATCTACACTGCCGTGTTGGTTGATAAGCGTCCAGTGACAAATATCTTATGCATGGTCAGGACAATAACTTGGTGAAATACATCAATGGAAATCAAAATGACAATTATCAATACATTGCTTTAGGATTAATTCCTTGCCATTTCAGAGTTAAAGGAAAATGCGTTTTCCTTGTCAATAACTGACATAATGTCTACTAATTCACATTGCAATCGCATTCGATACGGTAGAATATTTCACAATTGCCTTTGGTATAAAAAAGAAGATGTGGTATGATTGCACATGAGACAACTCTCCATTTTCGCGGTCCACTGAACATAAAAAAATGAAAGTGCGGATGGGGCATCCGTGTACTTGGAACACATTCTTGTTTCCCAAATATTTTGACAAAAAATTTGCTTTGACCTTTTGAAATTTTTTTAAAAAATCGATAAACTGAACGATCACTTTCTCGGAAAAAAAAATGGTTTGAAACGGCAGTTTGACAAACACTAATTTTGATCATTGTGATCATTGAGAAGCTTAATTTTTCAATAAACAATACAACGTCATTAAAACGTTTAGCGATTTGACAGAGTTATCTCCCTGTAGTGTTAGGTACGGTGACATGAACCACCTTAAGTTAAGTTTGATAAAGTATATTGGCTTTACTGACTTTATCTCTATTAAAGTCTATACGGAATTTCTTTCATTGAAATCAGGTAGTTAATTAACTGTCGTTGAACGGTCCAAATAAAACGACAGTCCACTAGCTACTAGAGCTTGGGTGATATCATAATTAATCAATTAATATATTAATTAACACATTAGTGTTAAGTGGAGAAAAGAAAACACACTAAGTGTCATTTGAGCATCACGACTTTACGATTTTTAAGTGTCATCTTGACATCAATATGAGCATCGTTTGACACAAGATGTATGTAAATAAAAAGAAGGTGTAAAACGATTGATCCATCATTCTGTATTCAGAAATCATTCAATAAACAATCGATAAGCTGAGTCTAAAAAATCTAAAGAAAATGAATTCTCCACATCTTTGCATCAAACTGAAAGAGGCTGAGAGTAGAACTCAGAGAGCCTGTCAGCAAATGTTGTTACTCCATGATAAACTGCAAGACCTAAAGATCAGATATGAAAATGCCGTCAATGCCAACTTTAGGTGCTTACGATATCCACTACGCATGAAAATTGTTACAGTAGAAGGCGTTATAAACATGTACTACGAATACACAGTAGAGAAACAGAAGCAAGTTGAAGCTCTGAGATACAAGCTATTTGGTGAAGAAGCAGAGTACGAACCTTTCGAAGACGATTACGCAGAACACATGGAACACTGAAGAGTTCCCATTACCAGTCGTCAGACTGTGAAAAGGGCTCTTTTAAGAGCCACAAATATATTTCAAAAAGAGTCTGAATTGTTGGTATTTAAAGAAGTTTTCTTTTGTTCTTTTTATTAAGATGAAAATTAAACGGAGATTTTAAAACATATTAATTTTTCTGCAGTTCACGTTACGCAATGCATTTTTTTAAAATTTTAAACGCGTGAAAAATAAAAGCAGGATTTGAATATATTTCTTATTGAAGGTCGCGTTTAGCATTTTTTTTTCTCACTTATAAATTGAAAGAAAAAATCATCACAACGAAATTACTTTAAAATCTATCCTTTGTGTTCTTTGAAAAACAACGATTAAGTCTAGCTTTCAAAATTACAATTTAGGACGTTCTTTATTCAAACATTTCCCCAAACTATGATTTTTAACTGCTGCTTTCGTATCCATCACAAAAAAGGACACCCTGTCACAAATTGATATTTCTGGATTAATCAAGCTTAATATCACGATATCAAGCAGCATGCTTTCACAAAAATAAAATATTTGTGAAGAGCGAAAACTTTTACTTAAGTAAAGTGAAGTAAAGTGAAGTAAAGTGAAGTAAAGTGAAGTAAAGTGAAGTAAAGTGAAGTAAAGTGAAGTAAAGTGAAGTAAAGTAAAGTTAAAGTGAAGAAAAGTGAAGAAAAGTTAAGTTAAGTTAAGGATGTATTCTTCTGACTTTTCAGTCTCGTTCAGTCTCGTTGAAATCTCGTTCTTAAATTATTTCCAAAACATATGATAGAAGTGGAAAATATCAATGAATTTTAAAAATATTATTAACAAACATAACTCTGTGAAAAAATTGTGTATTTACCATGAACGGTTTTTGAATAATCCAGTTTTCAAATTTTACGACCATTCAAGTCAGTATTTTTAGTCAAAATTTTGAGAAAATGGGTGAGGGATACAAAAAATGATTTTACAAGAATAATATACATCCCATCTCATTTTGGTCTTTTCAAATTTCTTAGATATGTATTTTTTCAATCATTTATAACAAAAAAGTTGAATTAATATGCATTTTGTTCTTTAAAATGAGAAAAATCATAAAAATACAAAATTGGCAGTATGGTAAATTTTACACAAAAAAGCATCAAAATATGATAAAACTTTCTTATATTAACACCTACCTATAGTTTTTGTAAGTTAAATTTATTCAGATTGGTCCACTTCATCTTTATTGAAAGTATGAAAAAAAGTTTAATTGTGGAACTGTGATTTTTTTCACGATAATAGCCCAAAAATAGGTAAAAATCGATGAAAAGTGAGAAAATCATCAAAATTGGGCATTTTCAAAGGGCCGTAGCAAAAAAAGAAGCACACCACCATATGATTTTTTCTTCACCAATTGTTTTGTTACAGTCTTATAAACCTAAAAATCAGGTTAAGAAAAAAAGTTTAATTCTAGAAATTTTTGGCTCCTCAGAGGTGTACATCCTTAAGTTAAGTTAAGTTAAGTTAAGTTAAGTTAAGTTAAGTTAAGTTAAGTTAAGTTAAGTTAAGTTAAGTTAAGTTAAGTTAAGTTAAGTTAAGATATAACGGTGGTACCCAACACCTTGACTATAATTTGGCCCGTTTAATTATGCCCCATTTATGCCCATTATGTTTTCTGGTCTGTGCGTCCGTTCGTCGGTCTGTTAGTTTGTCTGTCTGTCTGTCTGTCCGTCCGTCCGTCCGTCCGTCCGTTCGTTCGTCGTAATGTTCGTTCGTCCGCCCGTTCGTCGTACTGTTCGTTCGTCCGTCCGTTCGTCGTACTGTTCGTTCGTCCGTCCGTCTGTACCGCTTCAGGTTAAAGTTTTTGGTCGAGGTAGTTTTTGATGAAGTTGAAGTCCAATAAACATGAAACTTAGTAAACATGTTCCCTATGATATGATCTCTGTAATTTAAATGCCAAGTTAGAGATTTTATTCCATTTTCGCGGTCCACTGAACATAAAAAAATGAAAGTGCGGATAGGGCATCCGTGTACTTGGAACACATTCTTGTTTCCCAAATATTTTGACAAAAAATTTGCTTTGACCTTTTGAAATTTTTTTAAAAAATCGATAAACTGAACGATCACTTTCTCGGAAAAAAAATGGTTTGAAACGGCAGTTTGACAAACACTAATTTTGATCATTGTGATCATTGAGAAGCTTAATTTTTCAATAAACAATACAACGTCATTAAAACGTTTAGCGATTTGACAGAGTTATCTCCCTGTAGTGTTAGGTACGGTGACATGAACCACCTTAAGTTAAGTTTGATAAAGTATATTGGCTTTACTGACTTTATCTCTATTAAAGTCTATACGGAATTTCTTTCATTGAAATCAGGTAGTTAATTAACTGTCGTTGAACGGTCCAAATAAAACGACAGTCCACTAGCTACTAGAGCTTGGGTGATATCATAATTAATCAATTAATATATTAATTAACACATTAGTGTTAAGTGGAGAAAAGAAAACACACTAAGTGTCATTTGAGCATCACGACTTTACGATTTTTAAGTGTCATCTTGACATCAATATGAGCATCGTTTGACACAAGATGTATGTAAATAAAAAGAAGGTGTAAAACGATTGATCCATCATTCTGTATTCAGAAATCATTCAATAAACAATCGATAAGCTGAGTCTAAAAAATCTAAAGAAAATGAATTCTCCACATCTTTGCATCAAACTGAAAGAGGCTGAGAGTAGAACTCAGAGAGCCTGTCAGCAAATGTTGTTACTCCATGATAAACTGCAAGACCTAAAGATCAGATATGAAAATGCCGTCAATGCCAACTTTAGGTGCTTACGATATCCACTACGCATGAAAATTGTTACAGTAGAAGGCGTTATAAACATGTACTACGAATACACAGTAGAGAAACAGAAGCAAGTTGAAGCTCTGAGATACAAGCTATTTGGTGAAGAAGCAGAGTACGAACCTTTCGAAGACGATTACGCAGAACACATGGAACACTGAAGAGTTCCCATTACCAGTCGTCAGACTGTGAAAAGGGCTCTTTTAAGAGCCACAAATATATTTCAAAAAGAGTCTGAATTGTTGGTATTTAAAGAAGTTTTCTTTTGTTCTTTTTATTAAGATGAAAATTAAACGGAGATTTTAAAACATATTAATTTTTCTGCAGTTCACGTTACGCAATGCATTTTTAAAAAATTTTAAACGCGTGAAAAATAAAAGCAGGATTTGAATATATTTCTTATTGAAGGTCGCGTTTAGCATTTTTTTTTCTCACTTATAAATTGAAAGAAAAAATCATCACAACGAAATTACTTTAAAATCTATCCTTTAAAGCAAAGGAAAGGAAAGGAAAGGAAAAAGGAAAGGAAAGGAAAGGAAAGGAAAGGAAAGGAAAGGAAAAGGAAAGGAAAGGAAAGGAAAGGAAAGGAAAGGAAAGGAAAGGAAAGGAAAGGAAAGGAAAGGAAAGGAAAGGAAAGGAAGGGAAAGGAAATGAAAGGAAAGCAGTCTTTAGTTAGCTCTTTTGTTAAGTTTAAATAACCAACAAACAATAATTGCATGTCAAAGCAACATTCCATGGTGTTGTACTGAAAAGATCAACATACTTTTAACGGGATATAAGAAGAACTGGTTCCCGAAACTTCGGAGGCTCCTAAAACAGGTACTTCAAATCTAACAAAGAGGCAAAATGTACCCACTTTTTAAAATTTAGTGCAGTATTATTTTGATATTCAAAATTATAAGCAAAAACTGTTTTACAATTATGACCAGTCATTCAGTTGTCATGAGATACCTAAAATACTTAAATATTCTACAATTTTTGAAAGTTACACTCATGCGTAGGAACTCTTTTGTGTTAATTATGAACTACTTTCTGGCCGGGCCTGAATTAGTGGTGTTACACTACTAGTGGCCGGGCCTGAATTAGTGGTGTTACACTACTAGGATGGACAACAAAAACATAACAAAGTATCGCACTAAGAATAGTCGTTGTTACTGAATGCTTGTTCAGAGACCAATATTAACAAGATATAAATAAAGCATGTGTCTCATACACAATAATTTATTTTATATGGAACTTACAAAATGAATTGTTCAGTAGTACATGTATATTCGGAAATGAATACGTAACTTCTACATGAACTCAATTGTTTAAATGTGCACTCGTTCATGAACGATTTGAAGAGGACTTGTACGTGTCTGCTGTGATATATCATCCTTCTTTGTGTAAACTTTAATATCAGGATATGGGATAAAATATTTGCATACATAAGGTGATGCTTTTATCCGACTGTTAATGACGTCTTTACACTTAATCCATTGGATGTGTACTGATTGAAAATTTAGTCTTAGATGTATGATTTTTTTTAATTGTTAATGGCTTTGAAGTACATGTAGCTGTAATTACCTGCGAGTACTCTCAAATCAGTACTTCTCAAATAAGTACTGATTGTGTTTTGTTGTTGGGATATACAAGTACCCGGCTACGTCCACTTTGTGTTTTTGTTATAATATATATTTCTATTTGTATCCACGCGATGAGTTAAACCTTTTCATCTGATTTTTATAGTTCTTTCTTATGGTGTACTATTACACCACTGTCCCAGGTTAGGGGGAGGGTTGGGATCCCGCTAACATGTTTAACCCCGTCACATTCTGCATCATCAATGTATGTGCTTGTCCTTTGTCAGGAGCCTGTAATTCAGTGGATGTCGTTTGTTGATGTCTTACATATGTTCTTTGTTCATTTTTTTTGTACATAAACTAGGCCGTAGGTTCTCTCGTTTGAATTGTTTTACATTATCATTTTGATGCCCTTTTAAAGCTGACTATGCGGTATGGGCTTTGCCTATTGTTGAATGCCGTACGGTGACCTATAGTTGTCAGTTTCTGTGTCATTTCGTCTCTTGTGGATAGTTGTCTCATTGGAAATCATATCACATCTTGTGTTTTTTTTTTTATATCAACGATACAGCAACCGTAAGACACAATGACCAAAAACATCTTGGGGAGATTCAAGTTTTGACCTTTATTTTTCTACACAGAGGCGGATTTAGGGGGGGCAGGGGGCCCGGGCCCCCCTTTCTGGGAAAAAATTTGGTTGCTTATATAGGGAATCATTGAAGCGTGACTGGAGTGGGCCCGCTCTTAGGTCAGTCAGTGGGCCCCCACTTATGAAAATTTCTGGATCCGCCACTGCTACATGCTACAGTATCTGCATTGTTTAATTGTTAAATGCAGTCTCGTTCGTTCGGGATGCAATGTCAAAAAGTAGAGAATATCCATTATATGTCAATAACTATAAGTTTGAAAGTTTTGTGAGGCATTTTCATTTCCTTAAAATACTGTCACTGCAGTCATTGACTCTGTGTTAATGGAGATCTATAGATTATAGATAAACATCGCGAACCTTATAATAAGTAGCCATTACAGAGGGTCATCCCAAAGGTCCTATCGTACACACAGAAATATATATCGTGTCATCCCATACGTCACTCAAATCTATTGCAAAATATGATTTCTTTACTTTACACAAGGAAAATAGACTACTAGTATGAATATAGTTAGGACAATAAATAATCAATCATATCTGCTTTCACTTAACGTTTTTCTAATTGGGAATTCGAAATTGCCGTTTATTACAAAGTGGTCCTTACATATGCCACAGAGAGTAATTTACATTCTTCGTTAAGCAATCTCGTCTATTATTTGTCCGTCGAAAATATATTATCAAAGAGAATTAAATAAAAGTTATATAACATTGTAAATGGAAAATTGTCTAAGTTAGTTCTATTTTTTGTTTGTTTTCATGCACCATTCATAATCAGAGTCATGTTTATTACCTAGAAGAACAATATATTCTTCAAACAAATGTCTATAGTTTTCTTTGTAATTAAGATATATTTCTAGATTGATACCCTTAAGTTACTTTGGGAGTTCGGGTTTCTTTCTTGCATAACAATAAAAACAATAGTTGTCTGCATTTTTTTCCGTTAGAAGAAAGAGAAAGCACGAGGTTTCCTAAAATACTAACTTTATCGATATCTATTCTGCATCTTCTATCAAATCAAGGTCAACCTTAATCAAATATATTATTTGTTCACAGATGGACCTCTTAATCCTAGCGTGCTATGGAACGAGTTCCTAGCACTTGTGAAGCAAACCTGATGTCCGTGGAAATAACAAGTGGTTCCGTAATACTCATTGCTAAACGTTTCGACAGCCAAAAATAAAAACAAAAAGTTTCATCACAGAAAACATATAGTAACAGTTCCATAATGAATCCATAGTATATTGACCACTTTTGAGAACAAGCTGTGAAAGAATAAACACGTGTATTGTATTTTACTTTCAATGGTATTCCTTAAACGCTGTGTACAATTACTTAAATTTGCGTGTATGTGGACAACACAATCGTAAATATATTGTGTCATGCCAAGTTTTATTAGAGCGGCAAAATGACAAAAATGGTGTAAAGAAGCCGTAAATTATAACATATATAATTTATTATAACATTAAATTTACCCGGTATTACAGGACGGACGAAATTATCGGCAAGCATCGTGCATGGACTTGTCGAAGTAGAAAAGCGTTTGCTTTAATAACTGTTTTGCGAATACAATTTTAAAGTCTTTTAAATTAGTTCAATTCAAACCCCCCAAGAAGAGTAACTATTTTTTAAAACTACTGGACAGGAGTAAATCCGATTGTTAAACGGATAGAAATGTTAAACTGTTTTGAAGAATATTGTAAGTAATTTTACTGCTGTACGTATATTTTTAATGCTAAATTGCTGTTTATTTAGATATTTATTGTCATTTAAAGTTGATATTCATTTATCCTCCCGTTTCTCATAAAAGATTGGAATAGACGATCATGGCTGTCTGTTCTACCCTTAAATGATAGGTCTTGGTTAGTTACACTACCCTCCAATAATATGTCCGCAGTATCTATTTCCCTTTCATTCTGTAAAAATTCCTCCTTACTTATTCCCGATTCCTTCAGCAGCAGTTCAATATCATCAAACTCTTCCGGTACCTCGGTATTCCCGACCACATGTTTTTCATAGTTTAATTTAAAATTTCGCCAGCATCTTGAGCATTCGTCATCACAGAGATTACACGCATCAATGGCTCCCTGTGATGCAAAACGATTCCACATCCTTTTTCCAAACTGTGGACAGAATATTTGAAATCCAACACAAGTCAATCCGACTAACGCCATTATGGCGACACATACCCAGAATGCCTCCCAGTTAAAACTAGATTCACTTTCTCCCTTTGAGATATTTTTCTTTGGTTTCTCCTCATCTAACATGAACGAGTTTTTACGAATCATTTCACGATAAGGATCGTCCAGGAAATCTTTTTTAATCTCGCGAGCTTTCTCGTGATACACGAGCTTCGATAATCTTCCGGCCAAATCCGAACGACCAATTTGTCGAAGACGAATAGCGAGATCCAGAAAAGATTTACCTCTCCCTTCCGATCTGTCGTATTTAAGGAGAAGAAACAAACAAGTTTTGTTTGGCTCATGGTTACCTGTCAGTTTGTGCTTCTCTGTGGTGAAAAGATTTTTGTCGTGCAAGGACTCTGACAATTTTCTGCATTCGTGTGGTTCCAGTTGTCCAGCAATGTATTGTAATTCCTTGAAATTCAAGTCAAAAGTACATATAATGAATCCAAAAACATAAAGACAAACCAAACACCATATACTGAAGTTCATGTTCACGGTTTTCTGTATATAAGAGTGTGCGTATTATTACGTCGTCAATTTATATTATGACGTCATATTATGTAATTATTACGTCAACATATTTGAATCACGTGATTTGAATGCTTCTTTCAGTAAGTAGAAAGTATGTATTTCAGTAAAAGAGGGTGGCACAGTTATGATCAGTTATCATCAATAGACGTTTATCTTCACTGAGCTAGGCCATCATACATAGTTCTCAAATAAATAGTATACTGTACAATGTACAAATCTACACTATAGCAGTACTACAGTATAAAAATTATGAGTTATTACAAGAGTTAATACACCATAAACAGAAAACAAATGTAATATTATTTTTACTAGTTATCTCACTTCTTTGGTGGATTCAAACAGTACGTCTAAGATTTCAAACATTCTAAAAATTCAACATGCCTTGGCGGAGGTACTAATTTTTATTTTGGTTTCAATGTCTCATCTACATACATGTCTTTTCCACATAACTGAAATATAGTATTTTATGTTCCAAAACTCTCAATTATAAATTTATTATCAAAATCATTTATCATAGTCGTAATGGAACAAGAAAAAGAAATACGAGAAAAACAATTGACATTTTTTCTTTAGAATCATATTGGTACAAATCACGACCTGAACCAAAGTAATGACTTCGTATATTTATCCGATTGAAAGTCTGACTGTGTACTTTTCCCAGTCAAACTAAGATTTAACCTCAAATTAATTGCAACAGAAAATGTTTTAGTTCTAATCTGATAATGATGTGTGGGTGTTTTGCGTCCGACTTTCTTGTCTTGATATCGCGGACTGTAGCAACCTATTCTATAGTTGGTCTTTTAGTCTTCATTTTACCCCGACTGCATTGGTGTTGCTGGTACGGAGTATCAGGTCGTGCTGCTTGTATGGCTGATTGTATTCCCTCTTTGGATTGTTCAGTGAGGACGGGCGATGTGTGTGGTGTTGTGCGCAGTAGGTCTGGGTGGTCGATGTCGAACCCATCTTCAAAGTCGATCCTACTGCGCTTGCCTCTGTCATTGGTGGAGGTGTAAAATACCCGGCGGTGGCAGGCCTTGTTTGCATGGACAATATCCCTATTGACTACAACCCCAACTGGTTTTCCTTTGTACTTAGTTGGTGTAAGTAAATGTCTAACTACGCTGTCTCTTGCCTCTGTTTGTGTGTTGGTAGTTTGTTGGACTTGGTCAGCAGGTATCACGGCTGTTTTTGTTGCCTTCTACTGGTCAAAGCGCTTTGCGTCTCTTCTCCTGGTGGAGGGTGGCTTACTCTTCAGGGCCGGCTTGGATTTACTAGAGGATGCCTCTGGTTACTTAGCCTTTGTCTTGGTCCACGTCAGCTGTACTGAAACCTGGTCAGAACTTGCGGAGAACTCCCAGGCAGGTTCTTTTCCAGTTAACTTCATGGCTGCTAGTAAGGCATTCAATTCATCTGGAATTTCCATTATGATTGTCCAAAAAGTTAGTGAGTTGTGTTCAGCTGTGATCAGTACGAATACTTCAAACGCGAATCTATAGCATTATGCCCTATATATACACAGTAAAAAGTGCCATTAAGTCTAACTTGAAAACTCATTTATAATTTCCTATGGAAAATAACCTTGGAAGGGGAGATAACTCTTGCTAAATTGAGTCTTTTATGGTCAGTTTTTGGTTGTTTTTCTTGAAATTTATGTAAAATATGATACTTTGATGGGTTATAAGTTTGTATTTGACTAAATTTTATAATCTTCTGCTCATGAAATGTACAAAACCGAAGAGTTATGGCTAGTTTTATTATTTTCATGCATTTTTCATTAAAGAAATTGCAAATTTGAAGCTTTGTGACCATTTTGAAAAAATAATGTGAAAATTTGGTATTGTTAATATCTGTATAAAAGATTTTTTTTCAGCAACGTTCTTTTCTAAAGAAACTTTAAACCACAATAAAGAAGAATACATGCTTAATTATTTTTATTAAATTTTAGATTCTTTACCTTTATAGCATGTTGAAAAATTCAATAAATAGTCAACTAAAGAATTACGAAATCTAGATCATAGCTTGATAAAAGATATGAAAACACTTTTGTTATACTCTAAAGACAGCTAAAATTTCAAGAATCCATACATTCTGATGAATAGAAACGGTAAGTTATTATTTTGTATCATTTTGTATTGATATTTCTACCCTTTTTGAAGAGTTATCTCCCTTTTCAATGCAAATCTCCATAGGAATTTCAAATGGTGATTTTTTTTAGTCTTCCTCAAGTTAGTTTAATGGGATTTTTTTCTGTGTATACTTGGGGTATAATGCTAAAGCTTAAAACTTAAAAATCTTCTCTTGCAATTACTTTCCGGTTAGGGTCAAATTTATGCTAGATTGACTGGACTATTTATAAATCGCAACAAAACGTGCATTAAAAACGTATAACAGTTTTTCAACAACAACAAAATACCAAAGGGCAAAATTTGTGTAACGGTTTACTAAAATTTTTAACTGTATGTATATTTATCTTATTATAGCTTATTTTACAAGAAAAAGAAACCGAGTTCTCAAATCATGAGATAAATATATTGAAAATATCTATTTGACCGAATTTTAGTACGGAGTTATTAATATGTCAAAAAGATTGATTGTTTTCAATGTTGATAATACTTTGCCTTTTTGACTGATATAAAGAAAACCATCTGGTATGTTATATTATAACTCAAATTTAGACCAATTTTCCAAATTATTTATTTATCAGAATGATTAATGGGTAGATTGACATACGATATGCATTTGACTGATACATAGAAATAATCCATTTGCATAAATACACATTCTATAAGCCTAAGCATTGTTTGCTTTCTATCCAATATTGTCAGGAAAATTGGATTTTATTGATGAACAATCGCTATAATGTAGAAAAATAATATAGTATTTTCTTAATTTACAATCCGATTTATCTTCTTTTTAAAAGAAATCGCTAAAAAAGATATACTTGATCGATTACTTAACATTATGGTTTCATTTTGTAAGTGTTCAGAGAAAAGTAAATTATTAATGGAAATATAAAATGAAATGCAAACTGGAGCTGTTTTCGCTAAAGATCACAAATCTACACTGCCGTGTTGGTTGATAAGCGTCCAGTGACAAATATCTTATGCATGGTCAGGACAATAACTTGGTGAAATACATCAATGGAAATCAAAATGACAATTATCAATACATTGCTTTAGGATTAATTCCTTGCCATTTCAGAGTTAAAGGAAAATGCGTTTTCCTTGTCAATAACTGACATAATGTCTACTAATTCACATTGCAATCGCATTCGATACGGTAGAATATTTCACAATTGCCTTTGGTATAAAAAAGAAGATGTGGTATGATTGCACATGAGACAACTCTCCACAAGAGACAAAAATTACACAGAAGCTAGGATATTAGGAGTGGGTTATCCGCCCCTTTTAAAATTTGATTTAATTTTTATTCTGTCACTTTGGTGTCAATTCAGGATTGAATGCATAAAAATACTGACACATGCTCCTTTGCCCAGGCAAGAAAATCCCACTCGGATAAACAACTGGTTTATTTTTGAAAAGGTCATGTATCAACTTCCAGTGACATTTATTGTAAAATGTATATTTCATGCAATAAAAAATGCAGACAATGCAATAAAAGTTACAGCACATAAATCAATCTACAGAAATAATCAGGGCGGTGCTGTCAAACGGTACCAATGGATATTTGTCAATGAATAATATGAACAATAAAAACTATATATATATAGTTTAATTTTATCATGGGAATACTGAGCGCATGCTCTGACTTATCACCGGAAAATGAATATTTAATGATATTTCCAAATGTGGCGCTCATAAAATTGATTCGCACGTCATATACTATATTCAAATAGATTTGTTTTTTTATATTGCTTTCAAAATATTGTTTTCTAGTTTGCTACACATGTAGTCTACCACGTAACAGTTTTTATCAACATTTGCCCAACACCACCCTTTGTTCAATTTCTTGCAATATTTCATTCTGTTTGACCCATTTTAATCCTCGCAAAAGTAGTTAGTAAATCAACCTTAGATTGGTTCATTAGTTCAAATATTCAAACCATACCTAGGCAGATCTAGGTTATAGAGAAAGTGGTGCGGCATGAAGGTTAACATTTTTTCCCACTGTTTAATGCACAAGAAACAATCCCATTTTCCCATAGAATGCACATGACTGTCAAACGAAATTAACAAAGTGTTCATAAATCATCATCATATTGGTGAACTATGTACTGATATGCATAAATTGTATAAAGTAAGTAACATCCTTAATTTGTTCGCGAATCCCAACACCTGGATCCGCCACTACATTTCAAGCTTACGATTATAGTCAACAGGAAGGCATGTCATATCCTACTCATACATGTACATATAGTTCTGGCACACAAAATCCTTGAGTCTTGGGTTGCTCCTTCTATTAAATCTCACGTGAAGAAGCAAAAAAATGCAGATTTTTTTGTAAAACAAAATATTGCACTTAAACAATATCAGTATTTTATACTGTGTCTTTCTATGTTGGAAGTTACACTATTGTTTCGGGTATGACTTCAGGTTGTTACCTATTAAAACGCTTAAACCTGCTGCATTTGTTTGCACCTGTCCTAAGTCAGGAACCTGATGTTCAGCAGTTGTCGTTTGTTGATGTGATTCATAAGTGTTTCTCGTTTCTCGTTTTATATATAGAATAATAGATCATTGGTTTTCCCATTTGAATGGTTTTACACAAGTCAATGGCTCCATGTTGAAGACCGTAATTTAACTAATAAATGTTTTTTTCTTTCTTTTACAAATTGTGGTGAAGAGTTGTCTCATTGGCAATCATACCACATCTTCTTATATATAAGAATGTGTATAATGCCATGACGTTGTACAAGGTAAAACTTCTTAGACCCAATTTATAGTTGAAGTACATTATACAACAGAATTATCTGAACAGAAAAGTGTGTAAAGAACTTTTAAAAACAATTATGATTTTAATGTAGAATCTTTCCTTCATAAATATTATCTTTATGTAATTCATGTGAACTGAAACTATCAACTCCTCTTCAAAATGAATTTTCAGTTGTATTTATGGCTTGAACATTTATCGGTTATAAAGGAAAATGCTAATTTCCTGTTTTTTCGTCCTTGAAAATAATCTCCTTTTTGATATGCAGCGAAAACAGTGGTTATGATAAATTGTTTAATTATTCCTTTTCATTTAACACTGTGCAATTACAAAGTTCTGATTCTTTCACCAACATATTCTTTACACAATCATCCTATTATATATTAACCCCAGCTGATATTTTTAATTATGAATAAGACTAGTAGTAAAAAATATACTATTCGTCAGTATGCATTTCATAGATTTTTTTTATCTTTTCCAAATTGAAAACGTCACGCAACCAGGCTGTTACTGTTCGGAACCTGTCTCCTGTGTTTATCATTTTTCCGGATGATCAATAAATCGGCGTGAGGGAAAAAGTGGCACTAATTGTTTAACAAAAGACCCACCGAGTTTTTAATTTGAAATGAAAACTATTTCCGATGCTTTGTCCTACATTTTAGAAGGCCATGAAACCGATAGGCTACACTAAACCTCAAATGTTAAAAATAATAAGAACTTCATTTCCAGACAAACCAATTATGTCGTTTATATGAAAGAAGGTTCAATGACTCAGATAGGGAAAGAAGAAGTCTGAATATATATGCGATTATTTTTTTTTCTAGATTGTCTTACAATGTAATACAATGTATATCTATCTGACAGGTAGCATTTATGAAAGATTATTTGTTTTTTTGCATATATTCAATGCACGTCATAAAATGTCTATTGCATCATATACTGAATGTAAATGTTAAGATTTGAAACTTAATATGTGAAATTTTTTGAAGGTTTATCCAATCTAGCCGAGATATTAAAATTGCACTTATAAAAACAAAACATTTTGATGATGATGATGATGATGGTAACGACGAAGATGATGAGGTTGATGATGGTGACGACGGTGACAAAGATGATGGTGACATCGGTGGCAAAGATGATGGTGACGTCGGTGACAAAGATGATGGTGACATCGGTGACAAAGATGATGGTGGCGTCGTTGACAAAGATGATGGTGACGTCGGTGACAAAGATGATGGTGACGTCGGTGACAAAGATGATGGTGACAACGGTGACAAAGATGATGGTGACGTCGGTGACAAAGATGATGGTGACAACGGTGACAAAGATGATGGTGACATCGGTGACAAAGATGATGGTGACGTCGGTGACAAAGATGATGGTGACGTCGGTGACAAAGATGATGATGATGGTTACATTGATGTCGAAGATGAAGAAGATTACGACGACATCTATTATAAGATTATCTCATATCACTTTTGTATAAATTTAAAGAAGTTTTCACTTTTCACAAAAGAAACATATTTTAAAATGCAAATATAGTTACTATACCATAGATCTACATAGACTATTGTATCTCAAGCCGCCGGAGAAATTTAAAACAAAATAATTGAGATAAAATTAAAAAAAATAAAAGAAGTGTATCAAGAATTATCTTGTATGCAATATTTCCATTCCATCAAATTAATGTGTTTTTCTTTAAAATTTTAAATGAAAGCTGAAAGAGTAAAATACCAATAATCAACTCTAAAGTATAAAATTGTTAATTAACTAACAACTGATTTCCAATTAACGCAAATTAATAATTAATGATTTAAAACATTATAACCAAAGTATGGAATGATTTGCCATTCACAAAAAAAAACATTTGAGTTGGATTATGAGGAGAAGGGTCCTTTCAATAGAAAACATATTAATTATGGATTATATGAAGGATAAGCATTAGGAAAAATTATGAGAAAATATGTAAGTACTGGCAGTACATATAAAAATTGAAACCGTATTTTTGGAAAATTTAATTGGCATAATTCCATCTCGAGTAATGCTTTCTCTCAGAGCAGGTTTGAGACCCATTGAGGGTGGTAAAGGGGATGGGGAATATTCTGAACACGGAAATATTATTGATAGACACGTGACACGAAGATCCTACATAAATCTTCGTTTTGAAAAGACATATTATTCATAATTTGATAGCAAATAATTATATTATTTTATTGGGATTTTCAAACAATCTCAAGACTGACTATGAATTGAGCCTCGGTTAACTTCTTATCCAATGTGGAACAAGCACGAGCAATTAAGAGTACCGACACGAAACACGGAAAATAAATAAAGCTAAACATGAAGCACACACATTGAGCCAAACACGAGAAAACGAAAAAAAAACTCGTCAAAACACAAAAAGACAATTGAAATAAAAAGGCCGAAAACATTTCAAGTAAATAACCTTTTACCAACTCTGTGAAAACGAAAGCTACATCATGTTAATATAAGTACGACATAGCTTGTTATTCATCATTGTTATTCATCAGATGTAAGATTTCTTTTAACACAAACTATTGAATGGTAAAAATAACATATATCTCACAGTAATAAAAATGGAAATAGAAGCAAGGTTACGTAAATTATCTCATTTTTTTCATAAACAATAATAAAACTGTCGAAGAATGGTGTAGCGAGAAAGTGAAATATGATAAAAGTGCTAGCATGCGGCCACCACGTCGCAAACCTGAACCTTGAAACTGATAGTAATAAAAATACTTTGTGCAAAAAGTTCACATCTTGCTTATGCAACGGATCACATTTGATAACTTACCATCTGTTCAGTTGTCTTATTTTGAACCGTAACTGCATTCTTTTTATTGAAAAAGAATTACTCAAAAAAAAAATAATCGAAAAAGTACAATAATACTTGAAAGTCTCATAAGGGTATCGGAAATAAGCTTAAAGATATTATATACCCTTTTCCGACATTGAGAGTTATAGCTAAGACTAAATGAAATATTTAGCTTATTTGGTACATTTCGTTATTGTTCATTTTTACTTTTGGTAACATCACATTGTAGTGTCATCGAACTCATCATTCATAGTTCCTTCTATGCATGTGTTCGCCCAACTTTGATCAACGAATACTGAAATATATGTTTTTTTTGTGTTTTTTTTTATCAATTTTACGCCAATGATTCATAGTCTATACATTATAAACGTTCTATGTGGTTTAGTGTATGTAATAATGCACACATAGGTTCAATAATTTCCTTAATATTGCCATCAACACAAACTCGTTGCATGCGACTCAAAGACAAACATTGAAAAATGAACAGCAGCTAAAACCCTTCATATTATAGAGACTACTACTAAATGATGGACTCGATACAAAAACAACAAAACACGGAAAAGCGCCGTTCTTTGTTTAATATTTTGTTGGGTGCACGAAGAGATTCATGTCATGAACAAATGCTACACATCTAAATATTTTTTTGGGTAAATGGATTATAGATGAGACTATAGGAGTTAACGATGAAGCTTAAACTTATGAACACATTTGGAGAGGACTATAGCTTAATTGTAGACTTATTAATTGAATTGCAAAATCTCGAAGCTCACTGACAGGTTTTACTTTTCTATATCAGATTTTGTTGTTGTTTGTCTTTTTGTCGTTAATCGTATTTTGCAATGCCGGTATCAATTCTTCCTTGGATTTGAGATAAAACATGTCTATGGTTCCAGCTCTGTGTTAAAGGCAAACACTAAATCAATGGACTAGAAAAATTAAGAAGTATTAAGTCATAACGACAAATTCAAATTTTAAAAGACAAGTTCTTATGATCTATAGGATACATTTCACTGGAAGATCTATACCACGGCCATATTTTGAATCAGAATGTATAAATTAATCTTAAATTGAGACTGGAAATAAAAAAATGTGTATTAGAAACAACTACCCGACCGAAGAGCAGAAGACACTACGGTATTTCTTTGTTTTCCTCTTATTGTTGATGTGTTTCCTTCGGTTTTGATTTGTAACCCGGATTTGTTTTATCTCAATCGATTTATTACTTTTGAACACTGGTACACTACTGTGACCTTTATTAAGATGTAGTTGAAACAGAAGCCAATTGAATTTTTGGACGGAACTCCCGATAAAAGAGTAATAAACTTTGAATGGACATAGAGGAGAATAGCACCATGGTTAAAGAGAATTGCAATAATGTGTATTTGTCAACACAAAGACCACTTCCAATTCTCATGACAATTTTTGAAGGGATAGAGTAAAATGGCGGATTGAGGGAGGTATCCCCGGTCCCAACATAGAATAAAAAGACAAATCTATCTTACGCATAATTATATAATTATGGCGAAGATATTTAAGACATTAGATTAGAAAAAAAGGGAGCGAAGAGAAAAATGCACCAGGGACAGAAAACAACTGTTCTTAAGTGTTCAATTACAGAAAAGTATAATGTTGTCAGAATGATTGATTTAAGATTTTTCATTTCAGACAAAGGGCGGCTCAAAATTGAAATGCACATAACCTTGTCATATTGATAGACTCAAACACACTTGAAGTATCGTATGAACATTTATTTTTAGCAGTTTGAGGGTAAGTTTATTGTTGTTTGCGTTTTGTGTATCAATCTTATCTGATATCTCCTAAGGAAACAAATTAAAGTCGCGATCCATTATCGGTTTTTAAAGAATAAGTGGTAATATTAAATTTTAATCTTTACATTGTTTGAAGGATGAGTAAAGTAAAAATGAATATCAGCCAAAGAGGTTGTATGACTCTCCACCTTATCCATAAACATCAAAAGAAAATAATCAAACGACCGACATATCAGCTGTTAGGTCTAATTTATCAGATTTCTAAATATTGCATAATTAAATATATTAATCTTGACATTTCAACAGATAATGATGATGCATTTCTTCTTGTAGGGTATCATAAACTGCTGATCATGAATCAACTCCAGTGAACGTCAGCTTAAAACCCTTCCGTTCCATATGTACTTTGTCGCGAATTCAATTATTGGCATTAAGCTGAAATAGCAAAATATATTCATCAAACTTACTCAGATATATTTGTGCATCCTTAATATAATACTTAAAATAGACAATAAAACATATAAACATATATAACTACATGTTGTTAATAACATAATTAATAATCATTTGAGTCTGATAAACAGTTTGTTTCAAATAATGCAAGACATACATGTACACAGAACAATCGTTCTAATACTGATGCCGCTGGAAGACGTTTTTATGCACTTATATATGTTTCATTACCTACTCAAATTACTTGCATGACAAAAGTTCTTACCTCCTTTAAACAAAACTATTTATAGATAAGTGTTCATTTGACAAATGTGCATTTATTGATGGCACAGCAGTGACCTTTTTAAAATGTCAAGTCAAATAAAGAGTCAATTTCGCCATTAATTTCAAACTTATCTACATTCAATGAAAGGTCAACTCTCTTTTATTACATATTAAAATCCAGTTTCAATGCTTCTTTTCATTTATATTTGACTTAGATAGTTTAAATGATCTGAAGTACACAACAGATATATTAAATTCAGAAATATACCATGAGATAAGAAATAGACCAATATATCATTAAACACTCGCCATGATTTTTTTCGTATGATTTGTAGACCTATGTTGCGCAGTGCAGTGAGTACAATTGTACCAATCAAAAATTTAAGTTATCTATTGCTTAATATCTTATCGTGGTGATTTATGTAAACACTATTATAAGTAAATATGTAAATCAAAAATTCATTCAAAATTTTGATTCATTTCTTAACCGTCTTTTATTGTAGATTCATTCATTCTTATCAAAAGAAAATAATCGAAGTCATTTTGACATATGTTTCCTACAATCTATTGTTTACAGACAATTGTTTGATTATATACTTAGATATTTACTTCAGCTCCATCGTGTAGGATACTATTTATATATTGAATCGTCTGAAATTGCCAGGTTTGATAGGAGCTGTTTATTTATGGATTTTCGGCTATATATTTGTGCGGTGAATTTTTTTTTGAAATACACCATATGTCGTTTAGTTGAAGGTAAAACAAATAAAGAAACAAGAATCCTTGCAAAACAGATTGAATAATAATTTAAAGATTGTTGATATGATTTTAAATGTATATGCACTAAATTCATATTGCACCAACTCCCTCCTTATAAAAACACTATTTCAAAAACTTTTGGTTCCTGAATACAACTTGAACAGACCTTTACTCAGCGATCAACTTCCAGTTAAATTTAAACAGTGATGTGAATAAAGGCAACAGTAGTATACCGCTGTTCGAAATTCATAAATCGATAGAGAAAAAAAAAAATCCGAGTTACAAACCAAAACCGAGGGAAACGCATCAAATATAAGAGAACTACGACACAAGAGAAACACAACACTAAAATATAACACAAACAGAAACGAAATATTCATTTCGGTTTGTGCCGATAAATTAAAAAAAGCAAATATGATTGAAATTCGTTAAACAACGTTTCTATGTTTTGAAAACGTTTTACTTGTATACATAGCAGTCGTTTAAATGTCTAAGAGAAGTTATGGTATACTATTACAAAATCTTGTAGACTCCCGAGGTTACGTTTGTTAGAGCCTACCAATAGTCTGAATGTATTTTCCCGGAGGCCTTAAAATCCAAATATTGACTTTGAGTAGAACCAAATTGGTGTATTGAACGATTTAAAAGTAAATTTAAAAAGGGTTGCTATAATTTTACTGAATTTTGCGACACTTTTCAAGAAAAAAAAAAACCCGAAACCGTTATAGCATTAACTCATCATAACTATTTTAAAATAAATGGAAGGAAATCGTGATGCATAACACAAATAGTGTTGAAAATATCTGACAGGAAAGTACTTTGAAAGCCATTATTATAATAAATACCCAATTATATTTAGCTTCAACAAAGAACGATGTCTTCAGAACAAAAGTACAACACTTAAAGTGTTACGTAAACACTTCCTGCTTGCTTTCATACTGTTTGATTCCTGTTTAACGCTATTGAAAAACCACCAGCCTTGAGTTATTATAAATATCAATCGATTCCTTTAAGATATAAAAGTACTAAATATTATTCAAGATAATGTCGACCTGCACGAACAAAAATACAGATCTAAAAGTTTCCCAAGAAAGAGCGGAAGTCGAGGAAGAGTCTTACATGATTGTGCAATCCCTTTCAAAATGCCGTCGATCCCTTTTCTAATGCAAGATTAAATTCTCTTTAACTGCTTTTGGGATAAGGACCAATCTTAAAACTTGAACTTCCAATCCATCCAACTTATTCGTTATTGATTTGTTAAGACCAAAGAAGCTTGATTTAATAACTCCGTTCCAAATTCAAGATGGCGACCAATTCGTTTTGGAAATAAGTATGTACATGTATCCTAAAACCATAAAGGAGTCGTGATCTTGAATGTCACGAGATTCTTGTTGATAGAATCTATTGCAAACTGGTTGACTGTTTGAAATTGCAGCAAACCATTTAATCTTAATTCAGCAAGATTTTCGGATCATAAACTTCGAACAGTAGTTTGTTGATATTTTCATCTATAAAGTTATAACAATCAGAGATGGACTAAGAGACCAACACGAAGGATGACAACATTGCATTTCTACAAGCTGATCTTGAATCCACTGGCACACCTTTGTCATTTTAACACACAACCAATTATGAAAAACGACTTATCAGTCAAAAGACACCGAGTATATCCGGTGAGCTTTAACCATTCCGTCGAACCTTATGACACAGTGTTCCGATGTTGTCGTGCCACTAGTTTCAGATATCGTTACTGCATCATTTGATGAGAAAATCATGGGGTCAGACTTCACGCAGTATCTCGAGAGACCTCTTTTGAAATTAACAAAACTAAAGACCAGTGTCCAATTAACCTTTTATTTCAAAAGTTCTAAAACAGTACTTGCTAAGAGACTAGAAATTTATAAATGCAGCTTTAAATAAACAGTCATCAGCGGTATTGGTGTTCTTGGACATTCCGCTGCATACGCTGTCATAGATCAAAGAAATCTTCTGGAACGTCTGTCATGTGTGTATGACATAACTGGTTGCGCTCATGAATGGATTACGTTGTATTGGACGGATATACATCAGCGTGTAGTTTGAACAAGTTCATCAAGGGAAGTATTGTAAGACATATTACTGATGTGCGCACGATACACAAGTATACATGGTTATCATGCTGCTAGACAACTGGAAGAATTACTTTTAAAAACTCAATCTGTGTCTTTCCGATATAAGTTCATATATGTGTCAAAAATATTAAGGTTGGTTGAAAGCATTTGCTATGTCCTCCTATTCCGCCTACTTAATACGATATGGCTGTAAACAAAAAAGTTTTACAACATAAACGGTAAAAATGTTATTGCCCGAGATATGCTTTTCGACAGCAAATGCCTTTTTAGTGATGCTCGAGGCCAAAATATTAAGTTTAACCAAAACCGAGGTTTGCATGAGTGGGATTTATTCTTAATTAAAATCAACTTTAAATTATCAAATAACGAATAGTAGTAGTAATAACATTAATATACCAATTTTACTGAACTAGATACACATTTCGAAAATAAATGTCATTTATGTGATTTTAATCTTATGCTAATCACATAATATTTCACTTCAAATCGTAACATATATCAAAATAGTTTGTTTTAACCAGAAAACCTTTTATTTTTAAAAATATCTTATTTATCTATGCAGATATTCTAAATGAAATAACTGAGCTCCCACGAAAGACAATGAAGATTTATTTAACTGTTCAAAATCAGGCTCCTACCCACGCTTAACCAATAAATTTATAAACTGGCACATATTTCATTGCATTATTTTAATTAAATATGTATCAAATATAATGAATGAAATACGATTGAAACTGGTAAATGATTTAGTCAAATAACTGAATGGATTCTGCTAAAAAAAATCTAGAAATATTCAATTTATTTGTTCGGTTTGAAATTATCATTTGTTTGATTTAAGAACAAAAAGTTTATTTGCTGTCGGCGGATGCTGCAAACTCTGATAGAAATAACAGAATCATTTTTGTGATTTTTATATTTTTCGGGGGATTGTATTGTTGCATTATGTGACCTATTACACTCGAAATTATTATTTTTATTAATTCTTCTGTATGCTCTCAATATTTTTAGATTAAACATTTCTTTAAATACAATTATTGCATCAAGTTGGTACCAAATCTACAAATTAGAAAACACTTCAGTCTTTGCAGAATCAAAACTACATTATTTGCAAAAAATATCACAAATGTATGAATGTAAAACATTATAGCATTTCATAATTTCAAGTTGATTAGAGGCTAAGCATGTTACACCAGACTACTTTTCACATCTTAACTCGCGCACCAATACTTCACAATACCCATTTCTAATAAAAACATGGTCATTCTAATAAAAATTTAAAATTTGTGACCGCTTTCAATGAAATATTTCAGAATGTTGTTCAGGTTATACATTGTATTTACTTTTATAAATTTATTCATTTCACATAGTGATTTTCTAAAAATATACAAATTCTTATCAGGTGCTATTGTACTGAAAAATATTAACGCTAATTGGTATTTATAAAGCCAACAGCCAACATTTTCTTTTTTATAGCGTATATCAAGGGTAACGATTGAAATCCATATGAAAGGACAACAAGGCGAGGTTATCAACTTTTAAATTCACATATATCATCCAAAAATATTCAAAATCTAGGAAAACATCACCCTCATAGAAATCTCTGTTTACTTATCTGAATTTGGGTACACTTTAGGTCTATTGTGGTTTTATCTGCATTTCAACTCTTGGTTTTATGTTTGGATTTACAAATAATTTGGCCTTATTCATCACCGTTAAAACACAAATTATCGAAATGTGCATTTGGAGAGGTAAAATTGGTACCGTTAATGTTATGATCCAATCAAAAGTATACAAAATGGTGTCTAACTCACCTATCAATGTATGATATTTTGTTTCAGTACCTCTGGCGTATAGATTGAATCGTAATTCAAACATAAAAATTTATCATAAACGCAGAGAAATTCAGGTCCAATCGGCATTGTCATTTGAGTTACAGCTCAGACAATCCCCAATTGCAGCAACATTATCGTCATAAATTGAAACCCGATTCAAGTAGCAAAGGAAAACGATGACATTGAGAGGTATATTGTCATTAATTTGTTTTTCATTTTATGTCGATTTTCTCCTCATTTCTTTGATATTATCAAAGGGTCTTAATTTATGGCTTACAATATTGTTCTTGAGTTTTTTGCTCTTTGGTGATGACTAAGTTGTGGAGTATATCTAGAAGTTTAAGTTCAAACATTCCTTATTTTAATACTTTTATTAGAGAGAGTCGCGATATATTTTCTATTCTTTTATCATAAGTATAAAGTAACTGAAATTGCAAAGTGTGTCAATATCTAAGATAATTTCTTATACAATGGCAATATTATGCATATTCTACACTAATTGAAAAAAAAAATGGCGAATTGGTATGTTAAAATAATTGCCAAAGTAACTGAAACACCGGCTAATCATAAAGTGCCTAAATTTATTTTTAAGAGAAGGAATTAGACATTAATTAATTGAACTTTAAGATGTATGACTACATGAGAGACGAGAGCAAACACTCAAAATGTCATCAGTACAATAAAAATGCAATTATAATTAACTTCTGTCGGGAACACTGCACTGCAAACTGTGAATTTCAAACTGGTAAAAAGTTGTCTATTTCTTCTGACCGTCAGTCATAAATATGTGCAATTTTTACAATGCAGCAAAATACTTTTGATAGTTTTTTTTTCAGAATTTATTAAACAAGTGTGCAACATGTTTAAATTATTTGCTGTACATTGTTTGTCAATGTCAGGTTTAAATAAAAAGAAAAAAAAAACCCAATTCCTTCGATTAACAGGCAATGTTATTCTCACATCTTCTACTTTCGATAGCATGTTCGCGTTATTCTGCGTTACCTTGTACATTTGATATTTTTTCATTATGTGTTTTGTCTATTTCTTCAAGCAATCAACCAAAAACATGATAGTTCTTTTATAGCTAGCTGTAGAATAAATTTTAATCCATCGTTTTCTTTAAAAGGAAATCACTGTAACAAGTCTGGAATATTACTGTTTTTTTATTTGTTTGATGTGTTTGAGCTTTTGATTTTTGAGCAGGAAATGTTCCGTTTGAAAATTTTCGGAGTTCGGTATCTTTGTGGATTTTATGTTACCGTATATCTTCCACGATGAATGTAGCAGTTGACCATTATAAGGGGCGCATAGTAAGTCTACTTTGTAATATTTTTGGAGCTCTTATATACGTCAGGAGATTCCTAATTTGAATTAAACTGAATATTATATACACACTAGCAATGATAATTGAAAGGTCAAACGACACACTAGCGAGGATACCGGAAAGGTAAAATGAAATATTGCGAGAATACTGGGCAGGTTATCTTGTTGTAATGTGATGATTTATTATACCGTTTGCCTCGTGTTCAGTTAAATTAAAAAAAAACTGTGCGATTATACATATTATATGATACTAAATTGAGGATCAATTCAAGAAACGTATTAGTAATTAGCATCTAAACCTGAAATTGTTATCATTGTCTAGACTAATTGATTGATCGATGTTTGTTATACGTCCAGTGACAAATGTTAACTGTATGTTTATGAAGAGAACAAACTATCAATAAATGATTTAGATATGTCCTGAAACAAAGGAAGTCTGGGATGCAATTATAAAAACAGTTGTGAATATCTGTCCCTATATTGGGTAGGAACATTTATTTTGCCTTGCAACAGGCCATCCAAAAGAGTTGTTGTTGCGATGGTTTCAAAGGTGCAGAGAGCGCAATTTCTAAATATATATTGGCATAGGCATGTCCGTTCCGGTAAACTTTGTTAAATTATATTTCTTTTACACATCGTTGAAGACGAACTAAATTGAATACCTCGATATCTATGTACATCATGAGATTATCCTTTTCTATCTTAAATACCCATAGTAATCACATATAACATAAAAAATAAAGCCACGCGAAAGATTGTACTATATATTCTTCCACTCATTGTTAATATAACACTTTAATTTTCTCATGGCATTGCTCGAAAGTACTCTGTGGTAGTGATTGACATTTGGTATTTTAAAAGTACTTATTTAATATTCATAAATTTAAGGCAACACATTTTAGCAGATAGCTACATTTTTTTATGCCTCAGCATATAAACTCACAAGTATTGCACAGATAAATCAAAAGGTTGATTGTTTCTTCACTTTCACAAAAAAAAAGATATTTATTCAATTATATGGAATCTAATAAGATCATGTCGCGCCTTGATTTCCAAGTTTTTCTTCATATTGTCAAGTTCTTTAAAGGCATTTAAATTAAGTGTCTGTAAACTATTTCTTTGATATTTTTAACCAGAAGAACATACAGCTATCACAAGTAAAACATGTACTTTGCTGCATTAATAAAAAAATGTTTTAGTGGATGAAAACAAAATTCACCGTAAACATTGCTCATAAACGGCAATAGATATGTAGCAAACACTTATCTTATCATTTTATATCGAAAATAGCAATATGATGTGTATAATACTCAAGTTGAAAATCGTGAATTAGTTTGTTAAAGTAATTGCGAAAATCAAGGCATGCAAATTTCTAAAAATATAGATAGAATGAAATAGACATTCATTGAACTTTGAGATGTATGACTAGATGAGAGATGAACACAACCACTTAAAATGTCATTAATACAATCAAAATATAATTAAAATTCACTTATGTACCTATGTAAAATAAAAAATTGTATGAAGTTGTCTATTTCTTCTGATTGTAGGTTATAAAAATGGAAAACTTCTATAATGCAATAAAAACTTGTATTTTTTATTTCCAGAATTCATAAATTGAGATTGACACAGGTCTAAATTCTATTGCAGCTCGTTATTTGTCATTCTAATGCAACAACGTTTGTAACGTTCATTTTGTTTGGATAGCGTCACTTTCTTACATGGCATCAATTGACAATTGATGCTATGGGACGTACGCGCAAGCGCAGACGGCACATGACCGATTTTAAAAACATGTTTTAACGTTGTTTTCTGTCAGTTTCATTAGAATGGAGATAACAATATTGTATTTTAAGCTCCGACGGCATCAATTTGGGATTTGACGGTCGCAAATAACCGTTTACTGTCTCCGCTAACGCGTCGCCAGTAAACTTAATTTGCGACCATCAAATCCCCAATTGATGCCGTCGGAGCTTAAAATACAACACAGTTATCTCCTAAATGTCAAAATCTAATAAAGAAAAACCAAGAGTATTATCATCCATCGACATTTAACATTATTTTTACATCGGGTGGCCATGGGGAACTAAATTTACGTTGAAATGCCTTTTCATACTATTCTGCGTTTCATTGAATTCATGTTTTTGTTTTGAAATATAAAAAAAGAAGATGTGGTATGATTGCCAATGAGACAAATCTCAACAAGCGACCAACACAACACAGAAATTAACAACTAAAGGCCACTTATTTCAGATATCGTCAATACATCATTTATGTATTTCATTTCGTTTGAAATAGAATTTTTCCCGTTTGCTATTTGTAGTAATTATTTATAGATGGGAACTAGCATAACTAGTTCGGACACTGGTTTTGTTACATTATGTAGTATTTATAAATTTGATGTTAGGTGCATAAGGCACGAGGACAGTTTTAACGGTTTGTACTTGTGGGGTTAAATGGTACTATATAAAGTTTGGCATTTAAATGTATTAGTATCGAAGATGCTCGCAGTTACGCCGAATTAATGTTGGTCACATGGGTATATATGCAGTTGCTGATGTGTTTATTGTACGAACAGGCGTTGGAGGTATTAACCGAGGAAAAAGAAACGATTCGAAAGAGGAACAATGGTATATGTCATGTATTTATATATTGTTTCAATCGAAGAAATATGTACAATAAAGTAAAATAAAATATTGTGTCGAAAGAGAAAATAAGGTGTTGCTGCGAGCAACCAATACTATATCTGTGTTTGTCTTGTTTATAGTCTATTGAATTTAGAGATACAATACTTTAAATTCGGACGAGATTTTAATTTGAATTGTGTCTTCTTTAATGCAACATTTTGTATTCCGTTTTAGGTGTTTGCTTGTTTTGCTTGTTAATTTTTAATTTTTTTGTTTTTAAACAAGTTTCCGCATGGACCTTATTTTTATATTTGTCACTTTTGTTGTGTGTTTATTTCAGTATTTGCACCTGACACAGTGTATTTTTTTTTGTCTTTGTTTCTGTCATTGCTTTGTTTTGATTACTCTATTGCATGTATAGCGTCTAAGTGTAATTTTTATTTATGATATAGGTCGCTTTATTAATTTTCAATATCATTATTCATTATTATTTACTTAAGAAATATACACACACTAACAATAAAAGAATGCTAGACTCTATCAATACGATGATAAAGAACAAATAAGTCAGTCTTCGAAATAACACGCAAAAATACCAACAAAAATAAATCCAGGACATATTAAAAAAAAATGAGCTTTTCATGAGGAAAATATATCATCAAGTTTAAATTCTACAAGGTAATTTCAAATAAACAACACTTTTTCATAACACAATATCCGAATTTTCATGTAAGCACTGAAGTACTAGCTACTCGACTAAAAATATCCTTGTGGACCTACATTCCATCAGCAGAGGCATAGTTATAGACCTTTTCAACAATTGTCTACTACTACAGTTGAGCACGACTACGACAGGTATTTGTGAGGGGTCGTCTCAAAAATATATTTGAAAATAATTCTATTGATAACTATTTGATTTATTGCTTGAAATTTATTTGATTGGCAATGATGGCAGAGTCCATTTGACATGGATGTTTTTAATTTATAATGAAGAAAAGGATTAATTTTACGGTAAAAAAAGAGAAAAATAAACAAAATGCATGATGACTACAATATAATAAAATGAGGGATAACCTAACCTAAACCAACCCCTGCTTAGCACTGTCAAAAGAGAATTTGCCTTCGAACTGTGAAATCAATATTTTTTTACCCCTCCCGAATTGGAATATGTATATTGGGTAAGGTTTTGATCGTTTGAAAAATACAAACTCGACCGTATTTACAAATGTGTAACACAAGGACAGACAGTCCAGTAATTTTGTTTCATAAATTCTTATAACATTTTAGAAAAAAACTTTTGCAGATTCGAATTTATCGTTAATGGCATGCGCTATTATCACAAGGTTGAAGAGAAAGCTGATTAGGATTGGAATGAATGAAGTAATTTATTTATCAATTCAACGTGAAATGTCCTGTAAATACAGAAAGAGAAATGCACAGTAATCACAGTCAGACGTTTTTGTCTTTGAGACGACCCCTCCAGTTTTCCTGTAAACTGTAGTTGTCATTAGTCGGCGTCGAGAGTTGTCGAAAAGGATTTATACCATTAACATTACCAATGTTACTGAAGTATTTGCGCACTTTGGTGACATTTATCTTATGCTATAACTAAATTTTAACATTTCAAATCGAAACATATTTTAAAATTGTTTGTTTTAACCAGGAAACCTTTCATTTAAAAAAAAATCTTATTTATTTATGCAGATATTCTAAATGAAATAACTGAGCTCCCACGAAAGACAATGAAGATTTATTTAACTGTTAACAATCACACTTCTACCCACGCTTAACCAATAAATTTATAAACTGGCACATATTTCATTGCATTATTTTAATAAGATATGTATCAAATATAATGAATGAACTACGATTGAAAATGGTAAATGATTTAGCCATATAACTGAATGGATTCTTTAAAAAAAATCACGAAATATTCAATTTATTTTTTCGGTTTAAAATTATCATTCGTTTGATTTAAGAACAAACAGTTTATTTGCTGTTTACTGATGCTGTAAACTCTGATAGAAATAACAGAATCATTTTTGTGATTTTATAAAATTTTTGGGGGGATTTTTTTGTTGCATTATGTGACCTATGACACTCGAAAATATTTGTTTTTTATTAATTCTTTTGTTTGCACTTGATATTTTCAGATGAAACGTTTTTTAAAAATACAATTATTGCCTCAAGTTGGTACCAAAATCTGCAAATTAGAAAACACTTCAGTCTTTGCAGTTTTTAAACTACATTATTTGCATTAAATATCATAAATGTATCTATGTAAAAAAATATAGCATTTCATGATTTCAAGTTGACGAGAGGCTTTGCACATAATACCAGACGACTTTTCATATTCTAACGCGCGCACAAATGCTTAGAAATACCTATTTCTAATAAAATATGGTCATTATAAAAAAAAGAAGATATCTGTGATTGCTTTTCAATGAAATATTCAAAAATTATGTTCAGGTTATAAACTGGAATTACTGTAACAAATTTCAAGTAGCATCAAGTTATAATAAATGGGTAATGGGTATGAATTTATATCCAATCACCCCAAGGACAAGGGCAATTAAACTTAGGTTCAACTTGTCTTGCCTATAATATGAATGTAACAGCCTTGTTCATTTCACATTGTGATTTTTAAAAATCATACAAAGTCTTATATGGTTCTAAATTATTGAATGTAAGGAAAAATATTAACACTAATTGGTAATTATGAAACCAACAATGTATGTCACGGGTAACGATCAAAACTTATATGAAAGGATAGCATGACAATGCTATCAACTTTAAAATTCACATATATCATTCAAAAATATTTTAAATTCAGGAAAATATATCCCTCATAGATATCTCTGTTTAACTATCCGAATTAGGGTACACGTTAGGTCTATTGTTTTATCCGCCTTTCAACTCTTGTCTTTAGGTTTGGGTCTACAAATATTTTAGTCGCAAACATCACTGTTAACACATTAATTGTCGAAATATTAAAAGTATGTTAAAAAGTGTCTGATCTATAAGTTTGGGGTAACTGGAATTATCTGAATTTGTGAGATTTGGTTTCATTTCCTCTGGCGTATTGATTGAAATGTAATTCGACTATATACGCAGAGAAATTCAGGTTCAACCGTCATTATCAGATGTGTAACAGACAAACCTGAATTGCTGCACCATTATCGTCATAAATTGAAACTCGGCCTATATAGCAAAGTAAGACGATGAAATTGAGAGGTATATTGTCAATATTTTTCTATATCGATTTTTCTCTTTTGAATTGTTTCATCTATCCAAAGGTCCTTATTTATAGCTTACAATACGGTTATTAAGTTTTGCTCTTTGGTGGTGACCGCATGGTGACTTGTAGATACAGTATATCTTAAAGTTTAAGTTCAGACATTCTTTATTTTAATACTTTTATAAGAACAAACTTTTTCTATTCTGTTATCGTTATTTGTTTTAGATACTGAAATGAAAAATTGTGTCAATATCTTAATTTTTTTTATTGATATTATGGCAATATAATGTGTATTCTACTTTAATTGAAAAATTAGGTAGATTGGTATGTTAAAATACTTGCGAAAGTCAAGGCGTGACGTTTCTGAAACACCGGCTAATCGTAAAGTGCCTTAAATATATTTTTAAGAGAAGGATTTAGACATTCATTGAACTTTAAGATGTATGACTAGGTGAAAGATGAAATCAAACACTTAAAATGTCATGAGAACAATAAAAATACAATTAGAATTCACTTCTGTCGAGAAAACTGCACTTCTGTGAATTTCAAAATTGTAAAAAATTGTCTATTTCTTCTGATCGTCAGTAATAAATGTGTAAAACTTTTACATTGCAACAAAAACTTATAATTATTTTTTTGCAGAATTCATAAAACAAGTATGCCACAGGTTTGAATCATTTGCTGCACCTTGTTTGTCAATGTCAGGTTTAAATAAAAAATCAAAAAAAAATCAATTGGTATAAACTTCTATCAACAGGCAGTGTTTATCACACATCATTTACTTTCAATAGCCTTTTCGCATTATTCTACGTTACCTTGTACATTTGTTATTTCAAATTTCAATTATGTGTTTTGTCTATATCTGCAAGCAATTAACCAAAAACATGATTGTTCTTCTTATAGCTAGCTGTAGAATAAAGTTGAATCCATCTTTTTCTATAAAAAGGAAATGCCTGTAACAAGTCTGGAATATATCTGTTAATTATTGGTTTGATGTGTTTAAGCTTTTGATTTTGAAATTAAACAAGGAACTTTCCGTTTTGAATATTGTTGGAGTTCGGTATCTTTGTGGATTTTATTTTACCATATACCTTCCACGATAAATGTAACAGTTAACCATGATAAAAGGCACACATTTAGTCTAACTTGTTATATTTATGGAGCCCCTGTATATGACGAGATCTTCCTAAATGAATTGAAGTGAATATAATGGCCACACTGGCAAGGGTACTTGTAAGGTAAAACGACACACTAGCGAGAATACCGGAAAAACCAAACGATACACTTGCGAGAATACCGGGCAGGTATTTTGTTGTTATGTGATAATTTATTTTAACATTTGCCTTGTGTTGAGTATATTCTAAAAAAATCATGTGCTAGTATATCATACTAAATTAAGGATCAATTCAAGAAATGTATTAGTAACTAGTATCTAAACCTAAAAATGTTATCATTGTCTAGACTAAATGATTGATAAATGTTTTCTGTAGGTCAAGTGGCAAATGTTTCCTGCATGTTTTTGACGAGAACAAACTATCATTGAATAATTTAGATATGTCCTGAAACAAAGGTAGTCTGGGATGCAATTATGAAAAAGTTTGGAATGACATTTGTGAATATCTGTCCCTAAATTGGGTAGGGACATTTATTTATTTTGCCTTGCAACAGATTATCCAAAAGAGTTGTTGTTGTGATGGTTTTAAAGGTGTATAGAGCGCAATATCTAAATATATATTGGCATAGGCATGTCCGTTCCGGTAAACTTTGTTAAATAATATTTCTTTTACACATCGTTGAAGACGAACTGAATTGAATACCTCGATATCTATGTACATCATGAGATTATTCCCATAATTACCATCTATAACATAAAAAAAAAAAAGCCACGCAAAAATTGTACTATATATTCATTAATTTTTCATGACATTGCGATAAAGTACTCCTTGATAGAGATTGACTTTTGGTATTTCAAAAGTACTTATGTAATATTCACAAATGTTACACAACAAATTTTAGCATATAACTATATTTTTTGAAGCCTCAGCATAAAAACTTACAAGCATTACACAGATAAATCTAAACGTTTATTGTTTCTTTACTTTCACAAAAAGTATTTCATTCAATTATATGGAATCTTATAAGATTATGACACGCCTTAATTTCTTTCTGTTGTCAAGTTCTTTAAAGGCATTTCAATTAAGTGTCTGTTAACAATTTCTTTGGTATTTGCTAACCAGAAGAACATACATCTATCAAAAGTAAAAAATGTACTTTGCTGCTTTAATAAAAATGTGTTGGTGGATGAAAACAAAATAAAACGTTAACATTGCTCACAAACGGCAATGAGTATGTTGTAAACACTTATCCTGTCAATTTATATTTAAGATAGCAATATGATGTGAATATCATTCCTGTTTAAAAATCGTAAATAAGTTTGTTAAAGTAATTGCCAAAATCAAGGCATGAAGTTTCTATGACACCGGCTAAACATTACTATATTAATAGAATGAAATAGACATTCATTGAACTTTGAGATGTATGACTACATGAGAGAAGAGAATAACCACTTAAAATATCATTAATACAATTAAATACAATAACAATTCACTTCTGTAAAATAACAAATTGTACGAAGTTTCATTCCTTCTGATTGTAAGTTATAAATCTGTAAAACTTCTATAATGCAACAAAAACTTGTTTTTCCGATTTCATAAATTGAGATTGACACAGGTCTAAATCTATCGCAGCTCGTCATTTGTCAGTGTCAAAACCTAATTAAAAATTCAGAGGGTATTATCTCCAATCGACATTTAATGTTATTCATACATGTACAGCGGGCCGGTAACTTTTTTTTTTACTTCGAATTGCCTTTTCATATTATTCTGTACCTTGTAGTTTTGTTTTATGTTTAAAGTATGTGTTCTGTCTGTTAGCTAGCAACAATTGATTTGTTTTTTTGACAGTTCTTTGTATATAAAATCATAATATATTACTGACTATTGTCAACGATATGTGTAGCTATTCGTGATGAAATGAGGTGCAGATTTTATCAAAATAAAAGTATTCACGAAATTCTTGTATATTTCAGAACTTCAATAATTTGAATTAAGGTGCCCATATAAAACGAAAACTAGCTCGGTTGTCGGACTGGTCGTCTTGTGGTAAGAAAATGATATCCAATCTCTTCTTTAACGTGTTGTTAATCTTTGAAAAAGTAAAGGTAACCCTATCTTAGCAGAACATTTTTATGTCCCATTTACGGGCATTATGTTTTCTGGTCTGTGCGTCCGTCCGTTCGTTCGTTTGCCCGTTCGTTCGTTTGTTCGTCCGTTCGTTCTTTCGTTCGTCCATTCTTTCGTTCGTTCGTTGGTTCGTCTGTCTGTTTGTCCGTATGTCCCGCTTTATGTTAAAGATTTCAGGTTCAAGTTTTTGGTCGAGGTAGTTTTTGATGAAGTTGAAGTCCAATCAACTTAAAACTTAGTACACATGTTCCTTATGATCTTTGTTACTTTAATGCCAAAGTAGATATTTTCTCCCTTTTACATATCTCACCTGAACATACAAAATGATAGTGCGGATAGGGCATCCGTAAATTGGGGACACATTCTTGTTTAAAATTGTAATTGTTGTTGTCCCACCTAAAACTTTACTCAATACTCCGAGTACAAAATAAGTGCTCGAAACACAAAAATCCAGTATTTTGATTGGTTGATTCTTGAGTCTGAGTACAAAAATCAATCTCGAAAGTTTTTTGACCGCAAGTCCCGATCATGTCAATTTTATACAACAATGCTAAGTGTTTATCAAGCGCTTGGTTGAAGACGAACTTAGTTAGATTCCTAGATATAAGTATATTTATGTATATCACGAGATTATCATACTTGTCCTATCTTTAAAACATACATCAATCACATCTAAACTAAAGCCACACTAAAAATGATAGAAATCAATTATTGTTATGCCAAAACTTTCATGACATTACAATAAGGTATTCCCGGAGAAAGACTGTGTAAGAATCGCAAATTTTAAATAATTTTGATGCCCTAGCATAATAGTTCATACAACTATAAACATATATATTAAATGTGTATTGCTCTTTTACTTTTACAAATATTATTCTATTCAATAATATGGGATACAGTAAGATTATGACTGTCTGTAAATTAATTCAGTAGTATCTGCTTGACAGAAGAACATACAACTATCAAAAGAAAAACATGTACTTTGCTGCATTGGATAAAAGATGTGTGGGTGGAAAGAAACAAATTTACGACATTGTTTACAATCGGCAGAGGGAGTGTATTGGAAACTGATCATGTCATTTCATATTGAATATTGTTGGAATAATTATAATTCCTTTTCACATATAATAGCAGATAGGATCCAAATTCGTAACTACAATCCAGTTCCTTTTTCCAGAACTTGACTTACCGAATTATACATATTACCGGTTTGTACTAACATGAGCATCATGGCGAGTGTCACACGTTGAGCAAGATCTACTTACACTACTGGAGCACATTAGACCGCCCACAGATTTAGGTAGAGTTCGGGTTGCTCCGTCTTTAGTTTTGTATGTTGTGTTTTATAATATAAAAAATATTTTTATGTTACAAAAAAGCGGGATGACGGGATGCATAAGTACAGAACCACATCAAATGTAGATCACCAAAAACCGACCAGTAAAAGTAATATTAATAAAGACAAATAAATGAACACTTTAACGCGTTAATAAGATGATAAACAGCGTCAGTACGCAGACTACTAGTATATTCTTCAAGAACATCATGTATTTTTTGTGAAGTTGATTATTTATCAAAAAGGTCATGGTAACTTTCGATAAACTTTTTTTCCAAAAAGGACGAGACGTTCTTTGACATACCCCGCGTGCATCAACTTTCTGCGCAGACACTTGTGACGTTTTACAAAGTCTGAGTAGGAGCTGCAAGCTCTTGTTTACCGAAAAATTAAATTCAAACTTTTCATAGAAGAACACAACAATTTAAGTTACACAAAACCCTCACCAAAAAAGTATACTTATTTTTCACAGTAAATTGAAATAAAACTAAATATATATCACCTGTAGATATCTTGGCTCTCAAGTCATGTTTTTTTTTAACTTTTAATACGTCTTTACACTAACCCACTGGATGTTGCATTTGTACCGATTAATATCTCAATCTTCCATCTGTACTAAGTATCTTTCTTTAGTCAGGAAGTATACATATCCTGTCACGTCCACTCTTTGATTTTTGTTTGATGGTTTTCTGCGTTGTATATTTCTAACGAGTGAAGCCCTTTTTCAACTGAATTTTATAGTTTGTTTTTACGCTGTATTGTTACATCCCTGTCCAAGCTTAAGGAAGGTTTGGCGAGTATTCAAACTAGTTTAACCCCGTCACATTGTTAAGTGCCATTTCCAAGTCGGAAGCCTATAATGCAGTGGTTGTTGTTTGTAGATCACCCCTAGTTTTTGGTTGGGTTCGTGTTGCTTATTCTTTAGTTTTCTATGGAGTGTCATGTGTTCTTTTGTTTGTCTATTTGTCTTTTTTAATTTTTTAGTCATGGCGTTGTCAGTTTATTTTCGATTTATGATTTTGACTGTCCCTCTGGTATCTTTTGTCCCTCTTTTGTAGACCGTTACATTTCTCATTGAATTTGTTTACATAAATTTGACATCTCGGGGCATTTTATAGCTGACTATTCGGAATCAGTTTAATGATTGTTGAAGGTCGTACGGTGACATTTGGTCCCTTGTGGAGAGTTATCCATTTGGCAATCATAACATGTATATCTATTTTTATATTACATGTCGCATGTATGTAGTAGTAGGATTTTGTAAGATTGGGTCTCAGTAACTCTGGTTAATTGATTGAATTTTAACTCAAACATTAAAAATTACCATTTCCGAAGCGAAATCATTTCCATCTGGTAGTAAAGTTAAAGAAATTTTCCGATTTCAGCACCATTATCATAACAAAATGATCGAAAAACCCAATACAATCATCAAAGTAAAACGATGAAATTGAGCAGTTTATCGTCGCAATTATTTCAAATTAAATGTCGCAGTGGTTCAACGTTTGTTTGATCGGAGGTCTTTATTTATAGTTTTGCTTTTTGGTGAATACCGTGTTCTTTTGTTCATTTGATAACAAGTTTTATTCTGTTAAAGTTTCAAATGGTGTAGTAGCAACGATGATAGCTCATTCAACATTTATTTCAATATGAAAGCAAATACATAATGTGATTAATACTGCAGTTGAAAAATTTGGTGAATTAGTATGTTGAAAAAAATTGCCAAAATACAGACAAACGCATCGTTTCAATAGAGTGCCTGAATATATCATTAAGAGAAGGAAATATAATTCATTGAACTTTGAAGTGTATGTGAGATGAGAGATGAGAGCAAACACTTAAAATGTCTTTATGATACAATAAAAATACAATTATAATTCACTTCAACACTACACTTCTGTGATGTTCTAAAAGTGTAAGAATTCATTAAACTGAGAGAGAGAGAGAGAGAGAGAGAGAGAGAGAGAGAGAGAGAGAGAGAGAGAGAGAGAGAGAGAGAGAGAGAGAGAGAGAGAGAGAGAGAGAGAGAGAGAGAGAGAGAGAGAGAGAAATCATTACCTTTCATCGAGAGTCAATGTTTTTCGTCCATTGGAAGGACAATTCCGGCTACTTCCATTTTCCTTTTCATATTAGATTGCGTTACGTTGTACATTTGTTATCATATTTCAATAACGTATTTTGTCTAGTTAAGGTGGCATTTAAAATAAAACGGTCTTTTCGAGATATAGTTCTTTATATATAATTTGTAATATATTACTGATTATCTTCAACGATATATGAAGCAGGTGGTAATGCTATTGGGCGCAGATATAATTGAACATTTGATATTTACGGAGGTCCTGTATGTTTCCGGACCTCCATAACTGGATTTGAATTCCGGCGATACACTAGCATGAATATTGGCTGGTCTAAAGACACACTAGCGAAGATAATGGCTAAGTAGAACGGCACACAATCGAGGGTATCGAAAAGGTAGAAAGACACACAAGCGAAGATATCGTTAAGGTCAAAAGACATTCTAGCAAGGCCATGAAAAAGTCAAACGACACATTAGCGAGAATACTTGACAAGTGAAACTTAAGGATGTACTTAGGTGAGGTTTTGGAATTTGTGACAAATGTTCGGACTCCTTGGTGTTTTTCCATACAACACAATGTAAAATATTTTGCCCCATAACACCCAATCATTTTTTCATATAAGATTAAATACCTCATGAAAAGTCATTTACCAAAATTTTAGAAGATTCTTAATTTTCTTTCTTTTGTTTTGAGACCCTATAATACCAATGCAAATATAAGGTAAAAGTCAGAGTCAGTCTTTTCCCGCCATATTTTAAATCTCAAATATCTCGAAAAGGAGGTCCATGACCTGTAAATATTTTTAGCTTATATTTATCCTCAGTTGATGTTCTATCAGGTTAAAGTATCATTTTTAACTTCTTAATTTATTAATTTTCACCTAACCTCACCTAAGTACATCCTTAAGAGGACAGCGGTTAGGTCATATGGCACACTAACAAGGATACCGAATACCAAGGAGGATAATGAGCAGGTCAAAAGATTCACTAGCAAGGTTACAGGAAAGGTCAAGCGACACACTTGTGTAATACCGGGTAGTTCAAACGGCACACTAACAGGGAAACTGGATAATGACGAGTAATGAGGTTACCAGGTAGTTCAAAAACGTACTAGCGAGGATACTCGGCAGATGGTCTCGTGCTCATGCAGTAATTTTTACATTATTTTGTCCGCCTGTAGAGTCTAATGATATAAAAATGTGCTATTATCGCTATTTTGTGCATTTTTCCTTTGATCTTTTTTTGTGATAATTTTTCATATCATGCTACTCGCTTCAGATGGAAAACTATCGCTAGAAACTGAGAAGGCTTGTGGCTTTGAAATTAATTTGACATGAAATTGACACCGTCGTCATAGGATATTTCATAAGTATAATTTACTTGTGTCTAATCCGTTTTGATTTAATTCAGCAAATAAAATATGTTTAAACTATAGGTAAAATAGCGATAAACAGATTGCCATTGGTCATCCATCCCTACTTGATTCTATCTCGTTGAGATGATCAACGATAATCTATAATTATATGATACTGAATTGAATTTAAGTACAAACAATATCCCTAGTAAATAGAATCAACACATATAAATGTTATTCTTTTCTGAATTTATTGATTGATTAATGTTTGCTTTACGTTATGTTTAACACGATATTATCATTTTATAATCTTCCACTTATAACATCTAAACTAGAGTCATACTTAAAATTGGAAAAGGGTGGAATTTTTATCCAATTGTTATAATATAACACTATTTCTCACTGAATTGGGGTATTGTACTTCTTGATATAGTGATGACAATTGTAGCTGATAACAACATTTTTCGATGACTCAACAGTTAAGGGCATACGATACAGTTTTGAACCCGTATTTACAAGTTGATGAAAATTTGCATAGCGGCTATTTTTTACTTGATTAAATCAAATATGTAATAAGAAATATACCTTCATGTGCTTCTTTTTGAGTTAAATGAGGTCGAGATTTTGTATATTTGCTAAAAAAAATCGGATTTGTGGCCGTATTTTACCTTTCGAAAGAAAGACATAACTTTTTTGTTTTAAAAAATAAACAAATATTGTTTTTTGTTAAATAATTTGTAATTTCTGTATTTTATAAGTATTCTAAGTTTATGCATTTTTTGTTCAGAAATAACTCATATTTATCAAATGGTCATGAATTGGGAAAAAACGTAAAATTTTGCTGTACATTTATCAATATTAAAAAAATTGCACTATTTACAGTTTTATAAAATTTGGTCAAGATAATCTCCCTGCAAAATGAAACAAAATGTCGTTTAAAAAAATTGGGATCCATGCTCTCGATTTCAAATTAAAGCAGTTTGAATGATAAAAGTCGGTCGAAAAATGCATCTTTTCCCGATTGGTCACAATTTGACCGCGCGAAAATAACATTTAACGTTAGCAACGTCACTACCTCCCCTGTAACTGTATCGTATGCCCTTAAGCTCATACAACTTATTCTGGTACCTTTGAAATTTTTCAACACAAAAAAATCAAAAACGCTTATAAAACACTTTACTTTTCACGAAAAAGATATTTAATTCAATTATATGAAATCTTTTAAGATCATAACGCGACGTAATTTTAAAGTATTTCTTTTAGTAGTAAAGTTGTCAAAAGGCATTTAATTTAAGTGTCTGTAAACTATTTTGGTATTTGATTAACAGAAAAACAGACAGCTTTCAAAAGAAAACATGTACATTCCTGTAAAGAATAAAAGATGCATTGCTTTAAATTAATTTACGACATTGTTTACATTCGGCATTTAGAGTGTATCGAACTGTTATCTTGTCTATTGATATTGAAAATTGCATAAATATTTCAGTTTAATAACTGAAGCACTGACTTCTACATAGTGACGGTACATTATGGAAATTTTTGTTTCTTTTTTTTCTTCGTGAGAATAGATAAGACAATGACATCAAGTCATCATCGTTTTAAAAGCACTGTTAATCTAATGTTTTGATTATTCAAAATTTATACAAAAATTGCGTGTGACTCATATTTTGTCAAAGGCTTGTCTGATCATATCTGAACACTGAAATTTTACCACTTATAGATAGACACACCAATTTAGTAACATAAACGGTACCATTTTTTTCCGCACTAGATGCGCATTTCGAAAATTGATTTAGTGATACGCGAGACCAATTTAAGTATTTAATTTGAAAGGATCTATATAATTGAATCAATGCTTTAACATTCAAAAGACACAAATTAAATATCTCTCATAAAAAACGTTCACTTGTACATGTCGCGTACACGGTACTTATATTGTGAGGTTTGGTCTCAGTTCCTCCGTTTATTCATTGAATGGCAATTTAAACATTAAAATGGATCATTTCTTAGCGAATTACAGCTCCACCGTGTAAAATATGATAAAAAGGTTCCTTAAATGCAGCACAAAAAACTAACAAAAAGAACGCATTACTTTCACATGTATTTGTAATATATTAAAACCCTATACAAGTCATTAAAGATAAATCTAATGTCACATTTCTTCATATGTTTTAGTCCAAGGTCTTTTTTAATTTATAGCTTACAATTCAGTTTACTAGTTTAATTTGCTCTTTTGTTTCAGTTTTAACATATTGAAATAGCAAACGGTGTAGTATCTGGAATGATTGTTTATGGCAAAAGTTAATATGATAGCTATACATGATGTGTATCGTACATGTTTAAAAAATGCAAGAATACAAGCATGATGTTCCTAAAGCGTCGATTAAATATACAGTGCGGAACATGTATATACAACAAAGGAAATATGCATTTACCGCACTACGAGTTGTAAGGCTGAATAAGAATGGGATCATTCGGTAGGCTCGGTTTAACTTCCTGTATTTATACATGAATACTTCGTAATTCATGTTTTGGTTTTTAATGTTGTCGTGCTTATTCATACTAATTTAAATTATATATTTAAAACGACTTAATGGTTTATTCCAATGTTGTCTAAATGCTATGGTCTTTAGAGATAAATAAACTCATCATAGATACCAGGACTAAATTTAGTATATACGCCAGACGCGTTTCGTCTACAAAAGACTCATCAGTGACGCTCGAATCCAAAAAAGTTAAAAAGGCCAAATAAAGTACGAAGATGAAGAGCATTGAGAACCAAAATTCCTAAAAGTGTTGCCAAATACAGCTAAGGTAATCTATGCCTGAGGTAGAAAAGCCTTAGTATTTCAAAAAATTCAAAAATTTGTAAACAGTAAATATATATCCATCACAAACCAAAGTTTTTATATTTAACTAAACTGGTTATCAACTAAATTGTTTGTTTTTTCTTTTGGTTAAATGTTTATAGTATGTGTCAAAAGCTATAAATATTTACTCGCTTAAAACTTACATCTTTTAACTTTTATCGCAATTAAGGTACAAAAAATTATATGAAACATCACTTAAAGCTGGAATATTATATTATTCATTTTACAACTTTATTTACTACTATACAATATAAACCTTTTAAATGTATTGCATTGGAATAACAGTTTGTTAAAATAAGTTCTGTCGCATGCCAGGAAGGAATGAATTTATTTTATGTTAGGTTGAAGTAAGTTTGGTGTATTCCCCCTTTTTATAGTGGTGTTGATATAAACTATTACTACTAATATTGAAGGGTGATGTTCACCAGTTACTAAATTTTTAAAAAGCTGTATATTAAAAATTGTGACTAAAACTTTACTTTTTACCGTATCATGAGTTACGAAAATTATTTCTATAGTCTCATATCAGTTCATATCAATTCGGATCACAACAAAAATAACTGAGAGTTAAAAAAGGTTTACAGTAAATACGTATTTACTAATTTCAATTTGAAAATGTTTACCCTATGGAATTCACCCCGCCATATTATGTATGTATGTGCCTTTCCCAAGGTAGGAGCCTGTAGTTCAGTGGTTGTCGTTTTGTTTATGTGTTACATTTAAGTTTTTTGTTCATTTATTTTTTGTTCATTTATTTTTTTTATGTAAATACGGCCGTTAATTTTCTTGTTTGAATTGTTTTACATGGTCATTTTGGGGTCTTTAATAGCTGACTATGCAATATAGGCTTTGCTCATTGTTAAAGGCCGTGCGATGACCTTATAGTCGCTAATTTCCGTGTCATTTTGGTCTCTTGTGGTGAACTGTCTCATTGGCATCATACCAGATTTTCTTTTTTATATTTATACATTTTCGATTGAAAAATGTCAAGTGTAGTTTGGAAATCCTTTGCTCATGATCCCTTACAGAAATAGTCAGATATAAAACTTCGTATTAAGGAAGGATCCAGGGCTTTGTAAAAATATACTTTAGTTTTGTTTGAATTTTTAAATTAAACATATAGTTTCGGTTAATCAAAGTACTAATTGTCTGTACTAAAATATATAAAGGATTCTATATATAAATGTCTGGATGTAAGAAGAAATATGAATTATGAATCATACTTACATTGTAACTGCAATTCCATTGTTACAGTAATTTAATTGCTGTGATCCTGGTCGGAATAAGATTTACACCTTTAATTATTTTTACCAGTAAGAGATAATTTTAAAGTAATATCTTGGTATATGAAAATAGGAACTTTTAATATTTCTGCTAAATGTGGAAACGTTTTACATAATAAAGTGATATGTGTTTGGTGTACATGTACGTGAATGTATTTTTTTTTCCAAGTCATATATATTTGTATTCACGTCGCCAGAGTCCTCGGGTGGGGGATCCACTCTTTTAGCCTTAGAGTGGATTTCACATCCACTCTTTCAGCCAAAGAGTGGATCTGTGGCAGGTTTTTCTCACCACCTTTGCTATTCTTTGTCATTTATTCAATTGACATGATATTAGTTGATGTAATTTCGTAGTAATTATGTATTATTATTTCATATTAAATATGAGCTTTTATGTCAAATGTTTTATTTGCAAAATGTATTTTTTGCATTTTATGATTTTGAATAAATGACCTTTTTTCGTCAGTTTAGTTTTTATATCATATATCAAATCAAGCTCAGACTCTGGCTTGTGTATACGTAGTATGTTTATGGTATCTAGCTGTCTGTCTTAAAAATCACTCCTGTTGAGCAAATGTCGTTCAGTAAAAATGTAAAATTGTAAGAAGTTACATTGCTCATTACTCCTAATTTCGTATTTTTATGATTTGTTTAACGGGAATTGACAGAGATCACAATCAGGTGCTGCTTAATGTTTGCCATATTATGTCATTATTTTAAAGAAAGTGATTGTTATCTTAAAACAATAGCCCATGTTATACACACAGCGGACATGTAACTTCCTACACTTCAAATTGCTTTTTAATAATTCAGCTTTAACTTGTTTTTCAATTTTGTGTTGGTATATTTAAGCTAGCAATATATGAAGTTTCTTGCTATATAACTTGTATCTTCGACGATTTGAAATTGTATGTAGCAGTTGTCAACGATAAAAATGTAGATTCAGTAAGAACTTTATTATTTATAATTTTTTGGGTTCTCCATAACTCTAATTTAGATTGCTATCAAACAGCACACTATCGAGATACCGAACATGTCATCTTGTGGTAAGGTGGTAACGGAGTATTATTTCTCTAACGTGTCCAATCAATCTCAGAAATAGTGATACTGGCTTGATGAATGTTATTAGTGTTAAAAACTTAAAAAAGGTTACTTCTGTCTAATTCCGGTTTGTACTTGTTTGAGTCACGCCGGATTAGGTCATCTTTGAAAAAGTAATATTTGTTTGACACATCGTTAATTTTGTTCCCTTGGAATGACAATTACGTCGCATTTCCCGATAGCATCATGTTCCACTTTACATATTTCGTCGGCATATAATATCTAAACTAAATATGCCAAAGCCTTTAGAAATTTTAAAAGTGTTTTTTTTTTTTTTATGGTATTGCACTTTTCTATAGACATTACAGTAGAGTGTGTAGTTTCTGTGATTTTCATAAATGCAAGACAGCAAAATTTAGCAGATGATGATTACTTGTTATGCCTCAGCATATAAGCTCATACAACATTCCACAGATAAAACAGAAAGCTAATTGCTTCTTCACTTTTACACAAGTTATTTCAGTCAATTATTTTGGATCTTAGAAGATATTATGACTCGCCTTAATTTCTAAGCTTTTTTCTGTTTTAAGCTGTCTTACATGCAATTAAATTAAGTGTTTATATACTATGTCTTTGTTATTTACTTAAAATAAGAACGTTCAGCTATCAAAAGTAAAACATGTACTTTTCTGTATTGAATAAAAGATGCGATGGTGGCAAAACAATTTACGACATTGTTTACAGTCGACAGTGGGAGTGTATGGAACATTTATCATGTCATTTAATATAGAAATTGCAGGAATATTCATTAAAAAAATATTTTGTTCTTTACTGAAGCATGGAATTCTAAGTGATTACGCTGCATAAAGAAAACATTTGTTTCAATCTGTTTTTGTGGAAAAGACATATTTTTTTATGTGTTTATCAAATATCTAAGGCAAATGTTTATGAAATATTTTGGCGAAAGAATATTTTTGAATTTGCACACAAATGCATTGAAGTATAATTAATAAATTTTCTTAGAATGATCATAGTTTAAACGATGACAAAAAGCAATCGTCGTTTTACTAGCTTTATTGATTCCATAACATGTATGAGAATTCTACACAAATGATTAAACTTCGATAGTTGTCCGAATAGTGTGAATAAGACAGCAATGAAATAAGGAAAAATCTCGGACATATATTTTAAACATTTACAAATTGATAAACAATAGATATTTGGTCTTTGAGTGTATCTTAAAAAAATATAGAATGCTTCTTTTCTTTATAAGTTCGAAAACGGCTTCTTACTGGTCATTTTACTTTAAAACTGCTAGTTTAGTGTTTTTCAATTTATTTCTAACACGAAAAGATATTTGCTTCAGACACTGGGAATTTGCACATTTGTCATGTAGAAAAAGCGGAAATGTCCATTTTTAAAGCGAAAACGTTCCGTGCCGTTGTTCACTGCATTGTTAATTCAAAGAAGAAATGTAGTTGATTTTAATTTTCAGACAAAATTACACACATTTTTGTGTGTGTGGGGATTTGTGGTAATTCAACATTAATTTGATAACTTTTGAGCTTTTTAGTATAATTCAGGGATTCAATACATTTTAGGAACCTTGTAGTTCTAAGAAGTAGCTTTCATTTAATGGGTGATTCAACCATGATTATACTACATTTCTAGATCAATAATGAGAAATCTTGGTAAACATACAAAGTAAATACTTTGGATAAGATGGAAAAGTGTGTATACATAGTACAACCAAATGTAATGATTCAGAATCTGATGTTTTACACATGATTGTACTCTAGTTCACTCGTTGTCATGAAAATAGAAAAATCACATGATACGACAACTAAAAAGGTAGCCATGTGAAATCGACTTCGTCAGAACATCAACCAAGCATTATTGGAGAATTAGGTCATGTCAAATCAATATATTACGAAAGCGATTGGTTTTACGTTAAACCACGTTTCATCACCTGTAATAAGACCGCTTTAATTGATATATTTAAAGTTGTGTTCATATCTTACCGCGTAGCACAAACGGACGACTAACGGATGAAAAAGAAAAGTTTTCCGTTGACAAAATTGTTATCCGTTTGGAGACCGTTGATTTATTGACCAAATAAAACGGACGCGTAACGAATGCATAACGGACACTCACACAATATGCAACGTACGAGAAACAGAATGAACCGGATAAAGCGGATGAACAAGATATGCGGTTCATCCGATCTATCCGTTATTCGTCTGGTTGAAGTCCGTTTCCCATCCGTTTAATCCTTTATACGTCCGATAGAAGTCCGTTGGTCAATTTGTCTACCGGTCCTCTAACGGGTTAATAACAAACAAGTTACAGATAAAATACGGAAACGGACGCCCAGTGGATGTACAACGGACAATTCATCCGGTTAACGAACGTTCAAAGTTTTGAACATGATCAAAATTTTCAATCGGACAGAACCGACATGGATGGATAATAGTTATCAAAGGTACCAGGATTATAATTTAATACGTCAGGCGCGCGTTTTGTCTACATAAGTCTGATCAGTGACGCTCAGATCAAAATAGTTATAAAGTACAAAGGTAAAGAGCATTGAAAACCCAAAATAAAACGGACCCAGGATAAAACGGACACTGAACGGACATCACACGGAAATTAACGGACGTGTAACGGATAAGAAGGGACGTCTAACGGACTTGAAAGTATTGAAAAAAGGTTATATGTTCGGCCTCCGTTCGCGCTATCCTTTAAATTGTGATTGGGGCTTAACCAAATTGTAAGAAAACCAAAAAGGCGCGATGCTTATGAAATGAGTTGTTTAAAGCAACCATAAAACGTATCGATATAAACGTTAAACTGTTTTTTTCTATATTTAAAATTTATAGTCTATCTGGACAAACTTGTTTTCTGTCACAGAACATGAGTGTCTTGACGGCTGATATGTTATTACCCTTAAAGGACATACTAAAGGCATTACTTAACGAAGTCACTGATGTCCTTGTTTATATGAAACTTACATGTTACAAGCTAAACATGTAGATCAATCTTATGAAAAGTGCAAATGATTAATTCATTCGTTCCCCAAAAAGTACTTTTCGAATATACATTATACACTTGAGGTGAAGTGATTATGATTTAAAACATTTTGAAACCTTTGTAAGCTTATTTTTGTGATGTTTAGCATTTTATTTTTATTCTTCTGAGATTTCATAACAGAATCAATTAACAGTTGAAAAATATTGACAACTTTTCCATTTATTTTTGTCTACACAGTTCTAAAAGATATAAAAACCAAATATTTAGGTATTGTATATTAATAGAGAGTAGAGTGTAGAATACGGATTCAATCATGGAGAATTCTAAAATGTATATATTATTGTGTTTTTTTGCACTCTAGGCAATACACAATGTAAATTGTAAAAAAGCCCAGTAGTCAGCACTTCGGTGTTGACATGAATATCAATTATATGGTCATTTTTATAAATTTTCTGTTTACAAAACTTTGAATTTTTCGAAAAACTAAGGATTTTCTTACCCCAGGAGTAGATTACCTTCGCCGTATTTGGCACAACTTTTTGGAATTTTGGATCCTCAATGCTCTTCAACTTTGTATTTATTTGGCTTTTTAACTGTTTCGATCTGAGCGTCACTGATGAGTCTTATGTAGACGAAACGCGCGTCTGTCGTATAAAATTATAATCCTGGTACTTTTGATAACTATTTACACCACTGGGTCGATGCCACTGCTGGTGGACGTTTCGTCCCCGAGGGTATCACCAGCCCAGTAGTCAGCACTTCGGTGTTGACATGAATATCAATTATATGGTCATTTTTATAAATTTTCTGTTTACAAAACTTTGAATTTTTCGAAAAACTAAGGATTTTCTTACCCCAGGAGTAGATTACCTTCGCCGTATTTGGCACAACTTTTTGGAATTTTGGATCCTCAATGCTCTTCAACTTTGTATTTATTTGGCTTTTTAACTGTTTCGATCTGAGCGTCACTGATGAGTCTTATGTAGACGAAACGCGCGTCTGTCGTATAAAATTATAATCCTGGTACTTTTGATAACTATTTACACCACTGGGTCGATGCCACTGCTGGTGGACGTTTCGTCCCCGAGGGTATCACCAGCCCAGTAGTCAGCACTTCGGTGTTGACATGAATATCAATTATATGGTCATTTTTATAAATTTTCTGTTTACAAAACTTTGAATTTTTCGAAAAACTAAGGATTTTCTTACCCCAGGAGTAGATTACCTTCGCCGTATTTGGCACAACTTTTTGGAATTTTGGATCCTCAATGCTCTTCAACTTTGTATTTATTTGGCTTTTTAACTGTTTCGATCTGAGCGTCACTGATGAGTCTTATGTAGACGAAACGCGCGTCTGTCGTATAAAATTATAATCCTGGTACTTTTGATAACTATTTACACCACTGGGTCGATGCCACTGCTGGTGGACGTTTCGTCCCCGAGGGTATCACCAGCCCAGTAGTCAGCACTTCGGTGTTGACATGAATATCAATTATATGGTCATTTTTATAAATTTTCTGTTTACAAAACTTTGAATTTTTCGAAAAACTAAGGATTTTCTTACCCCAGGAGTAGATTACCTTCGCCGTATTTGGCACAACTTTTTGGAATTTTGGATCCTCAATGCTCTTCAACTTTGTATTTATTTGGCTTTTTAACTGTTTCGATCTGAGCGTCACTGATGAGTCTTATGTAGACGAAACGCGCGTCTGTCGTATAAAATTATAATCCTGGTACTTTTGATAACTATTTACACCACTGGGTCGATGCCACTGCTGGTGGACGTTTCGTCCCCGAGGGTATCACCAGCCCAGTAGTCAGCACTTCGGTGTTGACATGAATATCAATTATATGGTCATTTTTATAAATTTTCTGTTTACAAAACTTTGAATTTTTCGAAAAACTAAGGATTTTCTTACCCCAGGAGTAGATTACCTTCGCCGTATTTGGCACAACTTTTTGGAATTTTGGATCCTCAATGCTCTTCAACTTTGTATTTATTTGGCTTTTTAACTGTTTCGATCTGAGCGTCACTGATGAGTCTTATGTAGACGAAACGCGCGTCTGTCGTATAAAATTATAATCCTGGTACTTTTGATAACTATTTACACCACTGGGTCGATGCCACTGCTGGTGGACGTTTCGTCCCCGAGGGTATCACCAGCCCAGTAGTCAGCACTTCGGTGTTGACATGAATATCAATTATATGGTCATTTTTATAAATTTTCTGTTTACAAAACTTTGAATTTTTCGAAAAACTAAGGATTTTCTTACCCCAGGAGTAGATTACCTTCGCCGTATTTGGCACAACTTTTTGGAATTTTGGATCCTCAATGCTCTTCAACTTTGTATTTATTTGGCTTTTTAACTGTTTCGATCTGAGCGTCACTGATGAGTCTTATGTAGACGAAACGCGCGTCTGTCGTATAAAATTATAATCCTGGTACTTTTGATAACTATTTACACCACTGGGTCGATGCCACTGCTGGTGGACGTTTCGTCCCCGAGGGTATCACCAGCCCAGTAGTCAGCACTTCGGTGTTGACATGAATATCAATTATATGGTCATTTTTATAAATTTTCTGTTTACAAAACTTTGAATTTTTCGAAAAACTAAGGATTTTCTTACCCCAGGAGTAGATTACCTTCGCCGTATTTGGCACAACTTTTTGGAATTTTGGATCCTCAATGCTCTTCAACTTTGTATTTATTTGGCTTTTTAACTGTTTCGATCTGAGCGTCACTGATGAGTCTTATGTAGACGAAACGCGCGTCTGTCGTATAAAATTATAATCCTGGTACTTTTGATAACTATTTACACCACTGGGTCGATGCCACTGCTGGTGGACGTTTCGTCCCCGAGGGTATCACCAGCCCAGTAGTCAGCACTTCGGTGTTGACATGAATATCAATTATATGGTCATTTTTATAAATTTTCTGTTTACAAAACTTTGAATTTTTCGAAAAACTAAGGATTTTCTTACCCCAGGAGTAGATTACCTTCGCCGTATTTGGCACAACTTTTTGGAATTTTGGATCCTCAATGCTCTTCAACTTTGTATTTATTTGGCTTTTTAACTGTTTCGATCTGAGCGTCACTGATGAGTCTTATGTAGACGAAACGCGCGTCTGTCGTATAAAATTATAATCCTGGTACTTTTGATAACTATTTACACCACTGGGTCGATGCCACTGCTGGTGGACGTTTCGTCCCCGAGGGTATCACCAGCCCAGTAGTCAGCACTTCGGTGTTGACATGAATATCAATTATATGGTCATTTTTATAAATTTTCTGTTTACAAAACTTTGAATTTTTCGAAAAACTAAGGATTTTCTTACCCCAGGAGTAGATTACCTTCGCCGTATTTGGCACAACTTTTTGGAATTTTGGATCCTCAATGCTCTTCAACTTTGTATTTATTTGGCTTTTTAACTGTTTCGATCTGAGCGTCACTGATGAGTCTTATGTAGACGAAACGCGCGTCTGTCGTATAAAATTATAATCCTGGTACTTTTGATAACTATTTACACCACTGGGTCGATGCCACTGCTGGTGGACGTTTCGTCCCCGAGGGTATCACCAGCCCAGTAGTCAGCACTTCGGTGTTGACATGAATATCAATTATATGGTCATTTTTATAAATTTTCTGTTTACAAAACTTTGAATTTTTCGAAAAACTAAGGATTTTCTTACCCCAGGAGTAGATTACCTTCGCCGTATTTGGCACAACTTTTTGGAATTTTGGATCCTCAATGCTCTTCAACTTTGTATTTATTTGGCTTTTTAACTGTTTCGATCTGAGCGTCACTGATGAGTCTTATGTAGACGAAACGCGCGTCTGTCGTATAAAATTATAATCCTGGTACTTTTGATAACTATTTACACCACTGGGTCGATGCCACTGCTGGTGGACGTTTCGTCCCCGAGGGTATCACCAGCCCAGTAGTCAGCACTTCGGTGTTGACATGAATATCAATTATATGGTCATTTTTATAAATTTTCTGTTTACAAAACTTTGAATTTTTCGAAAAACTAAGGATTTTCTTACCCCAGGAGTAGATTACCTTCGCCGTATTTGGCACAACTTTTTGGAATTTTGGATCCTCAATGCTCTTCAACTTTGTATTTATTTGGCTTTTTAACTGTTTCGATCTGAGCGTCACTGATGAGTCTTATGTAGACGAAACGCGCGTCTGTCGTATAAAATTATAATCCTGGTACTTTTGATAACTATTTACACCACTGGGTCGATGCCACTGCTGGTGGACGTTTCGTCCCCGAGGGTATCACCAGCCCAGTAGTCAGCACTTCGGTGTTGACATGAATATCAATTATATGGTCATTTTTATAAATTTTCTGTTTACAAAACTTTGAATTTTTCGAAAAACTAAGGATTTTCTTACCCCAGGAGTAGATTACCTTCGCCGTATTTGGCACAACTTTTTGGAATTTTGGATCCTCAATGCTCTTCAACTTTGTATTTATTTGGCTTTTTAACTGTTTCGATCTGAGCGTCACTGATGAGTCTTATGTAGACGAAACGCGCGTCTGTCGTATAAAATTATAATCCTGGTACTTTTGATAACTATTTACACCACTGGGTCGATGCCACTGCTGGTGGACGTTTCGTCCCCGAGGGTATCACCAGCCCAGTAGTCAGCACTTCGGTGTTGACATGAATATCAATTATATGGTCATTTTTATAAATTTTCTGTTTACAAAACTTTGAATTTTTCGAAAAACTAAGGATTTTCTTACCCCAGGAGTAGATTACCTTCGCCGTATTTGGCACAACTTTTTGGAATTTTGGATCCTCAATGCTCTTCAACTTTGTATTTATTTGGCTTTTTAACTGTTTCGATCTGAGCGTCACTGATGAGTCTTATGTAGACGAAACGCGCGTCTGTCGTATAAAATTATAATCCTGGTACTTTTGATAACTATTTACACCACTGGGTCGATGCCACTGCTGGTGGACGTTTCGTCCCCGAGGGTATCACCAGCCCAGTAGTCAGCACTTCGGTGTTGACATGAATATCAATTATATGGTCATTTTTATAAATTTTCTGTTTACAAAACTTTGAATTTTTCGAAAAACTAAGGATTTTCTTACCCCAGGAGTAGATTACCTTCGCCGTATTTGGCACAACTTTTTGGAATTTTGGATCCTCAATGCTCTTCAACTTTGTATTAATTTGGCTTTTTAACTGTTTCGATCTGAGCGTCACTGATGAGTCTTATGTAGACGAAACGCGCGTCTGTCGTATAAAATTATAATCCTGGTACTTTTGATAACTATATTCAAGATATATAAGTTATTGTGCATGGATTATTTTGACAAAGGCAGTAATTTACGAAGCGTAAAAAATATAGTTATCACATTGTTAAAAGTAAAATCACAAAAATACTGAAATCCAGGGAAATATTCAAAAAGGAAAACCCCTAATCAAATGGCAGATCAAAAGCTCAAACACATAAAACGGAAAGATAACAAATGTCATATTTTTGACCAAGGACAGGTGTTTTCTTATGTAGGTTTCCTTTCTTTATTTGTAAGTCAACATATGTAATTTTCAAATCCAGATCAGTGTATAGATATATAAATATAATACATAAATGCCTATTTAGTTACAGATGAGTATTTTAATTCGAAGTATCTGCACTTACACATTGTATCTAGAATCACATGCCATACATTGTACTTTGCACTTTTAAAGTACGAAAAATCTAAACATTTCGATTTTGTACACACTTCCATGATATACTTATTATTGTTTACAAACAGAAAGATAAAAAGCATAACCGCAGTGCTTCACAATAAACATGTCAATGAAATCGCAAAAAAGCAAATTTTCTTCTAGTAGTTTATGATTTTTTTTTGACAATCATAAATATAGGAACAAATGTACGTGTAGACATCTTATTTTAGGAACTAAAACATAAGATTATGTATTTGATTGCAGTATGACATAAACAAGGTTCCATTTTAATGAAGACAAATCACTTTTAAGTCATCACACAGCAAAAAAACTCTGTTTAGTTTAAGAATAGGCGCCTTTGGGTCTTAAAATAATGGATTCAAAACTACTCCATAAATTGTTACACATCTAAGCTATTTGAAAAGTGATTATGATATGGAATAAAAAGTTCTTACATACAAATTCTCTTGAAAGATTTGTTTAAACGGCCAATTACATGAGAAAAATGTAGAACCCTTACAGTACAAAACGTTACAAAACATCTTAGTAATTGTACTTTACAAATATTTAATACTTCAAATAATTATCAATAAATGTTTTAATATTTAAAAGATATTTTTCATTTGATGAAATTGCATATGGCTGTGATGCAAGATCGTTACCTCAATTGACATATTAATTCAGCCAAAATGTATGTTTTCTCTTTAGATTTGGTAAACATGCTTATTCAATTCATACAAAGGTTCAACCTCTCAATAACAGTCGATACGTCTAGTCGACGGATTAATATTACCCCTTCATTAACTATATCATGGCTTCAGTAAACCTCTCGAAAGATTATCTCAACCTTACCATACAATTGGTCTAGTAGCTTCCTTGTATCATTCTAACCTTGATCTGAAAAGCAAGCTCTTGAAGAATCTTGAAGAATCTGAACTCCTTATAACGGAAGTTCGAAATACTGGAATATTGTTTAAAAAAAAAGAAATGCATAAAAGAATACTCACAATCTAACGGTCGATTTAAAGGTGTAAGTCAAAATTAAATATTGTGTGAAACGGACCTAAAATGTAACAGATGTTATACCTTTTAGCTAAACACCAATTGAATAAATGTCATAAACAAGCTAGCTCAGGTAAAATTGAAGTTTAAGTAGAAAGAATGAAACCAGAAATTAAAGGATTCAATTGGAGTGCTCGATCTTTTCAATTCTATCTCAGATATCTGTTAGTATTGATTTTATACGAATAAAAGATCAGATCAAGAAAAGGAGAATCTCAATTGTTCGTTCTCAAGATATTTGTATCCATGTTATAGTCATTACCTTTCTTCTTTATGGAACAAAGTACAGCAAAATGTTTGAAATGTTTTCACATAATTAGGAATACTTGTGTTAAAGCTATTTCAAATATTTCGATACTATTGTAGTATGAAATACTCGTCAATTGAATGTTCGTAATCAAAATCTCGGAAGATATATAATACAAATGTTTTTCATACTATCCATTGAATAATTGTTTTTCACAGCAGCTAAGGAACTCAATATTTCCTATTGATACGATGCTATTTATTGGAAAAAAGTTTTTAAGAGAATTTTGCAGATTTAGATATAGAAATAAATCGTTAGTTGCATAGACACTTGAAATATGTTGAGTTTTCAGTATCAACTACAGTGAAGTAAGATCCGGAACTCATCTTGATTTAAAGTTCCACATTTTAGGGGATAAAAGAGACAAAAGAACATATTGAATCTCATCATCAATATCACATTACAACGAGAATTCACAGAAGTTTTCCTCAATCGAATGTCAAAGAGAAAATTTCAATTTTACAGTTTTTCTTGTTGAGTAGATTGTATATTTTTATGAATAAAAACACTACGTGCACGCAGGGGTATAGGTATAACAGATTGAGCAAACTTTTGTTACAGTTTGTAAAATGAATAGTCACTTATCGAAGAAGAGCAATTCTACATGCAATGCATGCGATTTTTTTTCTTTCCCTGTATATCGTATTGTGTGTATCATATCAATCAGAAAGTTCCCTTGAAACTTTTAAGCGTTTGAAGAAAGATCTTGCATACTATAACTGATTTTTTTAATAGTTCAGTTTCAATGCTTGAGTTTGTTTCTAGCGTCACAGAATCATTTGTAAACGATACTACTATTGGGCATACCCTTGAACATATTCATGAGTTTATTAGTCATATTTCCAAGTTATTGATTCAGACTAATAGTTAGCGTGTGTAATTCATGACTTTAGTTTTCTATTCATTTGATGTGTTTGAATTTATGATTTTGTTTATTTTTTTAGGTTTTGAATTTGCAGTAAAAGTTAAATGCCAAACAATCAATGAAATACTACTAATATGCTATGTAATTGGTGCATAAAGTCTATAAATATATCTTTTAAGCTCGGCATTTATATGTTGTGGTTTTTTTTAATCGTTTTTCTTATTTTGCCATTGCGTTCTCGTGCTGTCTGTCTTCGATTTATGAGTTTTGATTTGATCCCTTTTGTATCTTCCATCTTTCTTTTTCTGTTTATAAAGCAACACAGTAACCTTTTAATGATAAAGAAATATTTTAAAATGTAGAATGAGAAAACACAGATGTTGATTTACCTTTTGTCCTTCCATATGTAAAGGAAGAAATATATTATTGTAATACAAAAAAGTACAATCATTCTTTGCATAAAGCTGTTTTGTAGATAAACATTTTCTAATTGACAATTGATCATCGAGTTTTAAGTTCTAAACATACAAAATAAACATGTTTGCAAAGTAAATAAACACTGTTCTTTGTAAAAGAGAAATCATTTTATTTAATTAGTGTCTGTGTTAACAGTTGCTGGAACTTGTGTTTAAACATCACGAAACTAAGTGACCTATATCAAAACCCTTATTTTTGAAAAGTTAATCAGGTTAATAAAGTATTGGTGTTTTACCGGGAAAATATAGATTTTTTCATACGTTGCCAAACGTAGTCCCGATTTAAAAAAAACAAACTAACAGTTGTGCATCGTATTCTGCTTACTTGGTTTAAAATTTGAACATATTTTGTCCTGCTAGTTTATATTTTTACCATACTAGATAGTAGAAAACTCCTACACAACTTAAAATTATCCAAAATACTGATTTTAATGGTGATATAAGTTCAGAACCATTTTAACTACAAGTTGATATTTTTTGAACACTTTGTTGCAGAAGAGCCAGATGGGACTTCACTATGAAGTCATGAATTAAAATATGCCAGGGGAAATTGACATATCTAATCTGAAACGAGCATTTTTTATACAATTTTTTTTCTGCATTAAGTCGGTAAAAACCAAGGCCTTGTCCCCAAATGATAGTTAACACCAAATTTAAATGTTTGTATATCAAATATCTTTTTGTATCCTAATATTGAATGGCAAGATCACAAAATGACATTTTTCGACAAGTTTCACACTCAATTGAAGAAGATGAATTTCAAATGCAAATATGTAAGACAAATCTCAGATATTCCTAACATGAATAATTAAAATATACCAGTGGTCATCTTTGTCAACAAATTAAACATTCCAGCAACAACGGGACTGATAAAAAAAAAATTGATAATAGAGATGTATTATCACGTACTCACAACGCATGCTTCTGGAATGAAAAAAAATAATTAATCTTTATATATTGAGAATAATGCTTTTAAACTATACAAAAATGTAAGTTTATAAGATATAAGATGATTTAGCATTCCATTGTAACATATTTAATACAGTGTTCTTTTAAACGACTTTATTTACTGAGAAGTTTTATTAAGAAATATTGTTATTTATATTGGTATGAATGTGAAGATGAATAAAAGAAGATATGTGATGAAGTTAAAGATCATGACGTTAATATAGTACTTTTGACGTTATAAAGTTTATAAATCATTATTTGTTGTTCTTTCAAAACATTTCACCTTGATTTTTGGACAAATTTTGGGCTCTTATAGTTTTTAACGAAACATTGAACTCTTGACGCAACACTCATGTCTTACTTTGATTTGCCTCACATTAAAAAAAAACCCGATAAATACAAAAAGAGATTTATCCGCTCATTAATTAAAATTTAAAAGCGATTATGTCACACAACAAAGCAATTCGATTTAGATAATTTAATCTTTATTTTCCAAAGGAGGGGTATATGGAGAACGAAAGCATGCATATATAGTACAAAAATATGTTAATCTTCTATAACGATGTAAAGCAGATTAATATTATCTAAATACCATAAATGGCAACCTTTCATTAATGTTTAAGGAACACAAAACATTAACTTGCAGTCAACTTTGATTTAGATAACTTGCAAATGATAATCAAAATAAACACATAGTTTAATTAAGTAACAGGTTTCGTCTGTCAATTAACTACAGTAGAAAATATACAACGAGCCACCCAGTAACGTTTAACGTCAGATTGGAATTCAAGTTGTAATAAAGTAATAATTTAATGAATGACAGGTACTGAAGAATTCCTTGGCGGTTCTATGTTCAATTCTTTGCCAGAACATAAGTGACCTTGAGCTTACTGATGAAAAAAGTATAACACCTGGTGTGGTAGGAAAAATAAATCAAATTATATGCAATTGTTGTTAAATAAATTCTCTCTTTTCATTTCTCTTCACACATCTTATCCATAGCCGTATCACCTATCAAACTTAGTATGACATACACATTTGAAATATAATCATAAAAATTGAAAGCACTTTCATTATCAATTGTATCTATTGCTGTCGTTTATTCTGGAAGTTACTATAAAAAGATGAAAGAAAACTGACACGAGTTGAAGCGGGAGAAAATGACATATCTGTAAAGGTAGACAATTTTTTCTTATCAATATTAACCAGGAAAATCCTTGCACAAAAGAACAAAGGTGACGAAGTAATTATTTAATCTTATATTTTGCCCACACTTTTCAGATTTAATCGTATTTCAACAACCAGACATAATTGGCACTCACGAAGATACATTATAATGACAAATGCAATAATGCGTAGCATGATCATTTTAATAGTTGTTTGCATGTAATCATCATTAAATGCATCGAAATAATTGCACTAAAAACCTTGAATAAGCTTGTTACATGTAAATGTAAATCAGTGACGCGTGAATCAAAAAAGATAAAAAGACCAAATAAAGTACGAAGTTGAAAAAAATTGAAGGCCTACACATGGTACAATTCTGCATAGGATTTCTAAATACAGCTATGATAATCTTTAATGATTCAGGATGGCATCCATGTCACCAATTTAATAATAACCTTGAAGTGTGTCAAAATTTAAGCATATTATAAAATTCTTTAGTGTACAAGGGATAAGAAACAGACTTCTCAAAATATTCAAATATGCAGATCAAGTTAAAAGGGTTTTACAAAAATAGTTAATTGGCCAAAAATATAAATGTAAGATAACAAAACACAACATGGAAAACTAAAAAGTCTGAGTACATATGTCCTACCAAAGCATCATATAAATGTGCGGTAAAAACTGAAACAGAAAAACAACAGATAAGTAAGAAACAATGCATTAAAAAAAGGCAAAGCCATACATAACAGTAATCTGATTTTTCCATTAATATGCATTACTAACCAAAGTATTTTTCAACTAAACTTTCAATAAACCATGTCAACAGTATATCAGATATGAACTCGTAGAATTTAGGCTGGATCACGATAAGTTATTGGAGGAAAAATTGGTTAATTGTTAATATAGATAGACAAGAATCCATAATGATCTAGTACAGAAACAAATAACTAAAAGTCTCAAGGTGTAAAATAGCATAACATGATCAAACTTCTCTAATGTCAAGGTTTGGAAGGTATCGAAATATATATTAGTAGGAAACATCACATGCAATAAGTTGGTTGTTTTTGTCATCTTTCATAATATAAGCATAACCATAATGTTTAAAAGAGCTTACTGCAAAAGACTTTGGTAAAAACACTGTCATCAAGCAAGCATTTTCTCATTCGTCTTGACATAAAAAAACATCTAGCTAGAAGTCAACAAATTATTTAAATGATAAAAGTTTTGTTACGGCTTTTTCCAACATATCTTTAGCTGGCTTTTTCCGACAAACATTTTACTCACCTGGCCATATTGGAAGTGACATTTATATTAAACCCTTGATGACAGAGAAAGAGGAAGAATTTATTCCGGACTATGATGAGGAAATCACCATCAGTGAGGAAGAAGTTGGCATTATGGAAGTAGAGGTAGATGGACGGGATGAGCAAATTGAGGGACTTAAAAATAAAATAAAAGAAATGGAGGAAAAACACAGGGAAGAGAACAGAAGTATGGAAGAAACCCACAAAAAGCAAATAAAAGAATTGGAGGAAAGCCACAAATTCGAATGCCTCAGATTTGGAGATTTGATACAAAGATTGGAAAAGAGAAAAGAAGATGTGAAGAAAAAGCTGAAGTCAGTGGAAAAGAAATTAGAAAATGAAAACATTTGCACAAAGAAAATAAAGAGTGTAGTGACATTTCCAATAAAAAGAAAACTTAACTTCAGATAAACATTTTATTTTCATAAACATTGTTGTTAAATATTGAATATTGTTTTATTGCGCATGTATATATTTGTATATTTGTATGAATAAGAAAAGTTTCTTAAAATTATTAAGGAAGAGGTTAATTCAATTTTTCATTTTAATGATTCCTTTTGGTTAGTTCTTATATTAATTGAGTTCATGAATAACTTTTTTCAAAAAGCCATGAATAACTTTTTTCAAAAAGCTTGATAAATGGTAAATTGTTCAGTTTTAATTCTGCGGACAGAATTCTTTATTTGACGGGAGGCAGTGTTGTGCCAAAGCATTTTACCTTAATTTACTTTCGTAATAGAAGTTATAACGTTGTTTAATGCACATAGTTTGTGCAGTTCATTTTCATATTTCATAATTCCCGCAATATTTTGGTAATGATTTTACCGGGAGTTCGTAGCACATTTTAGGTTGTCATTCGCGACTCAGATGTTATGCGGAGTAATATTCATAGGAACTGCATAACAAATCATTTATATACGTTAAAGTTGTATGGAATTACCTTTTACACATTCATTTATAACGATAATCTTTCATAATTGTAGCCTTTTGCTACACAGCGTTCATATTTACATTGTAACCATTAACCGGAAGTAGGGAATATCTATTTTTGTGTATTCGCTTTGTAAACTATGTCAACTATAGTCAGTTTCAAATTTGGATGCTAACGATCAGCTGCTTTACGAACTTCAGATATAACTTTTCAGATTAGGTATTTTATAGGTAATTACATACGTTGATAATATTTAAACACTATTTATTGTAAATTGCAATACATTTATTTCTGTTATAATAAACGGAATATATTATTTTACCAGTTTTTCATTCATTGCTTTGAAATTGGTAAACTAGATAAACGGTCGGCGCTACATAGTTTATGTAAGCTATTCTTATGAGTTTCCGACAATTGATTTCATAAACATTTAAAAAAACTTCAAATTGATAAATAAAAAAGAAATTCCAATTAAACTCAGGCTGAAAATAGAACATAAAAGTAAAATGCACTAATTTGAGTCCATAATGAGTGTCTGTTTAAACCATTTTTCTAAACTAAAGAATGATTTCTAACGAAACTTCCATATATATTCTCAAAAATATAAGGAACTTGTGCATCTTTTATTTCATTCTTTTGATCAGAATGATTTTTGCGGTTTTCAATTTCATACTTATAAGAGGAAACAGACCGACTGGGCATTTCCATATGAACTAGGATTTATCAAATTTTTGCTGATTCTCAATGAAAAAAAGTAAAGTAACAAAAAATACTGAATTTCGAGGAAAATTAAAAAAAAGAAAGCCCCCAATCAAATGGCAAAATCAAATGATAAACCACATCAAACGAATGGACAAAAACTGTCTTATTCCTGACTTAGCACAGGCATTCTCAAATGTAGAAACTGTTATTGAACTTGGTTTTATAGCGCTAAACCTCTCACTTATTCTACAGTCGCATCAAATTCCATAATTTCATCACTTTGAACCTCTTTATCTTGTTTCTGTATCAACTAGTTTACGGATTTATCAAATGTTTGCTGATTCTTAATAAAAAAAGTAAAATCACAAAAAATACTGAATTTCGAGGAAAATTCAATCAAACGAATGGACAAAAACTGTCTTATTCCTGACTTAGTTCAGGCATTCTCAAATGTAGAAACTGGTGGATTGAACTTGGATTTATAGCGCTAAACCTCTCACTTGTTTTACAGTCGCATCACATTCCATAATGACATCTCTTTGAAGCTCTTTATCTTGCTTCTTTATTAGAATAAAGTAAAGCTATACCTACCTAAGCATTGACTCTCATAGTCGTCTCTAAAAAGACGATTTTTGACGTTTGATTTTTTTTATCATCTTGTATTTTGTTTTCCTGTTTTTTTTTATTGTCGTTTCAAACATCCTCCGCTATTCATTTTATTGATTTTATTTATTTATAAAACAATAATGAAAGTGGTTATTTAAAGATTATCCAATGCAATTGCAGATTGAAATACATGGTTTTCTTTCATGTAAGATGTGTATCTTTCCATAAATATTCACAACAAAATTTTGCTGAAACAATTATTGGTAAACATTTTATTTTCCATACTTTGAATTGCGTGCCTTTGATTTTGTTTTGATGGTGCCTCTATCTGTCATCTATGATCCATTACACACATTCAGACACTTCATTTAATTGTTTTGTAACATTGCCTAATTGATAATTAATTTTTAAGTCTCGTGCCATAGACGTTACTTGTCCTTTAACTTTAATTATATGATTGCGTGTCCTTTGGAAAACTGCGATTTGCATCTTTTAATAATAACAAGAAAATAGGTTGAATGGTTGTGAACTAAATTAAGGACATATTAATTAAACATTTTATATGATTTCTTCAATATAACTTGAAGTTCTTAATCGCAGCCAATTTCATAGTTTCTCGATTCTTGGTCTATACTTTTAATATCTTTTACATGGATGAATGTAAATGTCAAACGTGGTTTACTGTTTCCATGTTCAAACTATCAAAAATGGTCAGTTTACGATAACAACATATTATCAAAACAAAAATTTCTTTCAGTAGTGAAAATTTGTTTGACTATCTTGTTTCTATAGTTTGTCAGATACAGCCAGTATACTGTTTTAAGATTTTACAGGTGAACACATAAAAACGCAAAAATGAAAATCAATTTTCGTTTTCTTCCTTCCAAAAAATGGTCTTAAAATAAAAAGACCTATAATTTTTAAACTTGCAACATAACACCTATATTGCCAATGCAAAAATGGCAGCACAGTCAAGCGTTATGTTGCGTGAGGACTATAACTATTAGATTAAATCATCCTTTCATTACTTGTATGTAAACTACGACCATCCTGTTTTCAGACAAAAACGAGCTTTTATCCCAGCAGTGGGGCGTTATATATGTTTTTTAAATTATATTTCTATATACGGGATCACGATGCATGATTAAGTGTTCTGAATTCCTAGGAGATATTTAAATGTATATATAAATCAAAGAATTACTTCTCAAATTCTAATAAATGCTCTAATATGTGTGAATCAGCTACTAGATAAATGGCAGCAGATTAATTCTGCAAATCACTCAAATGTTCAATCCCATCACGGCATGCATGCCATAACAAAAAGACAAAAAATGCATGCTGCCAACTGAAGGGCGTTACATTATAGCAATTTAATGCTTTGACAGCGCTCTATACACAGTTATCGTTATAGCTTAGTACGTATGTTCGTTGTTGTTAATAAAAGTTATACATGTAGCAACATTTTGACAATTAATTATTTTCAAATTCAAAATATAGAAAACAGCAAACATCAGACAACTATAGATTTTTGGCTTGTTTCAGAATACAAACATAGAAAATCCTAAATTGTTGTTATCTGTTGCTTTTTAATCGTACTGTTTTCCTCCTCCATAGTTTCCTTGTTTTATTCTAATGGGTTCTGTAGTTGTATATCATATGCAACTAAACAACATATAATATCTGTATATTCGTGTTTATGCGCTCTTAAAGAAAAAAAAGTAATATATCTTGTCGTGTTTTGGTCAATTTCAAAGGTCATACTAAATATAGCAGAAAAAATACGTATGCATAAAATTTTGATCAATGATAAATGTACTGAAATTATATTTAAATCATAGATTTTTTTTATTCTAAGACTATTGAAATGACATAAAAATATGATCTCGTATCTTGCAGAGATGCACTAAGAAATTATACAAGAATACTGCTTTTATAATGGTGTCCTTTAGGCAGTCGTGTTATAATAACTAATATCACCCTTAGACCTATTTTTGTTATAGATAGGTCAATAGCTTTTTCTTTAAAAAGATTGATTTCCAATATCCGTAATATTGCTTCGAAACGATATTAAAACCTAATCTTTCATTAATTAAACTAGATGTAAACTTGTCAAACAAATCATTAAAATGCTCACAGCTGTCAATTCTAAGTTGATATAACAAAGTATGGCTTAATTTTTCATCTGAATTATTAAAAATTATTAAGACAGAATATTAAGCATGTTTTAGAAGTTAAGCGCATGACTGCCTTTTCATCTTATTTTTTGCTTGTAGGAAAACGCCGCTGTCATATTATCTGAAGTTATGTAATTTCATTAAAGTACCATTCATTTTAATAATTCAAGGAAAACACGTTATCATTTTATCATAACATATACAATACCACAATTTCAGTATACGTCGATGAATTAAACACACCGAGATTAATCGAAAGTGATTAAAAAAGAGGCTAGTCAAAAGAGTAAAGAACATCCAGATATATTAATCATCGAAATGCCTGAATTTAATTTGTATTCCGAATGGCAGAATTATGACTAATCGTCGGTGTGTCCCATAGCTGACACCGACACCATTTGACAAATTACATACGTAAGACGCCAATTCTGTTACCGATTATATAAACAAGAAGCAGACTGGTTTCAAACATACTGGCAACCAAAGAAATACGGTTTATTTCCCCAAATGATTTCAAAATGCAAATACATATTCCATAAGGACGGAATATTTACAGAATTGCAAAGATTACCAGATAAGTTTCCTTAAGTGGTAATTATTCCATAACAATGAATGACTCTTCGTTATCATTTCTTGAGTGATTTCCGTTAATATATTACTATTCAATAAAACTGACATTCTTGTGTTAATATCAATTTTGAAGGGAACAATTATACATAAAATATCATGGCTTGAATAGTTAGTAAGAAAGAGAAATATACAAATTCATCATGATTCCAAATTGAATACCTTATGATTTCTATCAAAAAGATTTGAAAAAAAATAAATTATATAATAAACATAACTTTACTTTCAAAATAAAATCAAAAGCTTGCTGCCCTTTCACCTTAACCGTTATTATACTTAGTAATGCAATGTATAAAATAATTCAAAGATCAAAACAAGTGATAAACAATTATTGAAGATACCAGGCTTTACGATTTTGTACGCCAGATGTGTTTTTTGTGTACAAAAGATACACCAGGGACGCACGAATGGAAAACGAGTTAAAATGCCAAATAAAGTACGAAGTTGAGGGGCATTGAGGACCAACATATCTAAAAGTATTTGGCATATACAACTTTGTTATCCATTCCTTAGTAAGAAACCCTTTAGTATTTCGACTATTCAAAGTTTTGTTATAACAAATTTATTAATATGACAATAGCAAGCCTAAACACAAAAGTGCCAACTACTGGACTGGTGAACAGAACACTGACATCAGCAGAGGCATTTACTCAACGGTTATAAACAAGATCATTAGAGGTACCAGACTTATAGTTGTGTATGCAGACGCTTGTCGATAAAACACTCGTAATTTTGTGAACAATTTAAGGGCATACGATACAGTTTTGATCTCGTATTTACATTTTGATAAAAATTCCATAGTGACTCTTTTTTACCTGATTAAAGCAAATATGTAATAAAAAATATACATTTGTACCTGCATGTGCTACTTTTTGAGTAAGAATGGGACGAAATTTTGTATATTTGCTCAAAATTCGGCTTTGTGGCCGTATTTTCTCTTTCGATAGAAAGCCATAACTGTTTTGTTTTAAAAAATAAACACAAATTGTTTTCTGTTAAATAATTTGTAATTTGTGCATTTTATAAGTAGTGTAAAATTTAAGCATTTTTTTAATTCAGAAATAACTGATATTTATCGAGTGTTCATGAAAAGAGAAAAAACGACATTTTTTGCTGTGTATTTAATAATATTAAAAAAAATCTATTTACTTTTCATGAAAATTGGCACACATAATCCTCTAATGTAATCAAACCAAATGGCATTTTAAAAAAGATTGTTCAATGAACTCGTTTACAAGTTATAAGTTTGAATGATAAAAATCAGTCGAAAACTCAATATTTCCTCGACAAGTCACGAAAATAACAATTTATGTTAGCAACGTCATTACCTCCCCTGTAACTGTATTGTATGCCCTTAAACATTTGTAACCATTAAATTTAATAATATGAAATTATTAATGATAGTTCATGTCAACACAAAAATGCTGATACCTGTCGTGATGTTTCCCACTAGGAAAGTATCTCCACCATCAGGGACATCAACTAAGTGTTTATTTGTTTTCTCGTGAAATTGTTGATATATATAACGCTTTAGCTTCATCGAGTCAAAATCAAGATTATGACTACCTTAATGCTTTTTACACCCGTTTATTATGTTAAAGTACAAAATGTAGGATTGTTCCCATGAGAACGCTCGGTATTCAGATATTGACATATTTAATGTCTACACATGATAAAATATGCACTAACCACGATGGAATATTTCTAATAATTATCTACTGCTGTCTACTACATTTCAATTTTAGGTTTTCAGTGCTCTACATCCTAGTTCCTTATTTGGCCTTTTAACGGTTTTGTTTATAGCGTCTTTTCCAAACCCAACACGCGTCTGGCGGACAAAAATCTTATTTTGGTATTTACGATGAGTCTAATCGCCTCCTTTGTATGACTTGTTTGAAGATTTGTATAGGTATTGGTTATTCAATCTTTGTTGATAATATTATCATTATCACTACACAAAATGATTATGATTATGATTATGATTATTATGATTATTATTATTATTAATACTATTTGGTGTCAAATATATTAATCTCACTACTTCGACAGATTCTTCTACGGAAATGTACTTTTTGTTACAGCCAGAAGAAAACAAATCAAAACTGCTATATCCATTATCAATTTGTAAAAGTTATGTAATCTAATTGATTCCGATATCTTTCAGTTTTATTTTGACGTCTCTCTTTTGTATTTAAAAGCATATTCTGTCCAACCGAGATACTTTAAGTAGAAATCTCGTTCTATGAAAAACGAACATACCATAACTAGTCATCTTATTGCTCTTAATTCTGTCTTGCTGTGCAAAATTACATAACGAATATAGTTAAAGTAGCAGATAGATTATAATAGTTATGGTAATTGCTCACCTAAAGGTACATTGTGCGACATAAAATGGAATCGTATCCTGATTTTGAATACTTAACTCACCAGCAATCAGATGTATCGTCCATTACAAAGCTGAGACATCTATTTACCATTTTCACTAATAATTTCAAAACTGTGATCATTTCTATCAATACTGTTTATTAACTTAAAATAAGATATCATGATATGAAAGAATGCACGATTTTTTATTAAACGGAATCGAGATTTCGGGTACTATTTTAGTCAACAAATCATATATATATTTAAATGTTCTATTAAATGAAATGTGACAGTCAATGAACATACAACAAGCAAACAAACAAAATATTTTGTCTGCAAAATGTTTTAATATGCATAATACTATGGTAGCACCTCAATACTCTTCAACTTTGTACTTGTTTGGCTTTATAAATATGTCGATATTAACGTTACTGATGAGTCTTATGTAGACGAAACGCTCGTTTGGCGTAATACATTATAATCCTGGTACCTTTGAAATCTATTGGGAGGAGGAACTACTGGTCCTTTCGGAGAATGTCTGTTCAACGCTGTTTTTACAAGAAAGTGTTTATGCTTAATCTTTCTATGTTTTCCATGCTGTGTTTTCATATTTTTCAACGTTTTAATTTTCTTCAAATGTGTTGTCTTTTTTTCTTGAATATGGTGTATGACTTTTTCTTAGATGTCATATTTTTTTCAGAGCGCAAAAGATCTGAATAATTGCCAGCCGTTACGACACCGTTAAATTGCATTTGCCATGTGCCATTCTCTTATGTAATTTGTTGTTTATAATATCTGGTTTGGGTAGCAGTTCCACAGTTATTAAATTAACTCAACTCCCCAAAAAGCGAGGGTTTTAGTGAATGAAGCTCATCATGAAGGTTGCTCTTGCACTGTGTATATCTACGGTTTCGTACCTGATAAGAAATAAGATAAATCAAAATGTATTATAAAAAGAAAAATGGTTCGATTATTTTTCTTTTCATATATGCATTCCGTTTAATTGTTGAAAGATGTTGTGACACAACTATTTGCGTGAAAAATCATAGCACAATTATTTGAGATAACTCTTCCATTGTATTACCTTAGGCACACATGTAAACGTGCGATTCCAGGGATAGTGGTTAATGTATATATAAAAATATAATAAACTAACATTCTACAACCAGTTTATATTTGCTTACTGAAAGTATGTCAATAAATTGGACTCAGTTGCAATTCTGGCAACGTGACACTGAATCTCAATTAACACATCTCATACATTGTATATATTTAGAGCCAAAAGTAAGCTGACATGATTTTGGATTAATAACCCCATTTGTTAATATTGAAAACACATAAGCTTCTTCAGCTTACAACTTTCGTGCTAAACTGCATATATGATAGGTTTTCTTTTACTGACATTTTAACATGTCTTTGTACATGTATGCAAGAAGCTTAGTTTCGAATTTATCTGGACATTCAACTTCAATATTTTTCAATTCTACAGAAAATATAAAAATAAGGAGAAGTGGTGTAATTGACAATGAGACAACAATCCAAGAAAATTTAAATGTAGTGGATGAAAGCAACTATACGCAACCGTACGGCCTTCAACAAGGATAAAACTCATACCATGTTCTTTCAGTTCTTTTAGTTTGATTTATGATTTACATAAAACTGACAACCTATATATTTAAAAAAGAATAAATAACAATTTATAGTAAAAGGCGGTCAAAGCAAAAACTTCACGTATTTATCAGATAGAAATTTCAAATAATAAAAAATCAATATACGAAAGTTTACTTTCGGCTCAATTCCACATTAAACAAAAAATTGCATCACGTTAGTAATCTTGCTCGTATGCTTTTCACCTTGTATATTTTGAAAATTGAGGTTATTAAAATAACATCATGATTTTTCATTCACTTTTCTTTTCATTTTTTTTCAGAAAGAACTAAGTGTTTATTTCAATAAATCTAGTTGACATATTTCTGTTTTAATCGAAAGAAAAAAAAACCAATCATAATTTTATACTGTTCAGTAATATCTTCTTCCAACGATATGTCTTCAAAAGCATTCTGGTATTTAAAAAAAAAAGAACTGAGCATTATAAGAGTGCAATTTTACAACAGAAAAGACAGTAATATCTAGTATCGCCGAACTTATATCTATAAGAGATATTGCTAATTCTTTTTTTTTAATATGATTTAGTCTTGTATAGAATTTGAATACCATATCACTTTGTTGATAGGTAATTCCCATCTTTGCATCCTAATAATGCATTTAAATTAATCTGCAATAAATTCACATATTTACAAGACTGGCAATTGCATATTTAAATATATGCATGTTATTGTTAAAGGTTTCCATTATTTAAGAACATTGATAAAGATTAAGGAATTATGGATTAACAAAATATAACACGGCAAAACATATGATACTATTTGAAGTAGAATATGAGGTACCAAAAGGGCAATGGTTCACAATGGTTCACAATTCATGCGGTCATTATCCATGCATTCCATCTGATTAGATCCTATAAATGTCTTTAAAAACATGTATACTCTAAGCAAAATTGGTACCTCTTGAACAAGTAAGCAAAACAAATTAAAGTACAATCGTCTTTGTTGATAAAGCAATTAAATACTTATATTTTGCTATATTCTTTATAGTTTTGCCCCTTTATTTTTATTCTGTTAACCCAATTAAACCCTTAATGCTTGAAAGACTTGTTGTGATAAATTTTTTGAATACCAAAATCATTGCAAAATGTATAAAATTAATAATAGGTAGCACTCCTCTTGGGTTAAGTCAAGAAAATACATGTAATTTTAGAAAGTGTAAAGTGCATCCTAAGTGATGAAAAGTGTTTTAAAATAATATCAAAAACTACTAATTAAAAAATTGTTTCTACCAATTTCGTGTGTTTCCTTTTAGCTTGACAAAAAATGTGAATTTGTACTCAATTTCTGGCAACGTGACACTGCAACACATTCTCCACATCGCATGATATATATAAAGCTCAAAACTAGCTGACATGTTTGTATAATTAAGGACTAATAACCCCATTTGTAAACATTAAAAATAGCTATAAGCTTCATCAGCTTACAACTTCCGTGCCAATCTGGATTTCATATGGTGTGCTCCCTTTTACTGATATTTAAACATGTCTGTCTATGCCAAAATCTTACTTTCGGATTTGTCGACGGGTTTTTCTAGACATTCAGCCAAAGATCTTCTTAGTGCTGTACCAATATTTGATTTTGATTACTGACAAAATTAATTCGTTCAATGTATATAAAAAAACGTGGTATGATTGCCAATGAGACAACTGTATGTCCACTTGTATTTATATGTCTTTTTTTTTAGTTAAGTCATTTGAATTAATATTTTATAGTGTCTTTCTATGTTGTGATGTTACACTATTGTTTCAGATAGGGGTGATGGTTTGGCATCAATAAAACCTTTAAACCTGTCCTAAGTCAGAAATCTGATGTTCAGTAGTTGTCGTTTGTAGATATGGTTCATAAGTGTTTTTCGTTTCTTGTTTTTTTTATCTTGATTAAACCGTTGGTTTTCCCGTTAACACTAGTTATTTTTGGGATCCTGTATTACGTGCTGTACTTTGACCTATAATGGTTAACTTTATAAATTGTGAATTGGATAGGGAGTTGTCTCATTGGCACTCATACCACATCTTATTATATTAGTGTACAAAATAAATGCGCAATACTAGAAGTATGGAAATGTTCTACTAATGAAATTGAGAATGGAAATGGGAAATGTGTCAAAGAGACAACAACCCGACCAAATAAAAAAAAAAACAACAGCAGAAGGTAACCAACAGGTCTTCAATGTAGCGAGAAATTCCCACACTCGGAGGAGTCCTTCAGCTGGCCCCTAAACAAATTTATACTAGTCCAGTGATAATGAACGCCATACTAATTTCCAAATTGTACACAAGAAACTAAAATTAAAAAAATACAAGACTAATAAAGGCCAGACTTGGGACAGGCGCAAAAATGCGTTGGGGTTAAACATGTTTATGAGATCTCAACCCTCCCGTTTACCTCTAACCAATGTAGAAAAGTAAACGCATAACAATACGCACATTAAAAACAGTTCCAGAGTATTTTTAAAAAAAATAAAATAGAAGCGGAAAAAAAAACTTTCTTCAAAAAGCCTGTTTAAAAGCGAACTATGAACGATTACTGTTTTAGAACAAATTTTTAGATAAACAAGATACGGAAGTTAGTTTTATGCTCGGTTGCACCGTAAACGGAAAACGGCATCCCGTCTGTGCTCCTGCTAATTTTAATGCTCGTTTGTAATCAATCGAATTATCATACGTAGGTATTGGAATAAAAACGTTTTTTATTTTCGAATTATCTATTCCCTTTTCGTTTCAACCACGTGTTATGTTTAACATATCAACTACGCGCTCTGTTTAAAATATCTGTTTGAAACATTTCTATTTGAAAATAAAACCAATATGACTTTGTTTCTTATGGCATACTGATAGTTATTGGAAGGAAATTATTTTTATAAGAGTGCAATTTTGCAACTAAGGAGACAGAAATTTCTAATATCGTTTTACTTAAATAATGATGTTAAAAATGTGATTAAATTTGAATCTTAATTGTATAGAATTCAAATAATGTTTTAATTCATTGTTCGTTTATTCTAATCGTGCACTAGCAATCGTCAAAACATTCTCATACTTATAATGTCACTTCATTCCTTTCATCAGTTTAATATAACCATTTATGGTTTGTTATTCCCAATATCTTATATATGAGAGGAACTGCTGTCGATGTGTAATATTCCAATGAGCAATTTGACAGTCCTAGACATAATCATTACATAAGAATTGCAGTAAACTTCATTTACGATATAATAATTACACATTACGTAGCTGATATTTGCATCAATTTATTAATTCTATTAAAAAAATGCATTTCCGAATACCATAGAAGTGTAATTTATTTTTGTACTTTACAATTCGGTATTTGTTGATAGATTTTATTTATACCTGAGGTACAATTTAGTAAATTTTTGACCAGATAAGACATCTTTAACAGAGTCCTTTTATGGAAGGAATGCTTCTCATAACGTTACCGTTGATTTCATTTTAAAGGATTAGCAATTCTGTATATTTAGTAAACACATGTGAGATAGGGGTATAAATTCATGCTTATTTAATGCCTTTAATAATCTGCATCTTTATTTTGATGTTGATTTGTTATTAATTTTTACTATTTTTTCATAACTCATTACAAAAAATTGAAAAAAAATCAATGAACTGAGACTGCTGCTACCATTTTCAATTGTTTACTTTTAGTAAAACAGAAATTGGTCACAATTTATAGCAACGTGACAGTGATACACTTTCAGCACATCTCATAATATATATGGGCCAAAATAAGCTGACATTTAGGATAATTCCGAATTGCTAAGCATCATTATCTTACAACTTCCGTCCCTATCTGGATTTCATGTGGTGTGCTCCCTTTTACTGATATTTAAACATATTTCAGAATAATTTTTAGTTTCGAATGTTTCGATTTTTAGCTGGACATTCAACTTAAGTTTTATATAATCATTTATCAATATTTGATTTTAATTAATGACATGTACAAAATTAATGCACAATGCTGAAGCATGAAAATGTTTAAGTATTTAAATAAATCAGAAGCAGAAAAAAACCCACCACGACTTCGTACCAAAAGGCGGATAAAAAGCGAACCATGGTGTTAGTTGTTTGAACTATTCCTTTTCTGAGATAGCGATTTTTAATAAATAATAACAAGATATGGAAGTTAGTTTTATGCTCCGGTGCAACGTTAACGGAAAACGGCATCACGTCTGATTTTCTGCTATTCTAATTTTCGTATGCAATCAGTGGAAAATTTAGGTAAATAAAAACGTAATGTTAACGTATCAACCACATGTTAAGTTAATAATTTCCGTTAAAAACATCTCAGTCTTTTCGAAAAAAAATCCCTAATATATGGGCGTTTTTCAATAAAAACGTGATTTCTTGTCCCAGCCATTTAAAAAAAAATGTGTTTGATCTTTGCAAGTAATTTTTTGTGCAGTTAGTACATTGAATTAGATTTAACATTTTTAGAAACAGTCTATTTTTAGAGGGATTGATAAGATATTGATTCCTGAATGGTCCAAAATAACCAAAATGTCCCTAGACCTTAGGCTCAACATTTACACTCTAAAATATTTAAAAAAAAGGTAAAAATAAATGTTATTTTTACTTTATATAAGTTCTTTAATAATTCAAAAGTATGAGTAGAGCCAACATAGTTAATAAACAGCTTATGACAAAGGATTTGTAATATTAAAAGGTGTTATCCTGACAAAATGTCCATTTTGAAACGAAGTTATTAAATTTTGCTTATAAACAGTTTTATACAATCAATGTATTTTTGTTTTCAATAGATATAAACATTAGGGATTTACAAAAAAAGAAGTGAAGCTTTTATAACGGCAGTTCAATTGTTGGTAAAAAAATAATTGAGCACATCAAATGTACCAGAGTGATACCGTATTTTTGTTAATGTCCACTACGAAACGGGTCTAATCTCCTTCAGTATCTGGTTTTAGATTATGAAAAAAATATCAGTGTACATCTTAATACGTGCTTTGATGAATACAATCAGTCGATACTATTGCAAATATAGGAATTGTGGGGGAAAATGAATCATGTGAATATGTCCACTGCGAAACGGTAACCTACGAAACAAGAATCGAAGATAAGACGTTTCGTAATAGACACTACTACTACTACTATGCAGTCTTGTTTTACTCTTTTTTCAATTATATTCGTACAAAACAAATAACAAGGGTTAGTTTCATGTAATTTTCAATATGTTTTTATTAACATAGAATAGGGTAGATGTCAACTACGAAACTTTTTGTCCACTACGAAACGGTTTGGTCAACTACGAAACGTATCAAAATGTTCATTACGTAAGATGAGTTGTACCTTCATATGTGAAGTTCTGTTTAATCTTCATGGATAAAAAATGGTCTCCAATTCAGAAAAAAATTATATCTTTCTAGTAGATAAAGTAAAATTAACTTGAATGTCTAAAGGAGACATTTAAAATTGCAATAAGATGAGTGCTTAGAAGCTGTTTCGCAGTGGACAAGTGTCCCTAATGAAACAGTACATAAATTATGCAAATAATATCATTTTAAAGAGTATTAAAGATTGCACTTTTTGTTTACAACGATGTCTATAATAGAGATATTCAAAATAACTCTTGAAATTAAATGTTAGACAAGTTGATTTTCCATTTTTTTAGGTCTGAAAGTCACGCTTTTATCGAAAAAAAAACATATGTGACATTTTTTTTTACTGACGCTCTAGTAGTTATTGGAAGAAATTACGCATTATAAGAGTGCAATATGACATCTAAGGCGAAAGTATCGTTAATATCATATTCTGGTGTGAAAGATTTCATTGTTATTATATTTCTTGATCGAACAAACTTTTCATATTTTTTTTTATCACATACTTCAACAGGAAACATACAGAGAAAAACTTTTTTTCAAACTTTGAAAAATTGCTTTAGTTGTAATATTTCTTTTGCATGTTTTTCTGACTTTTATATTTTGTTTGTTTGCAATTTTGCTATGTTTTACACAAAAAAAACGTATCATTGAGGTATATTTTTCGGAACTAGCTGAATGACATCGACATGTTATTCGATCATGTTAAAGCAAACAAAGCATGCGATATGAAACGGAAACAGTGGATATAAACCGGAAACAGTGGATAATAAACGACATATCACACGGCTTAGCGATTCTTCAAATGAATAAATATATGTTCAAACAAGTTTCATCGTTACAATTATATCATTATTTTCTATAAGTATATGATAAAAATATTAATTCATAGCTACATACAATGTGTAACTTTGTACTTCTTTGAAAAACCGTATCAATAGAAAATGCAGCTATTTACCATATTACGCTAAGCTCAGTTACAAAGTGCTCTCAGTTTGCTATTTCATAATTACTGTATCTGATTAAATGCTGCAACAAAATTAAACGACATTTAGGCAATTCTGTTGCGCAGTTCTCTTTGATTGAGACATGCTTAAAGTTGTATTTATTTGAGTATTTTCAATGTAAATAAGAAGATTAGTCTGTTTTGGCATTGCAATTTGGGTCAGAAAACAATAACAATTGATTGTTTTGAAGAGAGTTTAATGACGAAGTCTGAGCACGCTATTAAACAATCGATTAAACAGTTGAAATTATTCTTCAAATGAACAGTTTTGTCTGATTTTTATTTGCATTTGACGATATTGCACCTGAAAGCTATCGACAAAAGCAGTTTTGTCCAATTTTCAGTAGCATTTGACTATTTTGCATTAGTTATCGACAAATATATATAGTAAATGGAATTTATGGTACAATTGTATACTCATCGTTTATATCTAAGGTAATCGCAACAAAGAATACATCATCAACAACAAGAAATAATAAATATATGCTTTCGGAATGATGCACTCCTGTTAACGCTTACCAAAAGTCACAAAGTTGAGAAAAATGTGCATCAAAAGAAGAATTTAACCAAACAAACCGAAATGACCTGCACTTGTTATCAACTTGTTTGGACTTTTAACACACGGAGTCAAGTGATATTATTAACTCCATAAACCATTTCATCAGGCGACTTACGCATGCTTTTCAATATTTATTGTCAAGCAAATTGACCTAAACATGTAAATCTTTACAATTTAATCAACCTTATATGATTAATATTGAATCTTTACAGAGAACCGAAAAACAATATTTAACTTGAAGCTATAAGTATGAAATTGACTGAATTTTATTACGGTCTGATAATAATTTATAAATTTCCTATTTAACGCCTAGGTGCTATCGTGGAAATTTTCCTTAAGCTTTAAGACATTAAATGTGATTTCAGAAGAATTTTTCAACCATTGCGATGCAGAAAGAAATGGTAATGTTTTAAGGCAATGAATGTCCAGTATAATATAGGCAAAGGTCAGAGAGATTCACAAAAATGTTGTCTAATCTATTTATTACAAAATACTGTCATTAGTTATCTTTCCATAACATTTTTTTTTGGGGGGGGGGGTGGGGGGGGCAAAGTTACCAATTGCTACGAGATTGGACAAACAAATTTACACACATATATTTGTAGAAATATACCTGTTCAAAGTTGGTTTTGTGAGTGCATTATGCCGATCTGATAAGTAAAACTATTTCAAACTGATTTTAAGTATATCGTAGTGTTAAACACCTATCCCACTCTCACGGAAGGGTTGAGCACTTACATGTTAAACGCCGCCTCATTCTATATATATATACAACTATCCCAAGTACTAGTAGTCGTTTGGTTTTTTATTGCACTGCTCCACATTTTGTCAGATCATGACATACTAAAGCTGACAATATGGTATATGAAATTGAGAAAGGAAATGGGGAATATGTCAACATGTGGTATATGTAGTGTTCATTGTTGAGGGTCGTAAGTTGACTCATAGTTGTACAAATCCTCTTTGAACTATTTTTGATAGTTTTTTCTTTGGTAATTATACCATATCACCTTATTTGATCTCTTTACTGTTTTTCTTGCAATAAAGAGTTTTGAGTTTCAACAAACAAATTTAAATATGCAATTCATTAAATAAAATTCTATACAAGATTTTAGCTTAAGCTCATTAGTCCAAAATATTGACATGTAATGTGAACTGAAATTATATTTCCAACTGCAACTAATCAAACGCAAGAATAAACAAGTTTTAAACAGAGTCAAGCATCATTTGACATTTTGAAAGCAAGTGACTGAATTTCCAATATGTATAAAAAACAAAAGAATAAAAAAAAAAAATGCATCCGGCATAAACAAGCTAAAAATCACTTTAGATGCAAGGATGATTTATTATGAATTCAATATATTAGTAACATTCAACCTGGTGGTACTGATCCGAAACGATTTCGCACAGATATTGAATATTATTTCCAGAGTGAAACTAACTACAATGTTATTCGGTGGCCTAGATTACCGCAATATTTATAGAATTAATTGTAGTTAACGACCCGTTAAGCAAAATTCATTAACACTCCAAAAGAGAGGTTCGAACGCCATCATGTTCTGTTATACGCCCTAATGGACACATTTATCAATTATTAAGGCAGTGATTTCGTTGCTACATATTACTTGCAACTTTTACTTAGTCCTTTCATAGATACAATGCTTTGGTAAAAATACATGTAGAAGATCATTACACACGGGATACTCTATCCTCAATTGTACGTTGATGTTGTTTAAAGAGTCATAAATTTGATGTGATATGTGTACACACGTCGATCCTTTTAATAAACCTAATTTAAAAGGTTATTTATTATATATAACATTGGACATTATAATACTTTTTTTAAAACTGGTATATTGATGATGTTATCTATACTATTAAACGAGAAGACCCCATTTTTGGTGTCGCTTCTCTTCCTTCCACAATAAATCAATCATCATGCCTCTGTGTCCTATATGTAACATGCATAGTCGCATTTGTCATCCATTCTTATGATTATTCAGATTGAGTTATTTTGGGAGAAAAAGGACAAAAAAGTAATCCGGAAATGATTCCGTCACCAGACTGACTTTTAGTCATAGATAAGACTTCCTGTTTGAAACATCCACAAATACAACCAATCGTATGATAGATAACAAAAAAAGAAAAATAGATAAGCCAATCAGAGCGTTCTCCATTTCATGGTGTTTACATTGCAAGAACCACAACTATTATACCTCCTAAGAGAGGACAATTATTGTTCACGTTTATCTACATGTAAACTACGATTATACTCCTTTAATATATAGAGAATCTCTGTATTCTGTCAACTGTTTTTTTTAAATGTTCATTATTCAGGGGGTCATACCAGTTGCATTTATATCAAAATAAGTAAAACATGTGACACAAGTACAACCAATCGTAGAGCGTTCGCCATATCACGGTGTTTAGATAGCAAAAATAACAACTATTATATCCTTTAGAGAGGACAAATATTTTTCGCGTTTACGATCATACTACTTTAATATATAGAGACTCTCTGTATTCTGTCAGGGAATTTCTATATATAATTTATTGTTAAAGGGAAAATAGTGATTTGGCAAAAACGAAAGTAACTTGAAAGTAGAGATTAGAGGGATGCGGGGCCTTTTTCGGGGCGTCAGGATCGGGTGTCTTCCTTTAAGCTCGGGATTCGGGGACTGATCCTTATATTTTTCGATTTCGGGATATGAATTCCTTTAAATTCTGCATCTCGGGATTTCATGGTTTTAAGCCCGGGATATCGGGATCAGGACCCCTCCGATCGACAACCCCTCAAATTAACCTTAGTCGCTATTAGTTATTTATACATGATTCAAATCCTACCATTGGCATATTAATAAGGCTCTAAAAAAAGCACTGATGGATTGTCATAGAAGCATATTTTTTAGACTCATAATGGTCTATATATAAGCAGTTACATTTATTTCATGTTTGAAACGGTGCAAATTTTTAATTTGATTTGACTTTTACCAAAAGAAGCATTCACGGTAGCAAAGGAGAAAAATAATAATTGTGGTTGTAAACCAGAAACACGAATATATTAATTGAATTTAACAGAAAGGAAACAAATATCGGACTTTGGAAAAATGGATATTCCTTTTATGTAATTCTCAATACATAATATCTTTTACAAAAAATCATCCTACAACAGTTCACAAGCTGTATATGCCCGCGATTTCGCGGGTGTTTTCTAGTATCACTGAATTATTCATAGTTCAGTCAGTACTTGCATCTCATATTAATTACATTGAATTTGAAATTAACTGATTAACTGATAAATAAGGACTGCTTCATACCTTGATCTTTGCCTCAATATTGACACAGATGGATGACTCAACTTCCCAATTATTAATTTCCCATTTTCAATTTCTCAGGAGTTAAATACCCTCTCAGTCCCCGTCATATGGTGTTTACATGTATGTAAATTGGTACGTTATGCAGTTGCATGTTCACACTATACCGACTTCATTTGTAGAAGTGTGCACCTTACGCAGAAACTGCTCCTACAGAGTTGTGAGGAGGAAATTTTAGAGATAGACAGTCTTTAAATTTCATGGATACCATCACAAATTGGTTGATCCATACGATGTATCTGTGTATAAACTAACTAATGGCATTATAACCACATCTTAGATTGTGGTTTAACATCCATGTGGTATGTCTGGTTAACGTGAATTACTCCCGAATATGACTCTTATACCGAATGTGCATTTTCATTGCTGTACGTGTCTCAGTATTTTGTACGTCCATCATTCGTGTATTTATTTTTTTATGTTTCAACTATGTTTTTGTTTTGATAACTGTGATGTTGTATCGTTTGTACAACAAATAATTGTAAAAGTCACCTTAACATCTTTGTACTGAAAATTCTATGAGATTGATTGTTAGTTACTTAAGTGCGTCACTGTTTTTTTTTTAATTTTCTATGGTGTTTGTCTGTGATTTAAAATGTTCGATGTCTTTTTGCAGTTTGAATGTTGTGTCGACCTTTATAGTTGTTATTTGTTCGTTTCTCTGTGATGTTCTGTTTGTGTTTTTGCTGTATTTCTGTCATGTAAAGTTGTTATGTCCGCGATATTCATGATTTAACATTGTTATAAAGCAGGAGGTTTGACCAGGTTCATCTCATCATTTTTTTTCTTCAAAAAATGTCCTGAATCAAGGAGTACGGCCTTTGTTATCAAATAGTTCGTTACTATATATGCTCGGGTTTGTTTTGTTGCACTTCAGTGTTCTTGCGGTTTTATGGTTTTCCTCTTATAGTTGATGTGTTTCCCTTGGTTTTATTTTGTAACACGATTTTTTTCATTCAATCAATTTATGACTTTTTTTTAACACCGGTATACTACTGTTGTCTTTAATTATTGGTACTATCATTTCATTTATGATGATTGATAAATTACCAAAATAATAATTTAAAATATGACTCTGTACTCAAATACAAATGTGACGGTCAATCACTACACGAAAAGGTCGATTTGAATTTATTTTTCCTTGTATAAATATATTTCCTGACTGTTTGACGTCTTTACACTCAATCTGTTGGATTTTTACTAATTGATATTTGGATCTCTGCACCATGATTTATCTATTAGTAACAATTGGCTTTACCTTTCTGTAATATCGAGTCATCTTAGATAGGTACTTTGTGCCATCAATCTTGTTGTTAATTGTGCTTTTTTTTTTTTTTTTATGTTGATCGGATGAGTCAATCTTTCCATCTCATTTTTTTAATTATTTCTTATGTTTTGATGCTTCGCCACTGTCGCTGGTTAGAAGCGCTTGAGCGCTAAAAAAACATAAAATACAGAACTACTGTAAACCAACTTATTTTCGCGACTTTCGCGAGTAGAAAAATAACGCGAATATAAATCGTCGCGAATATGTAAACCTTGGAACTTTCCATATTAAACTTCATCAAGGAAATAAGAAAATCGCGAAATAAAGTATCCGCGAAAATAAGTTGGTTTACAGTATTCGAAACACCTTTGTTTGTCAACCCCATTTCATGAAAGACTAAGCCGTATTTATACAATTTTTCAGACATTAGATCTCTGTATATAGTTTACATTGGCACTAATATCGATTTTGTTATTAGCAAATTAAAACATAACTAAATTGTTTTTTTTTTTAGACAGGCTGTATAGAGACACACACACGTTAACCTTTATCTCTAACGAAGTCGCTTCTAACTATCCTACTACCTCGATACATTTCTTTTTTGCTTGCACAAGTCATGCCTCTCTGACTGTTCGTGACATTAAAATACTAAATCCCTGGGATGTGTAGATGATTTTTTTAGTCTTTGATGCAAGATTTTTTACGTTCATAGTGTTTTAATTTACGTTGTTTAATTGAGTTCAGCCTTCCAATTGATATTTTATCGTGTGTTTTTCTATGTTGTGATGTTGTACTATTGTTTCAGAAAAAGGGAGAAGGTTTGGTACCATTAAACGTTTAATCCCGCTGCAAATATTTGCACCTGTTCTAAAACAGGAATCTGATGTACACTAGTTTTCGTTTGTTTATGTTATTTATACGTGTTCCTCGTTTCTTGTTTTTTTTTTATATAGATTAGACTGTTGGTTTTCCCGTTTGTTTTCCCGTTTGAACGGATTTTGTCGAAAACTAAGTCCGTTTCTGTGTGTGTTACATTTTGGTGTTGTGTCGTTGTTGTCGCCTTATATTAAATGCGTTTCCCTCAGTTTTAGTTTGTTGCCCCAATTTTTGTTTTTTGTGCATAGATTTACGATTTTTGAACAGCGATATACTACTGTTGCCTATATTTACAGTGGTAATTTTGAGGCCCTTTATAGCTTGTTGTTCGGTGTGAGCCAATGCTCCGTGTTGAAGGCCGTACATTGGCCTATAATGGTTTAATTTTATAAATTATCATTTAGATAGATGTCTCTTGGGCTCTCATACCACATCTTTCTATATCTATTTTGGTTGTAAAATTTCTGATTTCTTTTTAAAAAGTAGACAAAGTGCGCGTCTGGCTTACCAAATTATAACCCTGGTATCTTTGGGTAGTTTTTCGTTTATATGATACCGTTTATCGCATACCAAAGTGTGAATATCTTAGCTGTTGTGTTTGTCAACGAGACAACAATCAAATGACACAAATAATCAGTAGAAGTCCAGAAATGTAAATACAATACTTTTGACAACAACAAAATATCAAATTCCGCAAAAATGTATTGCATAGTGTGTTGATGTTAAACGACTTATAAACTTGTAATGAAAGTTTCAATATATATCATTTAAAGACTGGTAAATGAATAACAGAACAAAGTTGCACACTTACAGATCTTCAAGTATTTCCTCTATGACCAAGCATATACAGCATATGAGACTCTTTTTGTGCCAATCATATAACAAAGCATCTGGTTTGCCGTCTTGAAAAATAATGTGCACATGAATTGGCAATTATAAAAACAAAACTAGTCATTCTTGTTACTGTATTACAACAACATGCTAAGTCTTCTTGGCATCACAGAATAGTCACCAAAATAAAAGTTAGTTGATAATCTACTACATATATTTATACTTCGCCGATTGTATTTGCTTTCTATCCAAATAGTCACCCATTTTGTATGAATTTAATCAGTAGTATTTTAAATTCTAAATAAGATAAATGCAATATTTTTTCGATTTTTAGTTGAAGTGCATCCATTCAGAGTTTAAAATGCAAAATTTAACTGAAATCTGTGTCATAAACAATTTACTGTTATTTGACCTCAAATTAATGAACCTCTTTTTGTACTACCAAACGTCCGGACACCATCGGGCTCTAATATGCAATGAGAGGTAGCTATGTTTAATATTTGTTCAGCTCAAGTCAGGATGAATTTTAAGATTCAACCTGAAATAGCTTAACATGATCTGTGAACTATGAGTGCTTGAAACTACAAGCAATGAAATAAATGTGGCTGTGAATTATGATAAGTGTTTTTCCTTTTAAAAGTGTTTTTACTTTATAAGGAACCATATTCACATTCGCCGAATTACAGTTATGTCCATGCCATAAACTATAAAATGTAATGACGTCTGACGGAACATGAGACATTAAACCCTAAGATTTCTGTTCTTTGTACTGTTAAAAGATACATATATAGATTACATAACCAGCATGTTTTTCTTTGCTACATGCTAACAATTACAACACGAGATAATAACTTTTCAGTTCTTTCAAATATTTGTATAACCTCTTAATTTAATTAAACCAGAGGAGTGGATTTCATGGAAAAGATAGCATCAACAAATAGTATGATATATTAGAATAGTCAGATGTCAAAACTGATTAACCGCAAAGACTAGTACATGTCAATATGGTTCCAATGTATTCATAAAATGGTGAATTCGATTAGTATACAGTATGACAATGTCGGGGAAAATACAGAACGAAGGTCGACTTGATTATGCTCTTGAGGAAAATGGTACCAAGCGACACTGGTTAAATCGTAACAAAAAGATTAACTTTCATTCGCCTCATCGCAGACCGTTTAGGCATTGTTTAGACATTCTGTCAACAAACATAAATAATAATCCCGGAAGACTTTGTTTGCATAATATCATGACTCAAATATTTCAACCAGATTTTTGTTTTATTTAACAAAGTACATAAATCTTAATAGAAACAGCTGTCCCACACTACATGCAATATGTTTTATTGTCCTATCCTGGGTTTTATTCTACTATTCATCAATTTATAACTACCAGACAACACATTCATTATATGAACAGCAAACTTTTAAGTGACTAGGGACAGTCGCGTAAAAAGTCATATCACAAAAATACTGAACGCGGAGGAAAATTCAAAACGGAAAGTTTCTTTTCAAAGTGCAAAATCAAAACTTCAACTCATCAAACGAATGGATAATTTTAAATGATAGTATATGAAAGATAGTCAGAGTTACTGAAAGCAACATTAAAGGACATACACCTGCTTTTCGAAAAAGCTCTGCCGTTTTTATATAGAAAACACACACAGACGAGAAAGGAAAAAAACCAACACAAACAAACAAACAAACAGAAAAATACAACAATGACGTGTTCAACTGTACTTATCACATGATGTATGTAGAATTAATAGACTACGAATTTTGATTTGTAGCAAGTTTCCTTAAGTCAACTCTTATAAATTAGATTTAAAACAAATGATAATAAATATATTCGTCAAAAGCCAAGCGACTTCAAAAGATCTTAAGGAATAGTCGATGATTGATGCAATGATTGTTTAATTCAAATTATATCAATATTTCACAAACTGGCATACTTGCTATTCTAACTGAATAAATATCTTGCCAAGAAAAATAGAAATTAGACAGTGATCAAACAAAATTCGAAGTATCGGAATTGGAAACTTATATTTCAGAATGCTAACTGGTTATTATCTTACCTCATTCATATATGTACAGTTATGAGAAGAAAGCTAACCTATTAATTTATGCTGAAAGAGTTTTGTGGGGGTATAACATTTTGTATTTTAATGAGACAGACACCCAATAATTTAACAGTACTGGTAAACAAATCTACATATTTAATATGTTACGACACTGTCTCTGATGTCATGCATATATAAAGTAAGACAATTATTATATCTATAAGTCCTCATCATGAATATTCTGCAGCTTTTGGTTTCAATTTGCATCATTGTGAATGTCCTTGTTCAATTATTTGCAATACATCAATTTAATTAGTATACTTTATATCCATTTTACTTCATTACGCCAACGCCCCCAACATATTGCGAGGCCATGACAATAAATTGCTCTTGTAAGGTAAAATATTAAGGCGGTAGTAAATGAATATTGAATATTGAAACAAAAGAATGCAAATACGTAGAAAAACCTTAACCTAGCATCATCAAAATCGACGCAATCAATCAAAATGACATATTAAAACATATCCCGTGCTTAAATCAGACTTCCTCGGACGAAGAATTTCAGAAGTTGTACATAATTGGTCTGCACTTTAAGTGAAACAAATTAATAGTATCCTTGTTTTGTTATACTATAGACAGATCAGGAGTGTCGTGTAAAGATATAAGAGATGGAATTAAATGTCACATTTAGCTATTAATCACGTGTTAATTATGGACTGTCCAGTATCGTCCACGCAAATTTCTTCTGATATCTTGACCCTGATGGACGATCTGTGTACTGCCCGATATCTTCCTCGCTTCATCATTCTGTTATTTTCAAGAGTTATACTTTTCTTTTGTGTCAAGCTTGTGGTACTGTTTGTTTTTCATATTGTTTCGTATGCAGTTCTGCAAGGCAAATATAAAAAGTCTCATTGAAAGAAATGGTAACCTTAAATCAAATTTCATTTACTAACAACTTGTATGTGATGTTATGTTTACTTATTGATTTAATGATATTTTCGATTTCAAGACGTCACCTTTGTTTTTCCTCTTAAGTATCTACATGTATGAGCAATGGTAATTTAACGTCCCGAATATTAAAAATATCACAATTATTTTTATTATAAGTTCTTGCAGGACTAGGCAGAACAATGTTTACAAAGCTTTTTTTTACCTGAAAGAGACATTGCCTTAACTTTGAATTTTCTATATATTTAATAAACATTATCTAGACATAATTGGAACGCCATCGTTTGGGTGAATGCAATATCAGCTGGTCCGTCTTTCCATACAAATGTCCGTACGTTATGAATTGATTTCAGTTCTCTAACTTAATCTTGCCTGAACCATATATTATGAAACTTGTACACAATGTTTGGATACCACAAAACACTGAAATTTGGTTGCGCCACTTTTATCTTTGTATCTATGTAGAGTAATGTCCCTTTGCAAGTGGAATAGTTCCTAAATGTATCGTTTCCGTTCTCAAACTTTGGTTTCCTGAAAAAAATGGTATGAATCTTTTATATAATGCTAAATACTATATAACACTGATCCAGCTTGAATTTTGGGTGCACTTATACCGTTCTAGAGTTACACCCTTTGCAAATGAAAAAAATGCAGCATATTTTGCTTTTGTTTAGTGTCCCTAAATATCAGCTATATTTGTCGAGGTTAAGATACTGGGGGTATTTCAAGCTTTGTCGAGCTATTACTCCTGTTTCAAGCCGAGTACAAATACAGCTGATATTTAAAGACACAAAACAGTTATTGTCTTTATCCTTGAATTAATTCTGTAAACTGTTTGTGCTTTGAAAAAAACAAAATAAAAAACTCATTTTTTTGGCAATTTTTTTCGATATAAAATCTCTTGAGGCTCAAATAGTAATATTAAAATTAAACATTAAGCTGAAGACGGGTTTGCAAAAAAAAGAATCTCGAGTGGTCAATAATTATACATTTCTCAAGGTGGATAATTATCTATTTTAACACAACAACTAATTTCAAACTTTTGAACTTAACTTGACATTCACCGAACATGCATGCTGAAATTGACATGATTGATTTTGTTACACATGTAGGCATTCAAGTTTTGTCGCCGTAGCAAATACGTTTGTTCATGTTTGTCTGTTATCAGAAAATTAGGTTCAATTCTTATTGCTCTAAAGAAATGTTTGAAAGCAAACAGAACATATAAAAGTAATCGTGAATTTATATAAGGTCAAACAATACATCATTAGAATACGATTGAAATATACATTCCGAGGTCACGCAAGTTCATACAACACTCGTCAACAGAAATACACAAACGTAGTCCGGTAGTAGGCGGAGCTTTAAAGCGATATCTGTATAGTATACAGATACACCATCGCGATATTTGTACGGCTGGACCTGTATAATAAGACACCCAATTGCAGGATAATTGTTTTTAATCCTCGTATCTGTGATGAGTTTATTTGAAGATAAAAATCAAAAATGTTTTTGCTGAGAATTTAATGTATAAATATTACACACATTCTGACAAGAAGATACTGATGTGTACACAGTCGTTCTTATCCCAGGCATGGATTACTTTAGCCATATTTGGCACAACGTTTTGGAATTTTAGATCCTCAATGCTCTTCAACTTTGTACTTGTTTGGTTTTATAAATATTTTGACATGAACGTCATTGATGAGTCTTATGTAGACGAAACGCGCGTCTGGCGTACTAAATTATACTCCTGGTACCTTTGATAACTAATTACACTTTTATTCTATTTGCGAGTGTATCGGCCAAGATTACACAACTCTAGAAAAATATTTGTTGAATCATTTATATCATTAATGGAAACTTTTGATGCTCTTAATCAAATACAACAAGCTATCAGCTGATTTTGTTCTGTAAACACCATTACCGAACAGATGGCAAAACAAGACATCGGAAAGAGTCATACATCAGAAGCTATCATAAAGACAGTTAAAAACTTTCTGCATCGATAAAAAGCTAGAAAACACTGGTTGTATCATTAAATATGTAATTTCATTTCGCTCCAATATGAATACAATATCAAGCTAAGTGAATGATTAATTATTCTGTTGAAAGAAATTCGGTCAGAAAATGTAACAAAAAATGTACTTTTACACTTGATTGTCATTTTCCCGAAGTTTCTTAAACTTGTAAATCTTCATTCAAAATTTGACAAAAGAGAAAGCCATGGATTCTTTAATAAATATGGACGCAAAAGTTTTTTTTAATGCAGCATTTCCCTCAACAACTGGCCATGTGTGATTCAAAATTAAAGTGGCATTAGCTACCAATTGCATGCCCACGAATTGACTTAAACTCTTAAACTTACACTTATTAACGGGTTGTAATAACATGAGCAACACGATGGGTGCCACATGTGGAGCAAGATCTGCCTTCCCTCCATGGGCACCTGATATCACTCCCAGTTTTTGGTTGGGTTCGTGCTGCTTATTCTTTAAAGTTGTGTTTTATATATACTATTGTTTTTCTGTTTTTCTGTTGGTCTTTTAATTTTTTTAGCCATTGCGTTTTCAGTTTATTTTCGACCTATAAATGTTGATGTCTCTCTGGTATCTTTAGCCTTTCTTGAAAACATTTTTTTGCCACTTATACTTATACTGTCGAACCTATAACTCGTGTTGTTTCGATGAGAAATTATAAATCAATCACCATCGTTATTTTTAAGACAGAAGTAATGATGCTTTTAATAAATGCAAAACAGTGAAGTATGACGATTTAATTTTAATCATACGATATTCAATATTAATCATATGTTATTCAATTCTAGTGGTATGTAGTCGTATGTTATTCAATTCTAGTCGTTAATGTTATTCAATTCTAGTCGTATGTTATTCAATTGTAATCATGTGTTATTCAATTTTAATCATATGATATTCAATTTTAATCATAAATTATGATAAAAGAGGGACGAAAGATACCAATGGGACAGTCAAACTCATAAATCTAAAATAAACAAACACTATGGCTAAAAGTGAAAAAGACAAACAGACAACCAATAGTACACATGACAAAACATAGAAAACTAATTAATAAACAACACGACCTTATGATAAAGTAATGCTTGTTACTCAATTGTCTAGGTTATATTTCAAAATGTTTACTCCCAATGTAACAGTACTTGTCCGTAGAACAAAACGAAGCAAAAAAAAATCCACATTATATTTGTGTTTGAAATACGAAACATGCTTCTTCCAATAAAAAAACACACTAAAAAGAGACCACCGAGGATGGCAAACAAATATATATGATCTACATCTTCCATTTGATAATTGGGTAATTTAAAATGTCTTTTTATTTCAATTTATATCTTTCTAGTCTGCGCTTATTTCACTTACAAATAGCAACAAGATCGTAAAATTCTACGATGCTGATGAACTCTATGTATATGATAATACGATTTAGAGGCGTTTAACTGATAAATAGGTACAAAGTTTCACCATTAGAATAATTAGATAAAATGTTTAATTAAACTTCCGAACAGCAGGAGGCTTATTCTAATATTGGCTAAACTTGTATTTTATGAATGAAACATTGCTTAATATAAAACTTTAAATATAGTACACACTTTACAAAATTGTAGCATCATTATTGTTACATTTATATAATAAGAAATAAGCATTACAGCTAAAACAAAACCCCAACCTAAATACTGAAATGGAAAAAAAAACCTTACAAATATTCCAGAAATTAAGTTCGCAATATAGAAACCACCGTTACATTGACTTGCATTATATATAGAATCTTTAAATTATATTGTCAATAGCGTATGGACGTGAAAAACAGTTTTTTTTTTCAAAATTACAGAAGGGATACATATGAAATATGTTTCACTGGATTTTAAGCAAGCAACAGTAAATAGTTATTGCACTGATTGATCTTTATATGAAAATATAAAAGAGCATAAACCATCCTATTTTGTATTCAATGAAAAAAATGATCGGTTGGTCAAAGTGTAAGTCAAATTTAAAGATATGTGCCCTACAAGTTGTTCCGTTGATATCTTGAGTTTTCAGCTGTCATAAAACAGAAGTTCCTTAACAATATCAGTTTCAAATGGAAGACATATTTAGGATTATTAATTCTCTTTTATCAAATGACTGTTTGTTCCCGTAATAAACGGTATACAATAATTGTTTCAGCAGGAACAGATATGATGGCTTTGCTCATAAAAAATCCAGCACATCTTTCTGACCTGATAAGAGGAACAAACAAACGTTGGCACATATATTATATATATTTGTTCTATTTTAAACTTAAATGTCGCAAGCAAACGTTGTAAATGTATATAAGTATATGATAAAATAAAATTACAAAAAAAGCTTTTCAAAAGATATTTGACGAAGATATATATATATATCGTGTCATGCCATTAGTCTGGACACAGTTGAATGACTAGTGCAGTCATTGACCTTCCTGAATACGCTAAATGCGTCGGCAATAAAAGAAAGAATTGAACAAATGGGAAATGGCGCAGTCCAACTTTTTCCATGATAATTAGAAATGTAATGTTGATCAAAACCGTCAAGTAATAATAATAGAGGATATGGTGTCTAGACTTTTGCGTGATTTTAAAATTCAAAACGGGAAAATTGACATTTCTAATTCAAAGGCCAATTCTTCATGCCTCTTTTATTTTTTGAAAATAACAATTAATATTGAAATTTGATACTAAGCTGAAATAATGCGTAATTGCAAATGGCTATTTCGTAATTCAATGTATGAATTATTTTGTATCATGCCATTTGTTGCATGATTTTAAATGAAGGTAAATGAGTGCTTTTTGAATGCTGATGTAATATGAATGAACCATAGCTGTAAAAATTTAACAAAGTTTGACAAGAATTTTGCTTCACAGAATCGAAATAGGAAAATTGACAAAACCGTGGAAAAACTGTATTGACTATACTTCTACGATTCCTAACTAACGAATCCTTTTCATGTAGGCTGGCATATAAGACTGATACCAGATCTCTCCATAGTTGTCTGTCCTTTGCAATCTTCTCCATTTCACCCCAGGTCTTTCCCATGCTTTTAAATTCACTATCAATTGTCCTTCTCTAAGTTTCTTTATGTCTGGCTCTGTTTCTGTTACTTTCAGATGGTGTCCATTTCAGAGCTGTTTTGGTGATGTCATTCTGCTCTTTTCTGAAGTTGTGTTCTAGCCATCTGAATCTTCGTCTGTTCTTTTGTAATATAAACAAAATTGATAAGTTACACAGTATGCAATTGTCTTAATACGAGAAATTACCGGATCAATAAAATTCATATCAGGTGAGGGGAAGCCAAACCCGATATGAATTTTATTCACCCGTATTAGGATATTTGAACACTGTGTTATGAATATATCCTGATTTTGTTATATAACATATTATCAGAATGTGCCAAAAGAGACATCAAACCAACCAAAACGCAATGAATACAGCCACCAACTGGTCCTTGACACAACGGGACAGTACCGCACCCAGAGGCGGGCTTCACTAATCTAAAAAAAGAACCAACATATAAACTGAATCAAATAAATAGCATGCCTTGTCACATAACTATAACCCGGATAAAACAAAGTAGTTCAAAGATTTCTGATGCAATAAAAATGTGTTTCCGGAACCTGATTATGTATTTTATATGGCAAAATCAAAGGTACTTTATTCAAATGATTTGCACCACGTGACTTTGTCCCTTTTGATCAAATTACTTATTATGTTGCTTAAGATTGAAAATATAATTTGTTTTAGATTTTGCAGAATCTGTCTTTGGCGGAAAATTACAAAAATGCTGTGTAATTCCAAGGGAAAATGCCTAAAATTTTACTTTTTTACGAAATGGGAAGGTTGAAATCATCAAGTTTAAAAAAAAATTGGCCGAAATCTTCTGAAAGCAGGTAAGTTAATAGTTGTTCAACTTTAAAATTCAACCTCTCTTTATGCGAACAAATCATGAACAATATCTTTTTGCATATGTATTTCTGTTTTGAATCTTTAAGTTTCTATTTTACAATTTTCCTTTCGTCTATTTGATCGTATATAGCAATTACACAATGGTTACGCTTCCAATTTTTAAACTAAAAAGGCCGACAGAGTAGACAATGTCCATTTGTACAAGGACAAAAGCCTAAAAACATGTACAATACACCTATATGCGAACAAATTGTTTACTCGACATAGGTATTTCCATATTGATATTTTTATCAAAGGGCTTATATAATCCTGTTGAAATGGCTGCCGTCATGATAAAGCAAAATGGCCCCTATGCAAATTAGCAAATTTCCCCCAATTTAGCCATACGTTTTCCATTTTGATATTGCACATCTGCACCTCCTATTTGAAGACATTTGGGCAGCATACACGATTGGAAGAATTTGAAATTGCAATGGTCTACCTGCTTAAGTTATCTTGATACCTGGTATCTATTAATTAAATATAATTTGGTATCAGAAGTTATTTGTTTTTCTATTTATACATTATATATTATATATTTTTGTTTGTAATATATCACGAGAGTTTATAGAGGTTATGAGTATACGTCACTAGCAATAAAATAGACGTCACAAACTAGGTGAACCAAATTGATTTTGTCTGGTAACGTCGTTGAGCGTTATTTGTGATGCCTTTTATTGCTAATTATCCATTTACTGATTAGATGTTTTAAAACTTATAGTGTACAACAAATAATTAACAGATTAAATCACGCCAAAAATCAATAGATTTTAGCGCAAGTTGCCAACATCAAATGCCAATGTTGACTAAACCTTCATTACTAATATTTCCAAATGATACTAGAAATATGAAAATAACCGTAATCCTAAGCTAACGAAGTTACAAATAAAAAACAATACATGAACGTATGAAAAAAGCCAAAAGTATGCCACTGCTGGTTGACATTTTCTCCGAGAGTTACCAGATCAGTAGTCAGCACTTCGGTGTTGACATGAATATCAATTATATATAAAAATAAAGATGTGGTATGACTGCCAATGAGACAACTGTCCACAAGAGACCAAAATGACACAGACATTAACAACTATAGGTCACTGTATGGCCTTCAACAATGAGCAAAGTCCATACCGCATAGTCAGCTATAAAAGGCCCCGATATGACAATGTAAAACAATTCAAACAAGAAAACAAACGGCCTTATTTATATAAAAAAAAGCCGAAAAACAAATATATTATACATAAACAAACGACAAGCACTGAATTATATGGTAAGTTTTATAAATTTTCTGTTTACGAAGGTGATTTTTTTCCTCGAAAAACTAAGGATGTCCTTATCCCAGGCATAGAATACCTTGGCCGTATTTGGCACAACTTTTTTGAACTTTGGGTCCCTAATACTCTTCAACTTTGTACTTGTTTGGCTGTATACCTATTTTGATCTGAGGTCACTGTTGGGTCTCATGAAGACGAAACGCGCGTCTGGCGTATTGAATTATAATCCTTCTCTCTTTGATAACTATTCAATTTACTAAATTTTACATGCCACCTAGCAACAGAAATGTTGCCTAGCAGCTTCCCAGACATTTGATCTTTTATCAATATATGAGTAGCTTATGTTTAGTAATCTTTGAACAATTTATCTATTGTATCTATGCTGTTACACTCTAATATCATATATAAGCCGTCCTGGTTTTATTTTGAAGTTCATATGTTGAACTTAGCAACACAAATGTCAGCAGCCGAATACAATGTAGGTGTGAATTAAAGATAGCTACAAATGAATGTGTAATATAACTACAAATTAGAAACAAATGGAACACCAGATTGTCTGGAAATACAAACATACAAGTGAACGATAGACATAACTAAGGACTTCTGCAGTCCTAAACTGCCATGGGTGTTATTATGTTCAAAATAATGGATAACAGTTCTGCAAAACATTAGTTTGCCTCCACAGGATAAATAACAACAATACACCAATCTCATTACGTTGAATCCACAGGGTCGATAACAACAATACACCACTTTTATGACGGTAAATCATCCACGAAAATAAAGTTCGTCTCCTATGTAATGTGTCTTCTCATAAACATAGTCTTTATCGTTGTATATAGTTAGTGTCTATATAGATATAAAATAGTCTATATTGCCTTGACAACCTCTTCTTTAATTAGATGTTATACCATATAATTCAGACGGACATGATGTAAAATAATTTGAGGAATTCATTTATTACCCTACATTTTTCTAACCTGTTCTTCTTTGAATCAGAGCAAACGAGTTCATAACCTAAAAAACCAGATTAAACAATAGAAAAGTCAATAACTACCCCCCCCCCCTAAAAAAAAACAAACAAAAAAACAAACAAAAAACAAAGCACATATTTGACGTTAAACGTGGCACACATCACTATGCAATACTTGTATACTATGTATAAAGAAATAACAAAATGTACAAAAACAAGCATGTATGATAAATTCTTGCTTTAGTTGTATTTTGAATGCCTTTATTATCTTTACCAATTATAGTCAATTCTACGTTAAATATATAAGATTTGCCACCAAATCAAGACTTCCTTTATAGTAATAAAAGCCGATTCAGATAGACAGAATTATGTGCAGATGAACAACTACATAATGCAGATAAAGCTATCAACATTTTTCTTATGTAGTTTGGGAAACCAATACAAATTAGGAGCCCGGAAGTAGCTTTTAATCCGATAAGCAGCTTACAAGCGGGTAGTAGTTAATGATAATGAAGTATATACCATCCAGAAGAATGAAATTATACATTTTCTATAACTAGTACATAATATTGTCACTACCCCATCTCAGTTTAAGGCCTCCTTGGAACATTTAAAGGTTCAAAATTTTTAATGGCTACAACAAAAACCCCAACCAAAACAAACAAAACCCCGAAAAAAAACCTTTAAAAGAGGGACGAAAGACACCAAAGGGATAGTCAAATTCATAAATCTAAAATAAACTGACAACGCCATGACTAAAAATGAAAAAAGACAAACAGACAAACAAAAGTACACATGACACAACATAAAAAACTAAAGAATAAACAACACGAACCCCACCAAAAACTAGGGGTGATATCAGGTGCTCCGGAAGGGTAAGCAGATCCTGCTACAAATGATACGGAACATATCCGATATCATTTGTGAAACGGTTATTCTATAACGGTCAACCAACTCGTGATGGCGTCCGTAAAATTTACGAAGGGATGATTTCAATTTGGAACTCTTGGTTTAATAGCTTCCTTGTGAGCAGCAACCCTCTATCAAGAAAATCACGTTATGAAATGCAAGCACGGGAATATCGTATCAATTGGGAGATATATACCCCGTATGCAGGTTCTGCTGGAATGTTGCTACTTAGAAATGGAAAGTTCACAATTGGAAAGCTAAAATCATCTCTTTTGTCGTAAAGTTTTGTTTTCAACCGACCCTCATTGTCAATTTCTAAATGTAAGTCAAGGTATGAAGCCGACTTAAATGTATCTGTAGTATCCTTTATATCTAGTTCGATGGGATAGATGCGTTCCACATAGTCACCAAATTTTGAATTATATAGTGAAAGAACATCATCTATATAGCGGAAAGTAGAGTTAAAGGATATTGCTTAATTTCATTTTAATTTGACGTTTTGTGATTTTTTTTTCTGAGAACTAGTTCTCTAATTTCTTTTAAAGAACTCGTTATTTTTTTTGTAACTAAGCATAGGAAAATAATGGAAACCATAATTTTATGGATGTTTTCTAGTGTTTATCTTAGTTTGTTAAAATACAGCATTTTTTCTTAAAATGTCTTGGACTAAGTCAGGAAAATGACAATTGTTATTTGATAGTTCGTTTCGCAGTGTGTTGAATTATCGATTATTTTTTTGTTGCACTTTAGTTTTTCTGTTTTTTCGTTATTTTCCACTTATATTTGATGTGTCTCCTGTAGATTTGGTTTGTATCCTTGTGAACAGCGGTATACTACTGTGGCCTTTATTTAAACTATACTGGTTTTTCTTTTACAAAGTGTGACTTGGATGGAGAGTTGTATCATTGACACTCATACCACATATTTTTTTTAAATCTATTTATGCAATACATTAAGCCATTTTTTAAGCAGTAATTGCAATACTTTGACATCAGACTTGTTCTTGTATTGTTTTGAATAACAATGTATGGCTATAAAAACTCAGTAAAGATCCGTCTTAGTTACATTTCATTTTGTAATGGATAAATTAAAAAAATTTTAGAATACCCTTCACAAGATGATAGTTTTGCTCTAAATAATCCAGACTTTTTTTTCGAAAGTTTAACTATTGGAAATTTCTTTAACATAGAATGATAATGGTGTTATTTGTCCTTTTCTAGATTAAGATATGCCATGTTCAAAAGTGAAACAATGTAGAAGCGTTTACGACAAAAAATACAATACATGGTCCGAGAACACAATTAATTCGTAGTGTATTTCTTTTAGAACATAAATGAGAATAAAAAAAATCCCACCTGCGCTTTCTCAAAGAAACTTTTACAGTGTGTTGTACTACTTTTGGGACAAATTATATCAAATTTATAGAAAACTTCATCGCCTCTAACTCAAAATATGGACAATTTTATGTTTAGGGCGTCTTGAAATCTTTTGACAGCTTCCGAAGTGCTCATTTTCAACCTTTTTCAGCTGGACCAAATCACTACTTTCCTTTAAAATTCTGGACCCAATTTTTTCTACAGTGTAATTTCATCCCCCTACTTGCAATTTGAGGCATTGAACATGGAGAAATAAATTTGGAAGGGGTATAGAAATTAATGGCAAGTAACCCACTGTCAACACTAGGGACTATATTTGTGTCAAGGGACGACAATGGTGGTCTCGGACCACATCGTTGACTACCCGATTGTAATTTTTTTCTTATCGAAATATTTTTCTTGTTGAAAAATCAAATTAAAATTAAATATATTTATGTTAAGTTATGCATTTTATTATCCTTCATTATTTTACATCCATCCTGTTGATATTGTTTACTTATCTTTGACATCAAACTAGGTTATGTGTTTCTCAGACTGTTTGTGAGGTTTTTTACTAAATCTGTTGGATGAATTATGATTAAAACTAATAGAACACGATTTATATTGATCATTTGAACTTCGATTTGAACGAACTTACAGTAAGTGCGAGAACTCTTACATTGGTGCTTTGTGTTTTTGTGTCTTTTGCTTTTTTATTCTTTTTATAGTCGTGAGTTAAGAAACTCCAATATATTTTTCTTCAGAAGTTATAGGTACTTGTTTTCATAACATTATATGTACTTATGTTTTGCAAATATCAGTATGATACTTAAATAAATGTTTTTAACTTCAAAATCGTTTATGGCTGTTTCTTCGCGATGTTTTTTTTACATTTATTTTAAATCTATTGCGTATGATAGACACTCATCTTTCATTTAATGTTATACTATCATTTGCACTGTGTAGTTGCCGAAGTACTTACGAGTCAGATGTCTCGCGGCTAAGGTAACTGCACTGAAAATTAGTCCTCGGCAATTTAAACTACGAAACTTGTCAACTCAAAAGTATGAAAGATTTTCAATTAATTTTTTGAATTTAAGGTATCAAACGACTATATTTTTTAAGTGTTTTTAACAAGATTCCCTTGGTTTTCTTATAAACTGCAATTCTTTTTTTCTTAATAAGTTAATAACAAATGGAGTAATAATAAACGCGTATTACGTAAATAAACTCATCAAAGATACCAGGACTAAAATTTGTATATACGTCAGACGCGCGTTTCGTCTACAAAAGACTCATCAGTGACGCTCGAATCCAAAAAAGTTAAAAAGGCCAAATAAAGTACGAAGTTGAAGAGCTTTGCGGACCAAAATTCCTAAAAAGTGTAAAGGACAAAAGGTGAACCTTCAACGCATGTATATGTCACAAACGAGGAAAATATTAGACAATACTTGATTGTTGAATAAACCAGAGATAACAATAAGGTTACTCATCTATGAATCGGGGTACTCAGTCATAGAGTGGTTTAAAAAGTGTATTTTCTGTATTTCTAACCGTTCAACACTGATGTTGTGAGATCATGTCACAAACGCGCCCGATGTGTTCGACTACAATCGTACATGTAATGAATATGATGGTCTGTTTTTTTTCTAAAAAAACAAAGGTTGAAACATATATCCTTTTAATCAAACGGTAAACGCTTATCAAATTTATTTCTTCTGTTTTACATAGTATTGTTTCATGAATTCTAAGTATTTATCGCCATGGTGTTATAGTTAAATGTAATATACGCATATCCATCTCCATTTATAAATACAGAATTGTTGTAGATGCATATGCAGGTCAGTAATTGAATGTTGGGTAGTATAGCCTTATAAGCATAGATTGCGATGGTCACCCGTCAACTATTGAATCAAGTTTTCGTCTATATAGCTAGTACTGAATACTTATGTTCAATCCATGGTCGTCAAACAAAATAATCACTCTTTTAGCGACCTCAATACTTCTCTACAGTTTTCATGAACCATGAGAAGTTTTAAACAATGTTTCGTTGTACAATGCCTGAACTAAATATATACTTAATATACTTAAATTACGTTTATGATCAAGTTAAGCAGGTTACGGATGGACGATTTTATTATCTAATTTCTTTAACGACCAAATAGATGATGAGACTACATGGATATGTCGTCCTGTCATAACCGTGCATTCCATAGAGTTTACATCTCCAAATAAAGTGTCATAATATACTAATCAATGATACTAGCCATAAGTTTGTACGCCAAAAAAGACTCATCAGTTGCGTTTGCCTAAAGAATTTAAAAGTCATTGGGGCCCCCAAAAGCCGAATTATTTTGCCTGATACAGCTACGGTAAAATATGCCAGGAGAGAAAGAAAAAGAGACAAAAAGATTCCCTTATGATTTAAATAAAAGGTATAAATAAAATGAATACAGATTAAAGAATCAAAATATGAAAATAAAATAAATCAAAAAATCAAAACTATGTCTCAAGATTTTTTCGCCAACCACATGGTCATGATTTCAATTAGCAAGGAATTTTAACAAAGTTTTTATAATGTTATTTAATTAATCTGAACAGTAAAAACACTAAGCAGTAATTTATAATCCTGAATATTGAATGAATGAAAAGTCAATGAAACTATTGCTGTCAAAATAAGACAATAAAAAATAACAATAAGTTTTGAACGTAAATCCGTCATAAAGACAGGAAAATTGACTTAATTAATCTATTATGATGGATAGGTCAGACTAGTTGTTTTTCGTGTTATTGTGACATATTTTCCTTCGAAACTCCTCTATATTTTACATTTTGAATACATGGAGAGCAGAAGTACAAGGGAGCGTTGCAACAGCGTGTTGACAATAACAACACAGTATTTTTAATAAACGTTGATAAAAAAAAGTGAAAACGTTAATCCCCAAAAAGATAAATAAAAGAAACATAAATAAAGTTAAAAAAAGTTGAAGTATCATGTATGATATCTATGCTGACGTTCCGAAAGTTTCGTTTGTCGTCTATGACTTGAAAAAGACTTCGAATGTTTGATATTTTATGGGTGTTAGAAGTCAATTTCTGCTTTTCATGCCAAACAACAATCTTTATACTCTTTTTTGTCCTTTTATATTTATAACCTTTTTTGATAAGTCTGGATGTGACTTTTATTTCAAACAGGTTTTCTTTAATGGATATCTTTTTCATAAATTTCCTTGTTAAAAATATGACGAACTTTAAAGATCAGGTCATCAGTTAGTATTTTTATTTGTATCTATAGAAATAATTACTTTATTAACAAAATATATATAAATATATCATCTATATATTAAATTACATTAATAGACATGTTTAACAAGTTTTATTCTTTCAAGTTTTTTTAATTGATAAAAGTTCTAGATGTGGTATGGTCGCTTGTGAGACAACTGTCAATCAATGACTATGAAGAAATTCCCAATATGTAAAATAAGAAAAACTCTTTTGTCGGAAATTTTCACTCTTTGTGTTTCCGTCAAATTAATTCTTATTTTAAATGAATCTAAAAGAAGACACAGTACCCTGCTAAATCAGCGTTTAGAGTTGTATCAAGTTTAACATATTATTGTTTTCTAAGTTGGCATGAGTTTTCTCGCTTGAATTGTTTTACATTGTCTTATCAGGGAATGTTATAGCTGACTATATGCGGTATCGGCTTTGCTCATTGTTGAAGGCCGTACGGTGACCTATAATTGTTAATGTTTGTGTCATTTTGGTCTTTTGTGGATAATTGTCTCATTGGCAATCATACCACATCTTCTTTTTCATATGATCCAGAAAAAATGTCAGTTACCTACAACGAAATTATAAACCAAACCATTAATCATATTTCTCATTTAATTTGAAATGACAATGTGATATTGAAAGACAAGTGTATAATAATAAATAATAAATGTATAAATACGACCTATCACATAATTAGCAAGTATTGTTTACACTGCTATAAATGTCAAAATATCAATAAGATATACACACATACATGGAACTCCCTTTTTGAGTCATAGTTTTGTATTCATAATTGCAAAGTATAAAACTTTCTTGACTGTAACACTAAGGATCACGTTTTACAATTTATAAAAAACAAAGTAATGTGTTTTTATGATTTTAAAACAAATCATCAACTCATTTCCATTACATATATTGCCCTACATGCATTTTAAAGCGGATTGAACTACAATCACAACAGTTCATTTCAATACATGTACATTCTAAAAGAAAATACTTCAGCAAAGTCGAACATTGGATCGTGAGATATTTAAAAACAAACAAGTTAGACAACGTTCACCGACCTGGTATCGAGTCAAGTTTTTCGTAGTGTTTATGCATAAGCCAATGAATCTGGTCATACATGTACTATGTAAAAATGTGAATAAATCGTAAACTAATTTCGAAAACACCCTATGTTTTGTATGGCACTACTGGTTGATAATTATACTGTCAAATATACAACTTTACATATGAATAAAATCTGGTTACCATAAACGAGACAGCAGTCCAAAACCGTGAATAGTAAATACACAAAACAGACATTAAGAGACAACCAAAAGGTATTTTACGCTGGATAACGTATATTGAAAGCTCATAATTTTCATTTTCCTAGAACACAAGGTTTTTGAATCATAAAAAAACTACATGCAAATAAACAGTACATAGTTTCATAGTACGTTTTAGGTTTGAAAATTTAAACTTTAAAATTTAGTCACTTAATTGGCACAGTACCTCTTATTGATATTTTGACATCTTTTTGTTACGATACACAAACAAAACACTAATAAATACATATATGGAAGCAAATAATTTAATCCTTTAGACGCATCTTCTCTAAATTTTCAATTTGTGTTTCTTCTGAAACAGCTGTGTAAGTTGTATTGTTTAGTTCATACCCACCGACAGTTCCTCGTCTTGATTGAGAAGATCGGGAAATTTCAGAAAAGGAAGATCCACGAAACACTCTTGAGAAAAATTTCATAAGGTTCTTTCGGAATTTTCGACCAACGGCAGTGTAGATCAAAAAGTTCACTGACGAATTTGTAACGAACAGAAAATTACTCACAGCTAAATATTTAATCATCACAGTAGGATCAAACAAAGTATCAAATTGTGCTAACAAGCCAGGCGTCTGACAAAGCAGAAAGACAACAACAATTAATACAAGAACTAGGCTAAGGTTTGCTTCATTATCTTCCTGTATATTTAAACCAGCACGACGTCTGCGCATACGCATAAGTTCATTAATTATCAACAGATTCAAGACAAGAAGTGAACACAGTGGTATCACATATATAAGAAAAGTATACAGATATAGTTGGTAAAAGTGATAAAAATTACTGCCACCAAATTTAGTTGTCATAAGGACAAAACAATCGCCACTTGACTGACCCTCCACACATGGAGTTTTTGTTTTAAATGCTAAACAGCGTGGAATGTTATAAATAATCGAGACAATTGTAATGATGGCTAATGATATTTTCGTTTTCTTTTTTGAAATCCACTTTGATGCTTTAAACGGATGACAAATCGAAACATACCGTTCTACGGATGTTGCTACGGTTATCCACACGTTACATTGTTGTATCGACATGACTAGAAATGTACAAGGCATATAGATATTAGGATAAATGACGTTTTTGAAATACCTAAGTTCCGGGTGATAGAACGCAAGTGTATATGGTGTCATTGCTACACACGCGACAATTATAATTCCAGTATCTGTCACCACCAACCCGCGCATTAAAATTATTGTTGATGAATGCATCTCTCGACGCCACAAAACCACCATTGTTAAGGCATTACCCAGAATGCCTACCACTGCTAATATTGGTAATAATATTCCATTGAACACATACTGAAGATATATGGCGTCCCAACAAGCGGAAGTGTTACAAGAATCTTGTAAGTATTCACCGTTGTTATATGACAAATTCAATGCAAAGTTTATCTCATGGACTCCCATATTGAAAGTACCTTCACTTTGTCGATCATTTCATTTTTCTCTCCTTATTCTTCATCTCTATATCCTGAAAAAGAAGACACATTATTACTAAAGGTTTCGGAAAATGATTTTAACAACTCTTCACTTTAAAATGAAAATAACACTTTCTAAATTTCCAGGATTTATCTTCTGCAGGAACACTGAAGTAAAACAAACTTGAGAGCTAAAGTCGAATGAATACTGAATACGCAAAGAACTATATGACCAAAAAGGGACCTTTATATGACATGTCATATATAAAATATAGACACACTAATTGGTGATCAACTGAAGGAGCTGAACCTTAACTTGACAATTATGTATCACTGACTTAAAATGTTACTGTCGGTATCTTTAACAAAAAGTATAGTATAAACAATTATCTCGGAGAATAACTAGATATAGAAGTTCTGTGGTCTAGATGCAATACTTTACTCTACAGGAATGATTTGATAAATATGTAAGGTGTGTGTGCATCAACATGACAGCTGTCTAGGACACACGAATCAAAATCAAATCTATAGGTCAAGCTATACGTCTAGTAGTCTTAAAAATAAGCTTTTATAAGATGCGAAGCTATAAATGGCCACGACTAAGACATGAAATTGGAAATGGGAAATATAACAGATAGTGCTAAAAATATTACAACAACATCAAACTCCTTAAATGCCTAAGAGCATTAATTGATCTGACAAAAATCTTGACAGTGGTCATGACTTAAGTATTGATATTTTTCCCAACCTTACACAACCTTATTCGTTATCTAATAGGTAACATATGCTATCCTATTGCATCTCATACAAGTATATCATAATATGCAACACGTTATAGAGTTCAAATTAGTTTTATAAGGTTGTACTACTTACATGTATCTTGGTTTTACTTAAGGATTATGTACCATTGTGATTTTTCAATGCTAAATATATGGATTTTTTTTTAAATCCACAGCCTTTCCCCTTGTTCTCTCATATTTGACAATTCGATGCTTGATAAATAGATGATTATTGTGTTTAGTGCAAGCAATGATTATCTTACAACAAATCTATACATTTAGATATCGGTGATCACAATGTCGTACAAATGAGAGGTTTAGCGCTACATGTATAAACCCAGTTTCAATCCACTGTGTTTTGTCATTTGATTTTGCCAAGTGATTAGGGACTTGCCGATAAAATGTTCCTCAGAGTTCAGTATTTTTGTGGTTGCTTTTTAAAACAAATAAATATGCACCAATTTAAGTTTACCTTCTAGGGTGCGCTCAACTTTAGTGAATCAGCACGATATGTTATGGAATTTAAAGGTTGTTAAGAACTTTAAGCAAACAAAAAACGCTAGCACATCATAGAAAAACAATTGAGTAATCTATGTTTTAAATTTGTAGCAAACAATTGGTATAATTGTCACCATATTCCCTTTTTCTATTAAATGCAATAAAACAATAACAAGTAATGTTTTGCACAATGTTTCCCTTTGGTATATGTACAAAGTTGCTCATCTTATTTTTGTATAATCTCTGCTGTTTTGATACTATTGCAATTTGAATATTCGTAATTCACAGGCCACAGAAGGGGTCATAAACCTTAAAATATTTATATATGTTAATGCTGTCAAATTTAAACTATGGATAACATTTTGGGATTTAACTCCTTACCGTTATAACAAAACTTTTAACTAAACAGGATTTTTTTTTTATCAACAAACGAGGTGGTAATTTTGTCTATCCCCGATTATATTCAACTCCGTACTTTATTTGGTCTTTCTCACATATTTGATTTTAGGGTCACTGGTGAGTCAGTTCAGTTGTGGACACAATGAGTGACTGACATACACATTACTTAACTTGATATCTTTGATGGTTTTATTACCGGAAAAATATAGTCTATTCCAGATAAACAGTTTGGTCTTGTTCTACAATACTATTAAAATACATGTATATTAGTACAATATTTATTATTTATGCCAATGACCACTAAATATATGAAACGAACAGGATGCACGACAATATATCAAGTGTATTGAATAATAAGAGTTATATCTTTTCGTTTAAAGTTTTCAAATCTTAGAAGTATTTTGATTTTGTAAAATCTGCAGGTAATTGAGAAGATTCGGTTTATGTTTATACCGTATTTTTGTTTATTTTTGATGCTTTGTAACATTTTATTAAATTAGCAATACAATTTTTGGAACCTGGTATATGTGTTTTCATGCTATTATTTTAACACTTACCCTTTCGACCAAGTTGGCCTCACTACCTCTTGTGTTTATGTGATCCGAACATATTTCGTTTGTTATACTTTTAATCGACTTTCTAATTGCCGAGATTAATATGATAATGGTAGTGGCAATGTTTCTATAGGCTTATAGATACTTGTTTCAGATTAAAAAGCTCGACTTTGAAAATGATGGCCGAAAAATTTCTATTATAAAGTCAAATAAAGTATTTTACAAACAAAGTGAAGCTTTATCGAAAAATCATCCAACATTTCATCAGGATAAACGTCAAAGGATAGTGTTAATTTACTGTCTGACTGTTATGTAAACGATGCGCAAATGAAATGTTGCGTTAAATCAATGACCGTCTCGGGACGTTATCAGCAACCTATAACATAATAAATCCGATGATATTAATGCAATTTTCTCCACCTTTCATAACCTACTTCGTTTCCTAATCAGATTACTGATTCTATCCTATTGCGTCGCATTTTAGTATATAGTATATACTTAACAGTCTACGTAACTAGCTAATTTCCATTAGGGTGAAAATTTGATAATGAATAGCATTCCGTGACAACAAACACTCCCAAAACATGAAGGTACTTATTTTGTTTTTACAATAATGCTTTTATTTAACGATAGTCATCTCTCGGAATCAATTGACATGTCCAACTGTAATTGAAACCAAGATATTATTGGACCTTTTCATGGTTTATTTGACATTTCGTTTATATCTGTTTTACGCCTTGGTTACGAATTTACAGACACCATAAACATGTCTGCATTATTGTGATAACGGTTTATCAGCGGTAGAAGCTACGTTTTCATGACTGAATTTGGTGTAATATTTTCAGATTTAAATAAACCTCTGTTGAGATTGCTTCATTAGTCATTATTATGCAAAATTAATGGAAAAATAGCAACAAAATTGTATGGTTTTACTATATCACATATTATATGACAGTTAAACCTAAATATTCCAAACCATCTATAAACCAGTAGCCTGCATATCCTGGAGCTCTATATCAGATATAGACTAATTATTGTTAGTTATTCGACCTGTGGTAAGCATATACCTGCTCAATTAGAACAAATTTTCATTTGTAAATGAATTTGGTTATTATAGGCCGGTTTCATTGATTTGAAACTTTGAACAATTTGCCATTGTGTTTTTCCTAATTTTTCACAAAGTTTGTAATGAGAACATTTTAAATTATACAAAGTTTTAAGTTTTCTATTTTCAATAACGGGCTCTTTAAAATCACATTTCCGCGTCGTCAGTTACATGGTGTGAATTCCTAAAAATCAAGAAAACTAAGGTAAATATGAAAGGCGGGAAAATGCATGTTTGCATGGTAGATATTAACGAATCTGAATAAAATAAAACAAACTGTCTTAAAACAACACTATCATATACAAGAAGAAGGTTATGCTAGCTTTAAGACTAGGCTGATTAACCATCACTTCGGTAGGAAATGCCTGTACCAAGACAGTTGATTTCAATTCGTTTGGTGTATTTGCGCTTTTTTATTTTGTAATTTGAATTTTCCTTGGCGCGCGGTATTTTTTGTTGTTTCACTTTTTTAATATGTTATGCTCGTGATCAATTTAATTAACATCTAGGAAAATATTCCCAAAGCGTCTGTTACATGGTGGTCCGTTTATTTAGTGAACGTGTATTTTCATTAAACAAAAATTAGGAAAGCAATCATTTCTACAAACTTTTGAACAGAAAAAGTTATTTAGTTAACATTGACACAATTAATCTCTGAAGATTCAAGTTCAATATTAGCTTCTTGTTCAATTCATAGGATTTTGATTGAGAAAAAACGCTGTCTAGATATTGGAAGATAATATCCAATTTAAACGTATACGATGTCACTTTTATCGACATATAGCTAATATAACTATGTTACAGATGTTAATTAAATATATCAAATCATGAATTCTATTTTGCTATCAATTATTTCAAACGCGTCTGGCTTAGTAAAGACTCAGTGCATTTCAAAATGTCATTTTGACATTAGAAATTATCTCCAACAAAACCTTAGATCCACTTACACTACTATTGCTAAACAGGGAAGTTGTTGCTAC